>NC_046659.1:120764313-120771622 GCF_010883055.1 Belonocnema kinseyi | reverse complement strand
GGGGGGGGGGCTTCAATTTGACAGAATTCGATTTGATTAAAATATTGTAAAAATTATAAGACACTGAATAAATTTCAGGTCTTACCTTCCGTGACGAAAGTAATTTCACCATATGTGGCGCCAGCTGTAACCAAAATTGCCTACGGTCCATCGGTGGTGCACAGTCCAATCTATAAATACAGCACCTATGGTGGGTATGGACATGGGCTCGGATATGGCAGTTATGGCGGTTATGGTGGTTACGGATACGGATCTGGATTGTCTTATGGCCATGGACTTTATGGAGGCTATGGAGGTATCGGTTATGGTTATGGATCTGGTCTCGGATACGGTCTTGGAGGCTATGGAGGTTATGGATTAGGACACGGAGGATATGGTGGATATGGTGGATATGGCTACCTTCACTAAACCCCAAAGAAACCCAAACAGACGAAAGTGTCAACACCAAAAAATTCAAAAGACTAATATTGTACATACGTGTCGTATCGTATCATCCCCATAAATAAACGTTTTTACCCCTTCCTATAAAAAAGTCTTATTATTATAGTTTATCCCTTCTTTTCTTTAATATTCATTATTAATTTTTAACTTTTATTTGATAATTTTACAGTTTAGTTTTAATCCTAATTAGCGTTTGCTATTTAAGAGTTCCACTAATTTCATAAAGTTTAAAAATTCTTTTTATTTATTAATTATTATTGTTTTGTCCAGATTTCTGGAGGAGAAGTGTAAATCACTTAAAATTATCTGAGATATTGACGATCATGTCAGTTAGCAAGTTTATAAAAAAAATCAATGCCAATAGTTTATAAAGATTATGAAGATTATAAACATTTCGTAAGTTTTGTGCAGAATCGTCAATATTAGACGAATCGAGTTGAAATTTAACACTTCTTTTTAAAAATTAGATACATAATACAACTGAATAATTAATTTCTAAATATCGGTTCCATAGGTCTGCTTCATTAAGTCCTGTAAAGTCCACATCAGTGAAAATGGTATTTTTTTAGTTTTTGGTGATAATTCTTTTATTTTTTTGTAGTCGGAGTGCAAATTGTTTGTAATACAAAAATAATTACTTTTTTCTAATGATCAATTATTTCAAAACAAATTCTAAATAATTTAATATTATTTATAGAGAATTTCTGTGAGAATAAAGGTAAAAAGTATCGTGTTTTTTTATGAATGTTCAAACTTGCAAGTTTTTAGTTAGAGCGAGAAAATATTTCATTAAAGTTAACAAAATTAACTGTTTAAACAGTTTATTATTGTTAATAGCACTTCATCTTAGAAGATTGCTAGAGAGTTGCGGTCTTTTAAAACAAATTTGCAAAATTGTTTAAAATTTTCACTCATAGTGAGGTAATAATTAATGCAACTTAAAAATAGTCATGCTTCTGTATGAATAAATATGAGGTAAATGAATAGGCTTTGAGAATTTAATTAAGAAAAAATGCCCACAAGAAAATAACTAGTTATTTGTTAAAGCAATAAGGTTTGTTAGCCTTAGTTTGACTAATTATTTTTCCCAAGTTTGATTAAAATTATGTGAAAAAAATTATAACTTTATGGCATTTCTTCAAGAAAAGATAGCTATAAACAATAATGTATTCTTTAAACAACGATGTTTATTAACTTATTTAATTATTACCTCGTTGAAACTGAAAAGTTGACAAAGAGTTCAAAATTGCAGAGAAAAGATCAACTTTGTTGCATTATACTAAGATAATATTTTTATAAGTAATGATAAATTGTTTAAACCATTTGTTTTAATTATTAACTTTTTTTTTTTAATAATTTCCAGTATGCCATTTGAGCTAAAGTAAAAGTGAGACTTTTGTCTTCGCTGGGAACCAAACTAGCTATCTTTAGAAGTCTTCTAAAATGAAAAAAAATCATTAAGATTAAAAACAATATTTAAAAAAAAGTATTTTTTATTGAATTTTCGAATGAAAAATAAAATAACGTCGTATTTTTTTTAGGAAATCATCATTGATGATTCCAACAAAAAGTTGGAAATTTCGAATAAAACAATAACTTTGCAATATTATTTAAAAATATTATTATTATAAGTAATGATAAATTATTTAAACAATCAAGTTCGTTGACTTTCATCAATTATTACCTTGCTCGATTACCTTGCTCGATTACCTTGCTCGACACAAATTTGGAAGTTTCAGAATAAATCACAATTTTCTGGCATCATTCGAAATTAATATGACTATAAGTAGTAATAAATTGTTTAAACAATGGCCTCTGTTTACTTTGTGTATTATTTTTTTATTTTTATATAACGCAGCAAAGTTATAGTTTATTAGAAAAATAAATTATATATTTGATTCAATTTACTTATACAAACAACAATAAATCGCCTAAACTATAATTTCAGTTAACTCTAATTGTTTACATTGTTCTAACTGAAAAGTTTTAAATAAGATTTAAAAATTCGGAAAACAGCGCTTTTCTAACTCTATTTTAAAAGAAATTCCTAAGAACAATACAACATGGTTTAAGCAATTTGTTTTTAACATCTAATGTCCAGTGGAAAGTATTATTTTATGTATTGAAAAAATGTGTTCGATAAAAACCGAACAAAAAAAAAAAATAATTAGGGCCAAAAACTCACAAACACTCAATTTTTTACTTATGGCGTTTTTTTGTGACTCTAAAAAAACAGATTTATGGGGTTGATATTTAAAAGGTAATTCGGTTGTATTATACAGGTAACTATAAGAAAACATGTAAAGTTTCAATTTGATTCATCTTACATTGACGATTATAAATAAAATTTACAAAAAAAACTTTTTTCTTATGGGAAATACGTGTTCAACTTCATGAGGCTTGCGGAATAGGGAGTCCAAATTTTTTTTTAAATTTCCATGCACACAAATTAGGATTTATTTTTGAAATATCACCCCCATAACTCTAGTAGTTTAGGGTCCCAAAAAAACACCATAACTGAAAAATTAGGTTTTGCGAGTTTTTGGCGATAATTACGATTTATTTTCGTTTTTTAAAGTAAAGATTGTTTAGAATATATGAAATACTAATTTATACTTAAAATTAAGTAATTAGATACGTTTTTTTACATAATTTTTCTTAGTTTTAGCATTTTTCTCTGAGACTAGAATTAAGAAGTCACGAGTTTTTCTGAATTTTCAAACTTATTATCTACTTAGAAGTTAGGGCGAAACACAAATGAATTAAATTTAACATACATAATTGTTTAGACAATTTATAATTATTGACCACAATATTCTCTTAGAATAATGCTGGATACTTTAAGTTTTTTCTATAACTTAACAATATTTCTCCACTTTCTACAGAAAGCTAGGTGTGAATTAAGGCCATTTAACGAATCAACTTGTCTAAACAAATTATTATTGTTTAATAACTATCTTCTCCTATATTAATGCTAGATCGTTATGGTCTATTCTAAAAATTTTCAATTTTTTGTCTACTTTCTACTTAGCCTGAGATATTAATTAATGAAATTTAGCAAACATAATTGTTTAAACAAATTATTATTGTTTAATATCTATCTTCTATATTAATGCTAGATAGTTATTGTTTATTCTGAAATTTTCAACTTTTAGTCTACTTTGTTCTGACTCTAATATAGTAATTAACGAAATTTATAAAATTTAATCTTCTAAACAAATTAATATTGTTTACAACTGTCTGCTCCTATAGTATGGTTAGATGGTTGCAATTTTTCTAAAATATTACACTTCTTGTCCACTTTGTACTTAGATCGAAATAATGATTAAATCAATTTAGTACACCTAATGTTTTAAACAAATTTTTAATATTCATGACTATCTTCTCCTATAGTAACTGTAGATAGTTGTGTTTTATTCTGAAATCTGCAACTTTTTGTCTACTTTGTACTTAGATTATAATTAATGCGATTTAGTAAAAATAAATATTTAAACAACTTGGTATTGTGTATAACTATCTTATCCTACAAACAGTTGCGATTTTTCTACAAGTTTTAACTTCCTGTGTACTTTTTAGTTAGAGTAAGGTAATTATTTATTCAATTTAGTGAAAATAATTGCTTACACAAATTATTATTGTTATTAAGTAATAATTAATGATATACAGTAAAAATAATTGTTCGAACAAATTGTTATAGTGTATAACTATCTTCTACTATAGAAATGCTAGATAGTTGTGGTTCTTTCTCAAAATTTCAATTTTTTGTCTACTTTGTATTTACATTGGGTTGATAATTAATGCAATTTAGCAAATTTAATTTATTGAACAAATTATTATTGTTTATGACAACATTCTATTATAATAATGTTAGATAGTTGCAATTTTTCTAAAAGTTTTTACTTCTTGTTTACTTTTTACTTAGAGTAAGACAATAATTAATGCAATTTAACAAACATAATTCTTCAACTCAATTATAATTTTTTATAACTATTTCCTGCTATGTTCATGTTATATAGTGTCGCTTTTTTCTAAAATTTGAAATTTTTTTTCATTGTTAATTCAGACTGAGGTGATAATTAATGCCAGTTATTCAACCTAATTTTTTCAACAAATTTTTATTGTTAATAACTACCTTTGCCTTTAGAAATGCCAGATAATTGTGTTTTTTTCTGAAATTTTCAACTTTTAGCAGATTGTTCTTAGATTGGGGTATTAATTACCGCAATTTAGCAAATTTAAATATTGAAAAAAATTATTATTTTTGCTTATACCTATGTTTCCCTATATTAACGCTAGATGAATGCTACATTCATGTGGACACATGAAATATAATATTATTTAAAAAGATAATAAATTGTTTCAATAATTATATTTCTTCAATTGTATAGATTATTATTCCATTATAATTGAAAAGTGGATAAGATGTTGAATATTTTAGAAAAAACTGATACTCTCCGTCATTGTTTAAAAACAATATTGTTCAAAAAATGAAAAATTCTACACAAAATTATGTTTTTTTATATTCCACTTATTATTACCCAGCTCTAATTACAATTTCAGGATCGAGTTGGAAAAAACTGAACAAATCCGCGTATTTCTTGTATCTATTTTAAGAGAAAATTGTCAGAAAGAACAATAGTTTTTTAAACAATTCTTATAAACGTTTAATTACAAGTGGAAAATAGTCTTTTTTAATTTAAAAAACGCAAAAAAAAACATAATTAGTACCAAAACGCGCAACCCCTAATTTTTCACCAATGGTTTTTTTGGCACCCTATAAAAGAAATATATGGAGGTTTTATTACAAAAATATTTATTTTCATTCTATCGGTAATTGTAAAGATAAGAGTTGAATTTCAACTCGATTCACCAAATATTGACTAATCTGAATACAATATATAAAAATATCTTTTTTATGGGAAACATGTGTTAAATTTCATGGGGCTCCTGAAACTTCTAACATTTATTTAAAATGCATTTTTTTTATTTAAGAAAATTCGGGGGTGAAATGCATGAAAATTCAAGAAAAAAAATTGCAATTCATTTTTGGACCACCTTAATCCCAACGCTCCCTATATAGTCATTACGAGCGCGAGAATGAGTCTCGTGAATAAAACCCATGTTATAAAAACTCAGCGGAAAATAAATCATTCCCTTTTTATACTTCTGTATTCTCACGCTATTTAAAAATAATTAAATCCAATCGATATCATTGTGCAAGAAACGATCTTTCAATACAGCACACAGTGCCTTGGAGATCTTCGTCGAGAGGATAAAGATTGAAGGTAAGAGAGACGAGATCGACGCAGGTAACCAAGAGTAGATCAAGGCCAGCGCCTCGTTATTATTTATCTTCCAGACGAATCTTTATGCTTCATAAGGAACCACTTTCAATTATTTTTAGAATTTATTTCCTCTGAGTTCGTTCATCCTAAGTAAACGAGAGTTTTTTGGTTTTACATTTGAGGCCATTTACAACAAAAAAACATCAAAAAATTATGTAAACCTGTAATTTAAGTTCCTAATTGATAAGTTATGTAATATTGGACCAAATATGATTAACGTCTGTTCATGAAATAAAATGCATTTTTTTAAAATTTAGTTTTCTTTAATTTTCTTGCATTAAATTTGATTTAATTTAATTATGACATTATTCACTTGGATGTTGATTTATTATTCGTTTGACTAACTGAAAATCTAAAGAAAACCAAAAGATTTGATATAAAACCACAATTAATTAAGGGACGACTGAAAAATCCCTATGAGAAAACTCCCGACACTGAGAAATTTCCAGTTTGCAAAATTATCGAGTAATTTGGAAAGTTCGTGAATAATAAAATTCCCCAATTGGAAAATTTCCTGATAATGAAATTCCTCATTTGAAATATTTCCCAAGCAATGACATTCCCGATTAATAAAATTTCGGAATTGGAAAATTTCCGAATAATAAAATTCTTAAATAATAAAATTCCCGAATTCGAAAATTTCCGAATAATTAAATTCTTGATCAATGAAATTTTGGTATTAGAAAGTTCCTAAATTATATAATTTCCGATTTATAAAATTTACGAATAATAAAATTCCCGAATTAGAAAATTTCCGAATAATAACATTTTCGATTAATAAAATCCCCGAAAAAAGAAATTTCCAAGTAATGAAATTTCCCAATTGGAAAACTCCCGAATAATAAAATTTCCGAACATTAAAATTGCTGTATTGGAAAATTACCGAATGATAAAATTAGTGAATATTAAAATTTCTGAACTTTAAAATTCCCGAATTGGAAAATTACCGAATAATAAAATTACCGAATTGGAAAATTCCCGAATAATAAAATTCTTATATAATAAAATTCCCGAATTCGAAAATTTCCGAATAATTCAATACTCGATTAATGAAATTTTGCTATTAGAAAGTTCCTGAATTATATAATTCCCGGTTTATAAAATTCCCAAATAATAAAATTCCCGATTAATAAAATTTACGAAAAATAAAATTCCCGAATTAGAAAATTTCCGAATAATAACATTTTCGATTAATAAAATCCCCGAAAAACGAAATTTCCAAGTAATGAAATTTCCCAATTGGAAAACTCCCGAATAATAAAATTTCCGAACATTAAAATTGCTGTATTGGAAAATTACCGAATGATAAAATTAGTGAATATTAAAATTTCCGAACTTTAAAATTCCCGAATTGGAAAATTACCGAATAATAAAATTACCGAATTGGAAAACTCCCGAATAATAAAATTCTTAAATAATATAATTCCCGAATTCGAAAATTTCCGAATAATTCAATTCTCGATTAATGAAATTTTGCTATTAGAAAGTTCCTGAATTATATAATTTCCGGTTTATAAAATTCC
>NC_046659.1:120751990-120764213 GCF_010883055.1 Belonocnema kinseyi | reverse complement strand
GGAAAATTACCGAATGATAAAATTAGTGAATATTAAAATTTCCGAACTTTAAAATTCCCGAATTGGAAAATTACCGAATAATAAAATTACCGAATTGGAAAATTCCCGAATAATAAAATTCTTAAATAATAAAATTCCCGAATTCGAAAATTTCCGAATAATTCAATTCTCGATTAATGAAATTTTGCTATTAGAAAGTTCCTGAATTATATAATTTCCGGTTTATAAAATTCCCAAATAATAAAATTTACGAAAAATAAAATTCCCGAATTAGAAAATTTCCGAATAATAACATTTTCGATTAATAAAATCCCCGAAAAACGAAATTTCCAAGTAATGAAATTTCCCAATTGGAAAACTCCCGAATAATAAAATTTCCGAACATTAAAATTGCTATATTGGAAAATTACCGAATGATAAAATTAGTGAATATTAAAATTTCCGAACTTTAAAATTCCCGAATTGGAAAATTACCGAATAATAAAATTACCGAATATTAAAATTCCCGAATAATAAAATTTTCGAATAATAAAATAATCGATTAATACAATTTTGGTACAATAAAATTTTTGAATTATAAAATTTCCGAATAATAATATTCCTGAAGAGTAAAATTTCCGAATAATAAAATTCCCGAATTGGAAAATATCCGAATAATAAAATTCCCGATTAATAAAATGTTGGTTTTAGAAAATTGCTGAATTATATAATTTCTGATAATAGAAATTCCCGAGAATTAGATTTTCTAAATAACAAAATTTCCGAAAAATAAAATTCTTGATTTGGAAAGTTCCCGAATAATAAAATTTCCGATTAATAAAATTCTCGAATTGGAAAACTTCCAAACAATACAATTCCTGAATAATGACGTTTCCGAATAATAAAATTACCGAATTGGAAAATTCCCGAGTAATGAAATACTCAATTAATAAAATTTCGAAATTGGGAAATCCCCGAATGATAAAATTCTTTAATAATAAAATTCCCAAATAATTAAATTTCAGAATAATCAAATTTCCGAATAACCAAAATTCCCAAATTGCAAAGTTCCCGAATAATAAAATTTCCGATTGATAAAATTCCCGAATTGGAAAACTTCCGAACAATAAAATTCCTGAATAAGGACGTTTCCGAATAATAAAATTACCGAATTGGAAAATTCCCGAGTAATGAAATACCCAATTAATAAAATTTCGAAATTGGGAAATCCTCAAATGATAAAATTCTTTAATAAAAAGATTCCCAAACAATTAAATTTCAGAATATTCAAATTTTCGAAAATTGCTGAAGAGTAAAATTGCCGAATTGGAAATATCTCGAATAATAAATTTTCCGAACTATAAAATTCCCGAAATGAAAAATTTCCGGATCGGAAAATTTCCGAATAATAAAATGTCCGAACAATAAAATTCCCAAATAGTAAAATTCATGATAAATAAAATTTTCGAATTAGAAAATTCCCGAACTCTAAAATTCCTAAACAATAAAATTCCCAAATAATAAAATTGCAGATAATTAAAATGCCCGAATATTAACATTTCTTACTAATAAAATTCCCAAATAATAAAAATTCCCGATTAGAAAGATTCAAGAATAATAAAATTACCGAATAACAAAATTGTGGAATTGGAAAATTTCCGAACAGTCTATTAACGAATTAAAAAATTCCCTTATTCAAACAATAAATCTTCGGGAATTTGCCAATTTCAAAATTTTACAATGTCGGAAATTTTATTGATCAGGATTTGTCAGTCATCTCCTTTCTAATATTATTTTGAGATAATATTATTATAAATATTAATAAATAAGAAATTTTATTCATAAAATTGATGGTGCAAATATTTTGTAATATTTATCAGTATAGATAAACCATCTAAAGATAGATAAAAAAGTAATATTCGTGTAGTGTCGCAACGAATCAAGTCTTAATCAGCAATGTGTATGAGATCTGGTGACCACAACTTTGATTAAATTGATTCAATTGAATTATTTCCTGAAAAAAATTTATTGGGACGACTAAAAAATCCCGAAAAATTAAAAAATTCCCGATACTGTAAGAATTCCAAATTTGAAAATTCCCTAATACTAAAATTCCAATAGAAATAATATTTCCGAATGTGCAAATTCCCGAAAAAAATGCCGAATTATAAAATATCGGAACTAGAAAATTTCCGTCCGACTTAAAACATTTCCGAACTAGAACAATAAATAAATTGTTTTTAAATGAATATCATCTATTAATGATAAAACCAACAAAAATTGTTGATGAACAAATTTTTTAATGTGGAAAGTTTTTGAAACTACTGTTTCAATTTGGAATAAGAGTAATTAAAATATATATATTCTTATATAAAAAGTTTTGATGCAAAATGCGCATAATATTTTTGAAAAAATTTAAAAAAAAAAGATCTTATAAATTGAATTATTACTTTAAAAAATTATTCAAAAGAAATTTCGAGACAAATTAGTGCCTAATTGAATCCATACATGAATCAATACAATTTTAAGAGATTTTTTTTCGTTTGTGGCGAACGCGTTTTTCCATTTATTTTTTAATACCTCTTTATAAAATTATTGTTATCTTAAATTTAAACAATTAGTTTTAAAAACCTTAGCTTAGTAAAAGTCTTTGATAAAAATATTTTATTATTGTATGTTTGATAAATTACTAACATTTATTACAAATTTTTAATTATTTGAATTCGGCAATTTTCTAGTCTTCATATTTCACAATTCTGCAATTTTATAACGGGAATTTTCAAATTCCGTAACATTATAAACTATTCGGGAATTTTCCCATTTTAGAATTTTATTTTTTAGCAATGTTATTATTTGGCAATTTTCCAATTTGGAATTTTCACAGTGTAGGAAATTTTATTTTACAGGTTTTTCCAGTTGTCCCGATTCATTGCACAAATAGTTGAAACTTGTTGAACGTGCAAATAATAATTAAAAATCATAAAGAATGTTCAATAATTCTCTAATAAATATAATTTTACATAACCTGAAGATTTTACTTTTAAAAGTGAAAATATTGTAATGATGAACAAAATGATCTAATTGCACACGTGCTCGATAATCTAATTTCATACGCATACAATCCCGAAAATAAAATCGACGAGCAAAACATCCCGTAAAAGAATATTTCCGAAACTGTAAAATTGCCTGATAATAAAATTGATTTAGAATAAAATTCCCGAATAGTAAACTTCCATGATAATAATATTGCCGACTATATCAATTTCCTGAATCAGAAAATTCCCGAACAGTTTATAATGTTACCGAATTAGAAAATTCCCTAATAATAACATTTCTGACAGAAAATCGCCAAATTATAAAATATCCGAAATAGAAAATTCTCGGCTTTGAAAAATAAGAAAAATTTGTTTTCTAAATATTATTGATTCTTTTTTCTAAATACAATAATCATACATTTATGTCAGAAAACACAATTTTTATTTTCCAAAAATCTTAAAATTATTCTTTCAATATAAAATAACAATAATTAAAGAAAATAAATTTTTAAATTAAATTTTGTTCAATTATTGTTTTTTTTTTTTTTAATTGATATAATATTTTCAAAAACGTAAAACATAGAAAATAATGAATTTTATAATGAAAATAATTTGATTATTATATTTCTGATAAATAAATAATATTCATACAAAAATTGTGATTGTTTATTAAATTCTAGAATTTTTTAATTGGAGAATTTTCTAGTTCGGATATTTTATAATCAGGCAATTTTCTGTCCACAATTTTACTTTTCAGATATTTTCTAAGATATTGCTATTATAAGCTGCTTGGGAACTTTATTATTCCATTCATTATATTTTTAATAAATAAATAAAATTAATTAAAAACAATTTTTAGCGAATTTTAGTCTTAGATATTTCATAATTCGGCCATTTTTGGTCGGGAATTTTAAAATTCGGTAGAATTATTCGTCATATTGAAATATTGTTATTGATAATATTGTTCAGGTATTTTATTTTTCGGGAATTTGCCAATTCGTGACTTTTATATTTCGGCGATTTTATAATTTTCTATTTTGAATATTTTAATTTTTGGGAATTTCATTGTGTCTGAAATTTAATTATTCTGAATTTTTTAGACGTCTCTTTAGAAAATTATCGAATTTAAACAATTAAAAATACAATACTTTGCCGTGTCTATTATAAAATACAATATTTTTAATACTGAAATATATTGATGTAAAAGTTTGTATTTGATTTTCAGTGTATTAAAAAAAATTATTTGTTTAATTTAGAAATAACAATAATTGAAAAAAATATATTTTTCAATATGCAAATACAATACAAGAAATAGATTATTATTTATGAGAAACAAAAGTTTAAAAAACTACTATGCACATTTTCAGACTGAAGCATTCATTGGAAATTTTTTCAATTAATTTTGTTTATAAACAATAATGGAAAAATGCATTTAATATTTTAAAAAATCTTGAACGTTTAATTTTTTTAACAGACTGAGTATAAACCATTGCATTTTCAGCAATGAATTGCAATTTACAATATATCCTTAAAATATCTTTCATAAATTAACTCAAGTGGATGCCATGTTTTTTTTGCTTACACTTCAATTATCCTACCATTATTATGCAAAATAACTTGGCAAAAATATAAATTAATTGTTCATTCGGTTCATATATGTATGTATGATTATATATTTTTATTGCATAATCGTTATGATTACTGGTTGACAGAACTGGGTTATATGTTCGGGAGAAATTAATAATGATCTGAAATAAATGCCAAATGAAACTAAAAAGATTTAAATCGAACAGAGATGTTTGTCTGTATTCAAGCTTTTTTTAAATACACATTCGGACTTTTTTATCGATAATTTGTCTTATCTTCAAGATTTTTATTGGCATTACAAACGCAGAAACAAAAATATAGAAGTTGTATTTTAGCGCCAGTTTATTGAAATGAATTTTTCCTTAATGATAAAACAAAATATTTTAATTTTAAATTAAGACCAGTTGAATTGAACAAAAAATTCAATTCTTTAACAATGTAGTTGAATTCGCTACCGAAACAGATTTATTTTTAACGAAACAATTGCATTTTCAACCGAAAAAGATAAAATTTCGACCAAAAGAAATGAATTTTTAAATTTAAAAAAAAGTGAATTTTGAATAAGAGTCGAACATTTAACTAAGAAAGATTTTCTACTTAACAGTTACATAAGTTAATCTGAAATGTTAAATCGCCAAGAAAAAAGAAAGAGTCTTTTAACAAACAGTCAAACTTTACAACCAGAAGGGTGACTTTTTTACCACAAAAAGTTAATTTTCCAATAAAAGAGACGAATTTTAAACTAAATACATAAATTCGTATACAAATAGTTAAACTTTCACTCACAAAAATTAATTTTATATCAAAATAGATCAATTTTCTTAAAAAACATCAATTGTCTACCAAATAGTTCATTTTTAAACTAAAAATGACAAAATGGATTAATTAAATTTTAACCAAGCAGGTCGACTTTGTACCCAAAAAGCCTCATTGTTAAGAAAGTAAATGAATTTTTAATTGAATATTTGAATTCACCAACAGCCAGATTAATTTTCTACAATCAAACAAGAATTTTAAACAAAGTAAATAAATTTTCAATCAAACAGTTAAATTTTTATTCCCAAAAATTAATTTACAACCAGGAAAACAGTTTCTACCAAATAGTTGAGTTTTATACTAAAATGTTGAATTTTATGGTCATAAAGATGACGTTTCTACAAACGGTGGAAAATTCAACTCACAAATATAAATAAAAAAAACGATTAATTTTTGATCAAGCACTTGAATAATGAAGCAAAATGTTAAATTTTTAATTAAAAAAATTCTAACCAAAAAGCTGGGTTTCAACAAAGTACTGGAATTTTTAAAGTAAAATAATAAATTTTTAACAGTGTAATAGTTGATTAATATTTAAGCAGACAACCGCATTTCTAACAAAAAAGTTGAATTTTCAACTAAGATAGACTATTTTGTTAATAATTAAAGAAAGACATTTAAAATTAAATTTTTTTACCAAAAAAGATTAGACGACTTTTCAATCAAGAAGATTAAATTTATATCAAAATTGATGAATGTTTAAATTAAAATTGATAAAATAATTAAATTTTCAACCAACAGGGATTTTCTAACAAAAAACACCAATTTTTAAGAAAACAAATAAAGTTTTAACCAAATAGTTGAATTTTGAACTATAAAGATTAATTGTTTGCAAAAAAATGAATTTGAAACAAATCACATAAATCTTTAACCAAATAGTTGAATTTTAAACTAAGATTGATAATGTTTCAAACAAAAATGCATAGTTAAATTTTTCTTTAAAAAATTACTTTTCAACAAGAAAACAATTCTTGACGACGTAGTTACGTTTTCTACTAAATTGTTGAATTTTTCAGTCAAAAAGACGAGATTTCTATAAGTGGGTAGCAATTTCAACTCGAAAATATGAATTTGCAATGAAAAAGCTAATTTGTGATTAAAAAGTTGGGTGTTTAACGAAAATGTTAAATTTGCAATTGAAAACTGAATTTTACACCAAACAAAAAAAACGAATTTTCAATAAAAGTAATTGAATTGGCAACCTGGAAAGATGAATTTTCAACAAAAATGTAATAGTTAATAATATTTAATATTCCAATTAAAAAATAGTCCACCTAAAAAATAATTTTCTTCAATAAAAAATAAATTGTGATAAAAGACATTAATTATACTAAATAGTTGAATTTGTAACTAAGAAGATTAATTTTCTACTAAAAAAATAAATTAATTTTTAACCAAAAAAATGAATTTTCAATAAAAAATGTATTTGCTGCTATTTGAATGGAAATAGATTTAAATGTTAAATTTAGAATAGGTAATTTGAATAAAATTAACATTTGAATTTTTTTAGAAAAGTGGATAATTTGCAATTAAATCGTGGAATTTTTAACCGAAAAGATTATATTTTACTAAAAAAAGACGAATTTGAACAAAGTAGATACATTTGTAACCAAATAGTTGAATTTACAACTAAAACAGATAATATTACATCGAAAATAGAATAGATACATTTTCAATAAACCAACCAATTTTAAACCAAATAGTTACATTTTTGAACAGACAAATGAATTTCAAACTAAAATGATCAATTTTTATCTATAAAAGAAATTTAAAAAAAGTAGTTACTCTTTTGACTTTCTTTATGCATGGCCATGAACTGAGTGCTCAGTTTTGGGAAAATTAATTATATTACCAATTAATTTTGTTTAAGTATTAATTTTTGTGCTGACTCATCGTTTTGTCAAAAAAATGTTTGTTTATTAAAGAACAGCCAAAATTAGTTAAGAATCACACAAGAAGCAATTTATTAGTTTTGAATAAATATATTTTTCATTTTGTCATGAACAAATAAGTAAAGAAAAAAGGGCGTTTTTGAGAATTGCTGATTCTTGCTACTTTATGCTCATATTTCTTGGGGTCAAAATCAATTTTCTAATATTTAATTAGGAATTAAATATACCTAAACAACCTAGTAATTTTTAAACAAATTTCAGAAATAAGTTTACATTTTGATAATTATTCAGTAAATCCATGACGTTTTTTTACAGGTTCGACTTCAAGATTTTTCAATTTGTATAACATTTCATAATTATTCAAACAAATTGGATAAGAAATACATATTTTTTTACTTGTACTGCAAATATTTCGTTCCTTTTCATAGTTCTGAGATATAAATGATCTCCATTGGGCAAGAATTGTTTATTTTGTAAACAATTTTAATTAAGAAACGCCTCTATTTGGCAATAAAATCAATTTTTAAATTTTATTTATCATCTTAAATTAAAATAAAAAAATGAAAGTTGTACTGAACTTTGTTTTATTTAAGCGCGAAAAATTTTTTGCAAAAATAAAAATTTCAGCCAGAATATAAGGACAAAAAAACTGTTAGGGACAGTGCAGCCATTTTGTTTTTTCGAAAAAAATGCATAGAATTTTTCTAGATAAGCGATCCACTAATCCGCAACTTTTTTGTTGAAAAAATCGAAAATTTGCGTCTGAATTTATCAAAGAAAATTTTTGTTTGGATGAGAAAAACAACTATTTCATATTATACTTTTCTCTTAGATGTATATTTAAAAAAAAACCGATTTTTTAACTCTGAATAATTTAAATTTTTCCTATAAATTCATGACACGGTTTTTAAGGTTTGGATAAAAAAAATATTCTCATTTTAAGAAAGTCAATTCTCACAAAAATATTCTTCCAAGTTAATAATGTGTTGTGATCGCTTGTTACAACTTAGGGTGATTTTCAGATGTGTGAAATTTGATTTTTTAAAAATGTTTTTTGTGTGGGTAAAAAAATTAATTTAGGGAATTTTGGCTCAAGGTATGATGCACAAAAATATATATTCCACAACCCCATAGAGAGAAAATCTAGCACAATGCAGCACAACATTTTATTTTACAAAAAAAAAAAAAAAACAAAAAATACAGCGGTGTTTTTTCTTTCGAAAAAAGAGGACAATGCTGCCCCTGTAAAAGTTAAAAAAAATTCTAGCTGTCATTGAAAACTCGTTTACGGCACAATAGAGCACTCTATTACAATTTAGAACTTCTTTAATTTTATAGAAAATTTAAGATTGGGGTGACAATTTCTTGATTTTATAAAAGAGTTAATAAAAAGGTAGATTTCTTCTAATCTGAAAAAAGAACTTAAAAATAGAGAACCTAATCTCAAGATTTGTTCCAGTCTGCAAGGTTACCTATGAATATCATAAAGTTTTTTTTTAAATTGTGGAATATATCTTTACCCTAATTTATCACAAAACATATGTTGTTTTATTCAAATATTGTTGAAAGGATCTTCATAAGACTAACCATTTTTAGAAATCTGTAATTTTTTCTATTGCTTTTTTAAATTTAAAAAGTGTAATTATCTAAATTAGATTGTTTGTAAATCATGAAAATCAAACTAATCCCTCTTCTCTTAAAATCCTAATATTCGTGTGCAAAATATCATGCATAATATCTCGACTTCAAGTCACATTTAATAATTTCTTCAATATTGCAAGCGAGTCTTGATCGTATGTCGAAAGTGACCTTGAGACCCTTTTATTGCATTTAGCGAATATACTTGTTCAGAGCGAGTGAAGGTGCACGAAGGCAGTTTGTCCTCCCCAAAAGCAGACGCTCTTGACCAGCATCAATGTCAGATTTTGACCTGGCCGGGTGGTATATAAGAGGAGAATTTCACCACAGTTGATCATCAGTCATCACAAGTCTCAAAATCGTGAAAGACCAAGTTAGCCGAAGAAGATCACCATGTTCAAGTTCGTGATTTTGGCTACCATCCTCGCCAGCGTCAGCGCAGGCCTGATTGGCGCACCACTTGTTGCTGCTCCAGCTGGTCCACTTTTGGCTGCTGCTCCAGTCATTAGAACTCCAGTTGTTGCTCCTATCGCAACTCCAGTGATTGCGAAGACGCTAGTGGCCCATGCGCCAATTATTGATCATACTCCTGTTCATGTGGTCCATCCTGCTCCTCTTCTTGCCGGACCGGCTTTTGTGAAAGCAGCTCCAATCACCGTCATCCACTAATTTTTTTAAACTGAGTTTATTGTAGCATGTTTGGACGAAGCGATTTGTAATAAAATTCTGTTTTTTTTTGTGCAAAAAATTTTTCTCTATTTATTTGATCAGCAGCTTTATAAAGATTGATTTTGTTTAGGATAGTGATTCTAATAAGAAGTTGATTATGATTTTATAACTTGATTTCGCATCTATTCTCTTTTAGACTGTGATTCTATTAAGCAACTGATTCTGATTTTCTAATATGTCTCGTACATTCTGTTTTAAATATAGGTTTATACGATAAACTGATTTTGATCTCAAAAAATGATTGTTTTTATTGTTTTGTGTAAATGTGACGAATAGCACAGTTCTAAAATAATTATTTATAGATCAACTAATAGACTTTAGATTGGTTTTAGATGTTGAAAATCTAGATATTTTCTTCCGATGAAAAGAACATTTATCGTTCTCCGCTAATTTGTGAGGCCTAGATATATTAGAAAATGTTTGGAAAAAGTGATTTGCAAATAAATTCTGTTTTTCTTTATGTGAAAAGTTTTTCTTTATTTATTTGACCAGAAACTTTATATAGACTGATTTTGTTTAGGATAGGGATTCCAGTAAGAAACTGATTTTGATTTTATAACTTGATTTCTTATCTATTCACTTTTAGACTGTAATTCTAATAAGTAACTGACTTTGATTTTCTGATATGTCTCATATATTTTCTTTTGGCTCGTGATTTTGAGTATAAACTGATTTTGATCACATAAGATGATTTTTTGTACTCTTTTGTGACAATGTGAAGAATAGTGGTTTTTTTTAGAGTTATTTATAGATCAAGTAATAGACTTTGGATTGATTTCTGATGTTAAACGTTCAGATATTTTCTTCCACTGAAAATTGCATTCACTGTCATTCGCTAATTTTTTGGACCTAGGTATTTCAGAAAAAAATTTGGAAAGTGATTTGCAATAAAATTCTGTTTTTTGTGCAAAAAAATTTTTCTTTATTTATTTAAGCAGCGAATTTATAAACACTTATTTTTTTAGGACAGTGATTCCAGAAATAAACTGTATTTGCTTTATTACTTTATTTTCCATCTAATTACTTTCAGATTCTGATTCTAATAAGCAACTGATTCTGATTTTCTAGCATGTCATATATAGTCTGTTTTGGATATTGATGTGGGTAATAAACTGATTTCGATCTCATAAAATGATTTTTGTATCATTCTGTGTAAATGTTAAGGATAGTATTTTTTTAGAATTATTTATAGATCAACTAATACGTAGAATTCGGATTAACTTCTGATGTTGAAAGTTTAAATATTTTCCTCTAATAAAAAAAAACATTTACTGTCCTTCGCTAATTCCTGAGACCTAGGTGTATTAGAAAATTTTTATAAAAAATGCTTTGCAATAAAATTCTGTTATATTCTGCTGAAAAGTTTTCTTTATTTATTTAAAAAGCAGCTGCCTGAAGCCTGATTTTGTTTAGGATAATGATTCTAATAAGAAACTGATTTTTATTTTATAACTTGATTTCTCATCTATTCTCTTTTAGACTGTGATTCTAATAAGCAACTGATTCTGATTTTCCAATGTGTCTAATACATTCTATTTCGGATAGTGATTTTGATAATAAACTGATTTTGATCCCATAAAATTATTTTTGGTATTGTTTTGTGTGAATGTAAAGAATAATGCAGTTTTTAAACAACTATTTATAGATCAACTTAGATCAATTGGACCAAGTAATCTATAAATAATAAAATTCTATTCTTTGAGCAAACTTTTTTTTCATTAAAAGTTGATCAGCATCATATGGAGGAATTTAAAGAAATTCTATTTTTAAAACGAAGCATTTTCATAAGATGATTTCTTTCTTTTTTTTAGTAAAAGTGAACAGTGGTCTAAAAATTCCGTTTCTTATACAAACTTATCTTCATTTATTTCATTAGTAGCATATGAGTCAATTCTATTTGGAATAAATATTATTGACGAATATTATTAATCCACTATTTTTTTAGGTCGAGGTTTATTGGAATATATTTATACAATGGGATCTGTAATAAAATTATATTTATTGGAAAATAGTTGTCTTTATTAATTTGACCAGCATAAGACAGGACATTATTGTAAAGGAGAGACTGATTTTGATCTCATATAATGATTTTTCTGTGTTTTTTTTGTATATTGAAAGTAAAGAATCGTCCATGCTTTTTTATTATTGATATATCAAATAATATACTCTGAATCTCATTAATTAAAGGGTTATAAATTTTCTTCTAATCCGTTGTTTGAAGAAAATTGTTGTCTCTGTTTATTTGATCAGCATATAGACTAATTCTGTTTTGAACAGTATCGTTAAAACGTAACTGATTTTTTCTCATATTGAGAAAGTGATTTATAATAAAATTCTATTTTTTGTGCAAAAAAGTTGTTTTTATTTATTTAACCCTTAAACGGCCAAAACGCCACTACCGGTACACTGCTTTTCAATGGCCAATAACTAAGACTATTCGACACAAGAAAAAATTGAGACACATAAATTTTTATTGCTTAAGATCTCCTCTTTCCGACGGTGCCAATGAAATTCCTCAAAAAATTTATTTATTATCCCAAAATGCAG
>NC_046659.1:120712680-120751890 GCF_010883055.1 Belonocnema kinseyi | reverse complement strand
ATAATAGAATCATCAATTACAAATGCTACCGTAATTTGGAAAATTTGCAACAAGAATAATATAGCTAAATTGAAAACGAAAGATTTCTGTAAAGAAATCAGCGGGAAATATTTGTCGCAATCAAAACTAGGTGATTTCGAAACTCACAGATATGAATCACGAATAAGAGCATTATGTAATAATGAACAATGTCGCCAGAGGACTACTAGATTTTACATTGATTGCAACATGTATTGCTGCTTACATTGTTTCTCAAAATTACATTCTGAAACAGCAGGATCAAAATGATTTCAACGGATTGAAATCTGAAATGAAAAAAATTCTCCATAAAAAAAAATTAAAAAATGTAAAAAAAATATATAAAATCCCTTAAAAAAAAAAAGAGTCTATCGATATTCGTCGACCTCCACGTTGGTGATAGTTGGGCATCGTAAACTTTGTTTGCGGCAGACGGACGATAGATATTCGTGAATCATTTTATTCTTACACGATGCTTATAACTATGGAAATTTTTTATTGAAAAACTATGCGCTTTTCGGAAAATTTGTCAAGAATAAAGAGTTCTTGTAATCAGCCAATTTTGAATTTTGCAAAAATTGTTCATATGTAAAATCCAAAATTTTGCTCAAAACGCTTCGAAAAAATTCAGGCGCCATTTTGAAAATACTAAAACTAAAAATCGATCTTTGAACCATGGATTCTCAAAGTTTAGAAATTTATTCCACCCGTTAGTGAGATTCCAGGTTAATTACAGGCTCGAAAAGCTTTGGAAAATGGTTCACAAAAAAAATAGGCACGAAAAATCACGTTTTTTTTTGTTTAAACTGCATTTTGGGATAATAAGTAAATTTTTTGAGGAATTTAATTGTCACCGTGGGAAAGAAGAGATCTTAAGCAATAAAAATATATGTGTCTCAATTTTTTCTAGTGTGGAATAGTCTTAGTTATTGGCCGTTGAAAAGCAGTGTACCGTAGTGGCGTTTTGGCCCAGCACATAAATAAATTCTGTTTTTTATAGTCTTGTTAAGGAAAAACTGATTTTGATCTTATAGCATCTTTTTCATTTTTCTTTCATTGAAAGTGAAGAATTGTACAACGTTTTTAATTATTTATAGATGAACCAATACACTTTAAATATCATAAATTAAGAGTTTGAAAATTTTCTTAAAAATGAGTTTCTTGTGCAAAATTTTTCTCTTAAATTTTGTGACCAGCATATAGACTAATTATCTTTTTGATACTATTGTCAAGAGAAGAATAATTTTGATCACATATGATTTTTGATTTTTCTTTTATTGAAAGTAAAGAATGTTTCAGCCTTCTTAATTATTATTTATACATAAACTAATAAGATATCAATCTCATAAGTTGCGGGTTTAGAAATTTTCTTAAAAATGTTATTTTTTGCACATTATTTTCTTTATTTTTTGACCAGCATATATAGACTAATTCTGTTCTGAACAGTATTGTTTAGTAGAAACTGATTTCGATTTTATATATATTTTTTAAATAAAGTGAATAATTGTCCAGCTTTTCTTATTAATTATAGATCAACTAACATAATTTGCGTTTTCTAAGTTTGAAGCTTACAAATATTCTGCAATGGTTGGTTAGAAGAAACTGATTTTGATCTCAAAACATGATTTTATGCTCAAAGTTCATTTTATCGGGATTTGCAATATTAAGCTATAATTTTAATCCTTAGTTCTAGTAAAAAATGTATAAAAAATTATTTTTCTATCAAAATAAATTAACAATAGATACGATTTAGCAATTTATTAAACAGTTTCAATAAAAAATTCGGAATTTGATGATTTTTAATGAATAGCCTTATTTTTTCTTAAATAAATCAACTAAAAATGTTTTGACAATGATACTTGGAAAAATTTTAAAATTAATTATCAGTTGTGTAAATTATTACTAATTGTTTTTAATCCATAAAGTATCATGAAGAAAGTGATTTAAATCAAAATACAATAATAGTCTTAAAGTACTATCAGCGTACAAAAAATGATTTAAAAAACCTAAAAAGAAGTAACTGGCTCCGAGAAAATCCTTGTCAAAATAACGACGCGTCTCAAAAAACAATGCGCTTGGCACTAAAAAAGCTATGTAATTTTTTTTAATTAAAATTTTGTGTTTTAACTAAAAAATCATTTCGAGCGATTTTCTTCTACTGAGTCGTAAAAAGATCGACTAAAAAAAGCAGCAACCTCCGAGAAAATCCTTATCAAAGGAACGATGGGTCTCAAAAATGACAGAGTTAACACATTAAAAACTGCATAACTTTTTTTTCAATTTGAAAGAAATATTAAAAAATCTTCTGGACGTTCTATTTGGCTCTATTAAATCGTAAAAAATGGGTTTAAAAAAACAGCTTTTTATAATAAAATCCTTTTGACAGGGAATGCCTTATTTACTACGCGTATAAGATATTTCGAATGTATAAATTTGTTAAATTAATTTATAAACTTAGTTAATAAGTTAATTAAATTTGGTTAAATTAATTAAGTTCTATTACGGAAATAAAAAATTAAAAACTAAAATCTTCTGAAATAAGCCTTATGCTATTGCATAATAAAAATTAAATATCTAATTATTAATTATTTTAATGAATTAAATATTATTTTTAATTAATAGGCCCTGCAATTTTTCCTTAAAAAATTTCACTTAAATGTCAGCTTTTTTGTTGTTGAAATTTTGCAATCAATACAATCCAAATAAAATTTCTAATAACTTATTCATTTTTTAAATAACTATTTTTTTCATTCATACGTAAATAAGCCAATACATTTCGATTAGCTTTTTTTAAATTGTTAATTTTTTACAACTTTGCAATTAATGAAATCCTACATACTTGTCTCGTTATTAATGGTATTTTTCTTTCAAAGGAAAACCGCTTCGGTTTAAATCATATGAAGTTTTTCACGACAGAAAAAGTGTTTTTTACCCTAATAATTATTCTTACAGAAACAAATTTTATGTAATTATGACTGTTTCTTCATGGATTAACGTATAATGTGGTGAATGCATTAATAGACCAACGTCTGAGGTTATAAATTATAGTTATATTACCTGGAAAATAAGAATATGAACGTTATCAGATTTTTAAAATATTTATAAATTTATCATACGTCATCCTCCTTTCTTAAGAGATGAATTGATTAAATCAGGATAGATTTTTGTTATGATCGTCCAGTATTGGATCGATCTTTCGTAAGCACATTTGCTTTAATTTTAACTTCTACTCTGTAACTAAATAATAAGTCAAATTAATTCTTAATGATATAATGATTTATAGAACATAAAATTTTCGATAACTATATCTGTTTTTAAATGAATTTTACAAGGTTATTAACACATTAAAACACAAACATTTGAGATTATAAACTGTAGTTTATTACATGAAAGACAGGAAGATAAATTCCACAAGTATTTGTTGAATATTTACAAATTTCGTATACAGCATCTTCCTTCCTTAAGAGATGAATTGATTAAATCTGAAGAGGTTTCGGGTGTCTTTGTTCAGTAGTGGATGGATCTTCCGTAAGCGTATGGCAGTGGTGCAGAATATGCTGAATATGCTGATGGTGCATATCCATAATGAGCTGCGTAAGCGGCAGGTGCATAAGCTGCTGGTGCAGAATATGCCAATCCAGAGTAGCCAGGATATCCCAAAGTGGCTGGAACACCAGAATAACTGGTGACCAATGGGACACCCAGATGTCCAGGCTCAGCGTTGGCGAAAGCCAACAGAACTGCGAGGATCACAAACTTGAACATGATTATGATTGTTTAGTGTTTCAGGTTGTTGAATGAACTGTGAGTGTCCTAAAAATCCGCCTCCTTTTATACCCAGAAAATTCCCGCTTTTTCCTTTGTGATAGATTTCATGGGACGTTAAACGACCACCACCTTTCTAATATTATGTTCCTTTTTTACACTTGAAACTAACGAGATTGAAACTGTGAAGGTAGGAGTGATTGACCTTATGTGTACGATCCTAGGTTTTTTTTCGACTCTACCTTTTACTTCTTATTTGATAGTCTGGTTGGAAAGACGACTAAACAAACACGATCTGAATTTTATTTTGATTTATTACAATCAGAAGGGTTCATATGTTACAAATTATTAAGGTGTTAAATATTATTTAAGATTTATTTCGTTTCCATCATTTTACCTATTATAACTAATATTTAATAAGTCTTTAAAATCTGGTTAACTATACAATTATGATTTAAGTAATATTCTTCGACTAACGACTGTATTCTTTTTGTAGTACCTCTCTTGCTATTGAGTGTATAGATTATAAAACAGAAACAGTTGTTTTAAGATGTCAATTATTTTCTGTTAATCAGAAATTAAAAAGAATCCTCTAAAATAATACAATATTTGATGAAAATAAATTTATAAAACTATATACATTTGAATGTTTAAAAATGTATTAAAATAAATTAATAGTCATATCATGCCTAAGAAATATCTGCAGGCATTTGATATATTATGAAAAAAAATGTTTTTAAAAAATTACATTATATTAAAACGTTATGTAATTGTTGTAGATGAAAATAATAGTCAGAAAATACTTTTAGCAACAAAACGATTTTTCACACATTTTTTTTAGATTTTTACTATTCAATATTTAAAACTGGAAATCGAGCCTATGATAAAAAGAAGTTTATATCATTAAAACTTCCTCGTATACTCAACAGTAAAAATTAATAAACTACCTATCAAAACTAGATGAAGGGGATGTAAAATTCATCTTTCCTTAATGGACGAATTATATAAATCTGAATTAAGGTTTTTTGAAATATTTAACATTATTGAAACTTTTTGAAAAGTATTTTGAACCTTGTAAAATCTTTAAAACCTTTGGAAAATCATTCTAATCTTTCGGAAATATTTGGAAATATTTTGGAAACATTTACGAGATTATTCAAATTTTGGGGAACTAATGGAAATTTTTGTGCAATCTTTAAAATCTATCTAAAATATTTTTGAAATCTTTCAACTATTTGGGAAATCTTTAGAAGCTGTTGAAAAATATTTGTAAATATTTTGGAAATATTTGTGATATCATTCGAATCTTTGGGAAACCATGGAAATCTTTGTCAAATTTGTGAAATTTATCTAAAATCTTTGCGAAATCTTTGAAAATATTTGTTAAGTATTTGAAATATTTATGAAATAATTGTAATGAATTTTACAAAAATTAATTAAAAAATTTTTTAATTCGTATACGGCATCCTCTTCCTTCATAAACGAATTGATTCAATCTGGACTGTTTTTTGAGTAGATTAAACAATACCGTAAACAAATTTAAAGACCAAAATCTGACGTTATAAGCTATAGATCATTACAAAAAGAATAAAACAAATGAATTTCACAAATATTTGTCAAACATTTACAAAATTTGTATATATTGTCCTCTTATATTCACAAACGGATCGATTAAATTTGGACTGTTTTTTTAATGGATTAAAGAATACTTTAAGCGAATAAAAAGAGAAACATTTGACACCATAAGCTACAGTTTAATTAATTAAAAATAAGATGAATTTCACAAACATTTGTTCAAAACTTATAACATTCGTATACGGCATCCTCCTTCTATGGCAGACATATTGCTTCAATCTGGACTGTTTTTTAAATGGATAAGGCAAGGTGGTAAACAAAGTAAAACACAAACATTTGAGATTATAAGATATAGTTTAGTACAAAGAAAAGTAAGAAGATGAATTTCACAAGCATTTTAAAAAAATTTACGAATTTCAAGTACGTCATCCTCCTTCCTCAATAGATGAATTGATTAAATCTGGACTCTTTTTGAATCGATTAAACAAAGTATTAAGCGAATAAGCAGACAAGCACCTGAGATTATAAGATATAGTTTATTATAAGAGAAATAATAAGATGGATTTTACAAGCATTTTTTAAACATTCAAAAATTTCGTGTACGTCATCCACCTCCCCTAAAAGAAGAATTGTTTAAGAATTTTCAAATTTATCTGCTATATCATTAGAGATTGTACCTTACCGACAGTAGATCAACCCCCCAAACCATGAAGGCAGAAAAGCTAGAAAATATCGATCAAGTTAAGAATCTTCAATAACAAAAATGCTTACCGTCTTAATAAGACTGGATGGAAAATAATATTTTTAAATTAAAATTAAAATTATTTCTTGAAAAAAATATCCTACTCCATCTTCACTCCATTGAGAATCGAAGATTCTTAACTTGATCGATATTGTGTAGATTTTCTGCTTTCATGGTTTGGAGGGTTGATCTACTGTCGGTAAGGTACAATCTCTTATGATATAGCAGATAAATTAAAATTTAAAAAAATAATTACTTGTACCATTAACAACTAGCTAAAAATTAGCGTTATGTTCTTGAATTAGGAGTTCTTATTCTGATCTCTCTAATAGCTTCATTGGAAAAGCACCTGACCGGAAATCAGAAGTTTTGTGCTTCGATTCCCAACGGAGTGGAGATGGAGTCGGATCTTTTTTTCAAGCAATAATTTGAAGAAGAATTGCTCAAATCTGTACTGTTTTAAGAATAGATTAAGGGCATGTGATACTTTGATAATTGTTGATTTTACCAGTTTTAGGTTCCCCGAATTTTTTTTCTAGAATAATAAATGTTTTGTCTTAAAAATTTGGGAAATGATGGAGAACATGTTAACGGAAGTCCCCATACACTTTTTGTGTGGGTTGATTCAAAAAAGTTTTAATTTAGCAAAATGTGATTAAATTGCATAGCGCTTAGGAATTAGTATTGATTTTTTCAGTGTTAGATTCCCCCGGGATTTTTTTCTAGGATAAGGAATATTTTGTCTTCAAAATCTGGGAAATGATAGCAACATGCTAACGCACGTCCCGCACACTATTCTTGTGTTTTTTTTTCAAAAAAATTTTGGTATTGCTAACAACATGTGTGTATATTTCGAGGTTATGTGTGTTACAATTCTGCCGAGCGTTACTTCCAAACTACACAATAGTTTTGGCCGAAAAATTTGGACATACAAATAAACATAGTAACTAATCTCCCGGAACTAACCTTGTTCGTAGGCAATCAAAAAAGTTTATTTTATAAATAATATTCAAATTATCGGAAAGGCAGAGATGAAAAACGAAGTAACTTGAAAATAATGCAAATGCATAACATTTTTATTTCGCATAATACGAATGAAAATACAAACATTTGAGATTATAAGCTACAATTTATTGCATGCGAAATAAGATGAATTTCACAAAACATTTCTGACAAATTTACAAATTTTGCATAAGGAATTTTCTTTTCAAACTAGAGAAATGATTAAAATGGACTCTTTTTTGAATGGATTCAACAAGATGGTAAACAAATTAAAAGACACACCTCTGAGATTATAAGCTACAATTTATCACAAGAAAAAGAAGATGAATTTGATAAAAATTTTGTTACAAATTTACAAATTTCGTATACGGCAGCCACCTTCTTTAAAAAAAAAGAATTGCTTAAATGTCGACTGTTTTTTTAAATGAATTAAACAAGGTGGTAAACGCATAAAAAGACAAACATCTGAGATTATGAACTACAATGAAATTTATTACATAAAAAATATGATGAATTTCACAAAGAATTTCTTACAAATTTACAAATTTCGTATAAGGCATTTTCTTTTCACAATAAAGAAATTATTAAACTGAACTCTTGTTTTAATTGAATAAACAAGGCGGTGAACGAATAAAAAGACAAGCATCTGAGATTATAATCTACAATAAAATTTATTACATGAAAAATATGATGAATTTCACAAAAAAAATGTTGACAAATTCACAAATTTCGTGTAAGGAATTTTCTTTCCACGATAGAGAAATGGTTAAATTGGACTGATTTTTGAATGGATTAAACAAGGTAGCAAATAAATAAAAAGACGAACCTCTAAGATTATAAGCTGCAATTTATAACGAGAAAAATAAGATGAATTTCATAATGAATTCTTACAAATTAAAAAATTTCCCATACGCCAGCCACCTTCCTTAAAAGAAGAATTGATTGAATCTGGACTGTTTTCTAAATAGATTAAGCAAAGTGGTAAACGAATAAAAAGACAAATATCTGAGATACAAAGCTATAGTTTATTACAAGAAAAATAATAGGATGTGATTCACAAGAATTTGTTGAATTTTTACAAATTTCGTATACGTCATCCTCCTTCCTTAAAAGAAGAATTGATCAAATCTGAAGAGGTTTCTGGTGTCTGCTCAGTAGTGGATGGATCTTCTGTAAGCGTATGGCAGTGGTGCAGAATATGCTGATGGTGCATATCCATAATGAGCTGCGTAAGCGGCAGGTGCATAAGCTGCTGGTGCAGAATATGCCAATCCAGAGTAGCCAGGATATCCCAAAGTGGCTGGAACACCAGAATAACTGGTGACCAGTGGGACTCCCAGATGTCCAGGCTCAGCGTTGGCGAAAGCCAAAAGAACTGCGAGGATCACAAACTTGAACATAATTATGACTGTTTAGTGTTCAAGTTGCAGAACAAACTACAAGTTAACTGAGTTCTGGACCTATTTTATACAAAAAATTTGTTTCCCATTCCTCACTGCATTTTAATAAATGAGGCACGCCGTACCTCTATGGTAGATTCTTTGTTCTTTCGTTTTTAGTTCCTTGAATAATGAGACCGAGTTCGTCACGGAATTGAACCAGTTTTTCTCGTTAATTCGTTACACAAAAAATTCTTCGCCTACTCAGATACGTGACTAAAATAATTATTTTCTTCAAATATGTATAAGGGAAATAGACATTTAAAAAAATATATTTATTAAGTTTAATGTAAGAATATATGGTATTCGGATGAAAACAAGACATTTTAATTGTTAAGTCAATACGTCACAATAGATTCTCATCTTTAACAAATATTTACTAATATGCAATAAATAATATAATTTTTTGAGAAATGTAAAACTTTAAAATTCAGGAAATCAATATCATTTCATGGAATGTTAAAATTCCCATAATTTATAATCAATTTCAGAAAATTTTAATTCGCGTGT
Source organism: Belonocnema kinseyi (assembly GCF_010883055.1). NCBI lineage: Eukaryota > Metazoa > Arthropoda > Insecta > Hymenoptera > Cynipidae > Belonocnema > Belonocnema kinseyi. The sequence continues at coordinate 120,742,839 of NC_046659.1, read as the reverse complement.
GGTGCAAAAAGGCTTTCTGAAGAAATTAGTCCAAGAGAGACTACAATTTTAATCCGATTTAAGCATTTTTTCGATGGTAACCAAATTTTAAAGAGATTTGTGAGAGCCGATTTGAAATTTTTTTCTATGAATTTCACTTTTTCAAATATTTTTTTATAGTCGATCCGATTTTTTCCAACTGCTTATATTAATATAAGATTTAATATCAGTAAATACTCTTCTTAAAAATAATATTCAGTAGGTTACTACATTAAATTTTTTCTATATTATTAAAACTGTAAGTGATATGTAGTGCTGTTTCAAGACTAAAAATACTTTTACACTATATTGTACAATTTTTTGTTCTGAATATATGTAAAGACAATGTCAAGTTACCAATGTTATAAAAAAATTTAATAAATCAATGCACAAAATGCAAAAATTGTCGGAAGTAAATAATATGTACGATTTGTTAATATTTAATCACAATCGTTAAATGTTTAAATGAATGCAATAAACAAATAGAACACTTTTCATCAGTTTTCAACAGGCATATTTTTTTTACCAAATCAATTTTAAATAACCTAGGAAAATCGCTCGATCATGATACTTTACAAATCGACAATGATTGTTTATTTTATAAACATTTCAAAAAACATATTCAAAACTTGACTGCCTCTCAAAAGAATCAGGGTAGAACATTTGTCACTTATTTCAATAATTTCATAAAGAAAATTCAGATTTTCGTCAATTTCACACTAATGTGTCCTGTTTTTGAACGATAACAACTATAAATTACTTGAAAAATCTTTCCGTGAGGATACTTTATAAAAGAATAATTATTTTTCATTTTGTAAAAAAAATTTTAATCAAGTTTACAGCTGGACTACTTTTAATCAATAAATGTATTTTTTTTAAATCGACTGCCAATGAATTTACTCTCTTGTGTCTTTAAATATTTACTCGGAATTTTTACTTGTTTATAAACTTTATTTAGATAAATAAACAATTTTGTTGCCTGACAAAGTCTCCTAATAAATTAAGTTCTTTTAGAGTAATTGGTAGTCGATTTTGTGAAAAAACGACATCCCCTTGTTAATAGTCAAGCTGTGTCACTGTTTATAAAATTACTTGTAAAATAAAATATTATTTTTTCATAAGGAAATATCATGAGCGAAGGCTTTTTTTAACTATTTTCAAATTGATTCGGTGCAATGGACGAAATCTGCCAAATGATGATTTACGAAAATTTGTATTTGTATAAAATATTTATTTAAATAATTAACTATTGTTATCAGTTATTGAAAATCGTATAAATTATTTATCAGGGACAAACTTTTTATCAATATTCTTGAATAAGCAAAGTGTTTGGAGCATGAAATGGTCAAGTGCATTTGTTTATTAAATTTGTTCATAAAGGTAACATATACTTTGGGTTTCATAAAATGAAAAACTAAGCATATGGTTTTTATTTATATTCCTCGATAAATAAAAAATAAAGTGTCCGAGTATTTTTTATTTTGAAGTAGCACTTCCAATCATTGGTTTGTTAATATAAAATAAGATAGATTTTTTCAATGTTATTATTATTATTATTATTGATAATTTGTTAAATTCGTATATATTTTTCATTTTTTGCATATGTGTACACTGCTTTTCTCATAATAAAACAATAATAAATATGTATTGAATTGAATAATAATAACACACATTTAAAAATGTTAATAAAACCTTTTTTGAAAATAAAAATTATGAATAAATGACAAAATTATTGTCTTTTGCATTGCACAAAAGTTTCGACTAAATATAATTACAGGTAAACATTATTTTATTTATAATAACAGAAAGTTACTAGCATTAAATTATGCTTATTGTAAGTAACAAAAAATTGTGTATAAAGAACTAGTTCTCCAAAATATTATTTTCAATTTAAATAGTTTTGTTGTTAATTTACTCTATAATAAGTCGCAAATGAATTAAAAATTAAATTAAATTGAATTTAATTAAAATTAAAATTAAACTGTTGAAAAATATAGTTTATTTTTGTAAGCAACAGTTTCAATGGAATATTTATTCAATAATTTGTTAGTAACAATAAGAACTCAAAAACATAAATATTTTATGTGAATGGAAAACTGCTATTATTCGAGTGTGAAGAATATGATATAATGGACAAAATATATGAATTCATTATTTGATAAATAAGATAATAATGACAATATTTTTTTATAAAAGGTTACTATTTTTGGAATTTTTAAATAGTTTTTATGAATAAAAATGAGAAATATTTACTATTCATAAATGTGTCGTATAATTGATCAGTTAAAAAAATCTAGTTCCGGTTTTATAAGATAAACAGTATATACATACCTACGAAGAAAATAAAAAAATGTACTATTTATTTAATAAATTGTGTATTTTCCAGAAATGTTACAAATAAAGCATAGAATAGAATAAAACCTATTAATCTTAAAATTAATTATTATCAACAACTTTCATAAACAAAATATTACCTCTGACTTTATCTTCTAGAAAAGATTTTTGACTGCTAAGATTTGTCATAAGTCATAAATTATAACTGCAAATTGGCATGAGTTAAAATTTGATATTATTCCAAACATTTTTATGGAAAAATTCTCAATTGGAGTGCTATTCTCGCAGCTATATTTGTTTACCAGTATTGGTTCACAATCTTCTTCGAAGACATTATAAGGCGGCTTGATTAAACATAAATAATATACATGGTTAATAACAATTTCTATACACGAATCTCCTAATTGGTTGTTTTACCGTTACATTTTTTTTTCTTTAAGTACTTATGGAATTACATTATTTGTGATAATTAACCAAAAAATTGATTAATATTTCATTTTTATGGTTTTTATAAACATTTTTTTTAACAGAAACTTAGATTTATTTATAGATAAAAAAGACCTAAATCTAAAATCATCCGATAATAAGTTGAAATAGCATATAAGAATGCGTATGAGGCACTTAATAACAATTTTCCTAATTGTTAATAACAATTAATGTAAAAAATGACCCGATCTGCTATTTCCTCGCCAACATACCATATTTTTGTTTTTAATTATTGTGTGTATAAGCTAGACTGTTACACTAAACCAACAATTTTTTATTATAATTTGATAATAACCTGTTTGTTATAAACAATTTTGTAAATAAAACCTGTTAGTTGATCATCTCTAAATACTTCATTGAAAATTTCTTATTATATTATAGGTTGAAAGGGTTATTACGCATAAAAATAATATTCTCAATGTTTTAATATAGACTAATTGTAAGTATTAAGTAATTGTTGATATATGATTTCTCTGATTACTGAACATTTTTAAAAAGAACTTTTAAAAACGTTCAAAAATTTGAAAAACTTTAAAAAACTGGTTGAAAATCTTTCTGCTAAATTTTAAAAATAATGAAAGCATTAAGAATAATGCAATTAATTTTCATACATATTTAGTTTATAAAGCTTGACATTGCGAACTGAAATACTCATAAGGATCCTTTATTTTTAATCAATTTTTAATATATTTTTTACATGTTAATATATTAATATTTTTAATATATTTTTAACCCATTATCTCTAAAATAATCCTGTTTGTAAATCCTGAGCTTGAAAATTGCACAATACTCCGGATGTTTATGTCATTGAATATGCAACTCAAGCCAGACAATCGTAAATGCATAAAATAATTGATTGAAGAAGATTATAAATAAAATTCAATAAATTGGATTCAGAATAATTTAGAACTTTAAAAAATCATTAAAGAATAAATCGAAAATTATAATTATTTTCATAAAAGAAAATTCTTTTTCACAATTTAATCTTGAACACTTTTTTTGAAAATAAAATAAATAACAGTATTGAGAAAAAAATATATTATTGAGGAATTTTGAAGTTCGATAATATTATAAATTGGCAGGGAATTTTTCCATTCGGGATTTTTATATTTGGGCAATTTTATAATTTCGGAAATTTTCTATTTATAATATTTTATTTTTTGAAAATTTTCATTCGTCCAGGAAAAAAAAAATTTCAAAATTCCCTGACTCTTCCCTGATTTTTTCTTGACTAATTTTTAATTTTTTTTACCCTTAATATTTACATACCAAAATCCTAATTTTGTAACGTTTTCCATCTATAATCTCTTAGAAATCCCAAAAAAGGGATTCAAAGTGTCATTTAATTTTTTTTTGAATTCAATAATTTCAGTCAGTTTCAAATGAATAAAAAAAAATCAAAGGTAATTTAAACTGATTTTATGAAATGCTTACGATTTTTTTTTGAGTTTCAAAGACTTTAATATCAATTAATGAAAAACTAAAAAAACTTAAATAAATATTTATACAAATTCTAGGTAAATTCTTTAAAAAGTCTAGTAAATTGAAATTAAGTCAACAATATGAAAAAATTTATTAAATTTGGTAAGTTTGAGAAGAATTAAAAAAAATGTAAGAAAATTCAAACCGATTTGATAAAATAGTTCTGAATTTTAGTTAAATTTACCAAAAAGCTAAACAAAATCTATGAAATTAAGTAGAATTGAGTATGTTAAGAAAATGTACGTGAATTCAGAAGCATTAACATGTATTGAAAAAATTCTATTGATTTCAGTAGAATTAGTATGAATTTAGAGGATTTAAAAAGATTTCAAACAAATTTTTAATGATTTAGTGAAGTTTCGAACAATAATTTAAATGATTTCAAACCATACTTTTGTAATTTTTCAAGATCCGAAAATTTGAGTACAAATTCAAACAAGTTTAAGGAATATATTCTATAGATTTCTGAAGATTTACAATAAACAATTTAAAAACATTTTAAGATTTTCAAAAGGTTTCAAGAGAATAAAAAAATGAATTAAAATGCTTTAGAAATTTTTTATGATTTTTCCTTTTTACAACGTTTATTTTAAGAGAGTAATTGAAAACATTGTAAAACAAAAAAACTTAAAAAATGTCAATTTTTCAAGACTTTGAAATAGATTTGTGAAATTTTTTTAAATACTTTGAAAGGATTTAAGATAACAATTTTTTTAAGATTTCTAGGAATATTTAAAGTGATTCTTCACTTCTTAAAAATATGTTTTTTTTTTTAAATTTTAATGATTTCCTAAAGTTTCGAAAAAGTATATGCAAAATTTTAAAGCAAAATGTTGTATTTTGCAGAATTATAATATTTCAATTAAAAAAAAAATTCAATTAAAAAAAGAGCTTACATGAGTAAACAAAATGTTCCTAAGATTTATTGGGAAATTTATAATCATTTTTTATTTTACAACATTTATTTCAAGATGAAATTTCATTGAAATTTTTAACCTTTCCAAAAGACTTTCAAAATTGTAAAAAAAAGAATCTGGAAGATTTTAAGGCATCTTTTTTAATTTTGCAGAAATTCTTGAGAATTTTAGGAAAAATTTAAATAATTTGATAAGTATTTAGAAATTATTAAAAGACAATTTTGAACATTTAAAAAACTTAAACTGAAATCTAGATAATAAAAAGCTCCTCAAATTTCCTGGAAATATTTAAAGCGATATTTCTAATAGTCCAAAATATGTTTTAAAGTAGCCAAATTTTTTCTAGAATTTTGTGAAATCCTTTAAAATTAAAATTTGTTTAAAAATAGTAATTCAAAATTCGAATTTTGTAATAAAAATAATTCTTTGCTCAAATTAAAATTTGCCTAACTTTTTTTTTTAGAAAATATTTAATAATTTTTAGTTTAAAATACAACTAAATGAAAATGATCATTTTTTGGTTGGGAATTCCAGTATTTTGTTGAAACTTTGTCTTTTTTGGATGAATTAAACTGCTTTTAATAAAAATAAAAATTTTTTTGGATTGAAATATCAAATATAAATTTTGTTGTTGAGAATTCATGTTTTTTTTTTAAAAATGTAACTAATTACTTGCACATTAAATTTTGATTTAACCTATCTGAAAGTTTCAAAAACCTTTTTAAATTTTCTCAAGTTTCTTAGGAAAATTATATTTATATGAACTTAATATAAATAAACAAATAAACCTGAAAAATAAATGCAGATATATAAATGAATATAAACATTTTATAAATAATTTCATTGAAGACATTTAGCAGTGTGTTGTCGAAACTTCATCCTTGGTTTCCTGGTTTTTTTTTAATTTCCAAGAATTTTCAATAATTATGGTAATCATTTTTGATGTATTTTAAAAGGTAAGGTTGGTTTTTACATTAGGTAATATTATGTATTTTTCATCATTTTTTTGCGTAAGTTATAATAAAGAAAAAGACAACTATTCAAAAAAAGAAGGAGCATTAATTATCCTCGTGAACGCTCTTAGCTCAATTTCCGGGTGTACAAATCTTGAATAGAGAAAGCATTATGACCTTTATTTTAATTCAAGGTGCAGTGTCTAAAATGATTCAGTGTTTGAACGCTAATTTTGACAAATCATCTGTATCAAAACTCACACTTTGTCTCAGATTATTACATACATGCATGAAGAAAAAAAACCAACAGTATCCTGTCCTGAAAAAACGTCTCGCTTTAATTCGTGCAAACAATTTTGTATTCTAAGATCTTATAGTGCGTGATTTATTCCATTCTTCTTTGCGCATTAATTATTTAAAATTTATTTTAAAAAAAATTCGAGATGACTGCGAAGTTCAGAAAAGTAGAATAACCGACGCTGTACAATTCCCGCATTGGAAAATTTGCGAATAATAAAATTCCCAAACAGTAATATTCCTGAACAGTTCATAATATTACAGATTTTTTAAATTCCCGATTAATAAAATTCCCGAATAATAAAATTCCTTAAAAGTTTATAATATTATTGAATTTGAAAGTTCCCAATATGAATATACCGAATTATATAATATTCGAACTACAAAATTCCCGAATTTTAATAATTAAAAAAATTTTCTTTAATAAATATAATTAATTTATTGAAAATATAATAATAAGATATTTTTACCAAAGAATCTTTGCAATGCTTAAATTTCTCTTAAATTGTTCTTTAAATTAAAAATAGCAATAATCCTATAAATATGGTATTAAAAATTTTTTTTTTAAAGTGCATCTCACACCAATGAAAAAAAATTCTTTTTCAATTTTTTCTGATCCTAATAACATTTTCAAAAGAAATTTTGCAGAATTAGATTTACGACTAATTCAACCTAAATGTTGTTTTCAATTTGTTTTATTAAAATATAAATTTCAATTTTTGTGGATTTTTTTTATAATTTTCGAAAATACTACCCACATTAAAAAAAATATATTATCCAAAAGTATATTTTTTCAATTATTTTAAATTTAAATTTAAACAATAATTAAAATAAAATAAACCTCAAAGATTAAAAAAAAACTTTTTCTTGACAAAAAATGTTGATTATTGTATTTTTAAGGAATAAGTTATATTTACTAAAGAAAAGTATTTTTATTGTTTAAATTCGGAAATTTTACTATCACGGATTTTCCAAATTTGGCATAATTATAAGACTGTTCGGTAATTTTATTAATTTGAAATGTTCGAATTCGGGATTCTTATATTTCGCCAATTTTATAATTTTCGGATTTGCAATTTAACCATTTTTAATAATATATAATAATATATTCAAACTGAGTCCTAAAATTGAATTAAATGAAACGTTAGAATCATACATATATAGCAATATTATTTTGTCCTTTTAATTTTAATTTTTAACTTCCAAGGTATAATAACTTCAAATTGTCTGATATTTTTCTTAAGGTTTAAGAATTAAATAATTAAAAATTTAATAATATTTGCTGGGAAAATTACAAAAATGAATGATCATTCTGAGTAAAGTGTTGAGAATTATGTGATTTACAACTAAATCTATCAAATTGTATCATTTAGAATTAAAGTAGTAAAAAGAAAGCTATCTTAAATTGATACCTCATTGAGTTTTAATTTTGGAATTGAAGTTGAATGATTTTATGAATAACAATATACAATTCTAGAATTCCAGAAACTTTTACTTTGAAACATTAAATTTAGTTTTTAATTCTAAAGTTTTAATTGAAATTTTTCAAATCCAAAAGCTTTAAGTGTCCTAATTTTTTAACTTTTAATCTGATATAATTTAATTTTCAGCTGTTTGAAAATACCCTGCTGTCAAAGTTTTGCGTATTCTGAAATTGTTTGATTGGAAACATTTTAAATTTAGAATCTTTCAGTATATATTTTGGAAAATTTCAAAGGGTTTCAACTCAAAATTATTAATTATTTCTTGTAAGGTTTTTAAATTTGATATTCAGAAATTTGTTTAGAGAATATTTTTATATTTTTAATAATTGAAAATGTTGGAAAATAAAGTTTATTAATGCGAAATTCTTATAAATAAAAAAAAAGAATGTGTATACTCACAATTTTCATCACTTTTTAACATTTACTTTCTTGAAAGTATTTTACCAAATTCAATATATTTTTTCAAGGAAAGTCTAAAAAATAATTTTTTCATCTTACCTAAAAAAATGTTAAATTTAGGGGAAAAAGTATGAATACAGGTAATATATTTTCGATAATATTGATCAATTCTAAATAAAACATTTTTTATTCAGATCAATATTTTTCTAGAATAAAGAAAAATTTAGAAAAAAGTATAAAATAGGAATGAATTATTTTCTATTAATGTGTGCAAAACAATTTTGTTGTTACTTTTAAATGGGATGTGAAAGGAACTCCTTGGTTAAGGTAGTTGTTTCAAAAGTCAGATAGCCGATAAAAGTAGTTTTTCTATGATTTTGAGAATAAAAATTTTATAACTGATGTCATTTCAAACGAAAAACATTATTTTTTATTAAAAATGTTAAAATTTACCAAAAAAACATAAATTTTAACCATGTTTTTTGCAACTGAATTTTTTCTGACAAAACTGAAAACAGTAGAGTTGTTGATAATCTTTTCCTGGAAAAACTTAGCCGTCATTTATTAAAAATCAATCATTTTTTTTTATTTGGTAAGGTTAAAAAAAAATTCAATTGCAAAAAAATGGTTAAAAATAATTTTTTGTTGTGAATTTTGAAATTTTCCATACAAAATAATGTTTTTTATTTGAAATTACATCAGCTACTCGTATAATATTTTGATTCTTAAAATCATAGAAAAAGTATTTTTTCCAGATATCTGACTTTTGGAACGGTATCTTAAGTACAGCTTGAGTATCAAATCAATATTCTTGGGTGACCTTTTTAGAGTTATACTCCATATATAAATTTGATAACTTAAAATTGAAAAAAAATGACTTCGAAATAATTGTTCTGTCCGTTTTATTAAGGTTACAATATATTTTCTTGTTATTATTCATTTGAAGAAATAAGGAAGATTACAGAAATTAAATCAAACTTTTTCACGGAAGGAAGAGCGGGTGGGGGGTTAAAACTGGAATTAAATAAGAGATATAAAAATATTGGTAAATTCACATTTGACCACAAAGCATCAGATATTCATGATTGAACGTAGTAAACGATCAAGGTCAACTACTTTTATTTTCCGTTCAGATGAGATGAAAAGGCATTCGACGAGCCGAAATATTTATTTTTACTTCCTATATAATTTTTTAAATATTGGAAAGAATGATGATACAAATTATTTTAATAAATAAACAGTTTTAATTTTACATCTTTTATCTGAATTTGATAGTTAATTTATTAATTATCGACTACTAAGTCTTCGTGAGAGTAAGTTAACGATATTACTTTTTTATAGAGTTTATAATTTATAATTTTCGACGACAAACATTACAAATCTCGAAAAAGGGCGAAAAATAGTTTTACTGCTAATTAGGCTTTTCTGACTAATAGTTTTATCTATGATAATTACACAAAGTTTTATAACAATGTAATTGTTTAAAAACTTATATTTTGCCTAACTTAAAAAACACCGAAAAAGCTTGCTTAGATACGATATGATTATCAGTTTATTTTTATAAAATTCCAAACGATTTACATTTAAACAGATTTATAAACTCAGGGTCATCAAAGATTGTCTTATTTCAAAGGTTTCTTCTCGATTTCTGATTGACAGAAAATAATCGACATCTTAAAGTAACCATCTCTATTTTATTAATCTCGACACTCAATAGCAAGAGAGATAAAATTATGAATAAGAAATAAATTTTACATAAAATTCAAATCCTTAATAATTTATCATATACGAATCCATCTGAATGTCATAAATGAAAATAAAATCCGAATCATATTTGTTTACTCGTCTTTCCAAGTAGGCTAAGGTCAATTACTCAAGTAAGTAGTAAGAAGACCTTTCGAACAAAAAACCTCGGATCAAAAAGATAAGGTCAATCACTCCTACCTTCATAGATTCAATCTCATTAGTTACAATTGTAAAAAAAGGAACATAATATTAGAGAGGTGATGGCCGGTTAACGTCCCACGAAATCTGTCGCAAAGGAAAAAGAGGGAATTTTCTGGGTATAAAAGGAGGCGGATTTTTAGGATACTCACAGTTCATTCAGCAACCTGAATATTAAACAATCATAATCATGTTCAAGTTTGTGATCCTCGCAGTTCTTTTGGCTTTCGCCAACGCTGAGCCTGGACATCTGGGTGTCCCATTGGTCACCAGTTATTCTGGTGTTCCAGCCACTTTGGGATATCCTGGCTACTCTGGATTGGCATATTCTGCACCAGCAGCTTATGCACCTGCCGCTTACGCAGCTCATTATGGATATGCACCATCAGCATATTCAGCATATTCTGCACCACTGCCATACGCTTACGGAAGATCCATCCACTACTGAACAAAGACACCCGAAACCTCTTCAGATTTAATCAATTCATCTTTTAAGGACGGACGATGACGTATACGAAATTTGTAAAAATTCAACAAATTCTTGCGAATTATATCTTATTCTTTTTCTTGAAATAAACTATAGCTTTATAATCTCAGATGTTTGTGTTTTAATGTGTTAACCACCCTGTATGATCCATTCAGAAACAGTAATAATTAGCGAAAAAAAATTTCCGCTGTGAATCCTAATGTATCAAAAAATGTATGATTAATCAATAAAAAATAAATTTGTGTGCGTTCTACCATATGGTTAAGGAAGAACCTTTTAGTTAAAAACGAGGACAACAAAAACCTATTTGAATTTAATTAATTTGCCTCTTTAGGAAGGAGGATGACTTATACGAAATTTATAACTTGTTAAACAATGCTTGTAAAATTCTTGTTCTTATTTTTAATCTAATAAACTATAGTTTATAATCTAAAAAGTTTGTCTTTTATGCATTCACCGCCTTGTACAATTTAATTATCAAAAAACACATAGCGGGATTTTCGATTGTTTCTCGAACCGTCTCGAATTTACTTGAAACAATTTAGAAATTATAGTTGTCGGGAAAGCCGCGTTTCTGATTCGATGAAGCGGTCGGGTCTTTTTTCCGTTTAAAATAAAAAGTCTGAAAACTTCCGGTTTATGCAGAATGTAAGGTTATCTAAATATTATATTTAATAATAATAATCCATGTATAAAAAGTGTCCAGCGTTTTGATATGCAAAATGTAATTATTGAATTTTTGAACATTTCGAAGATAAAGAAGTCTTTTAAGAGTTTTAAAAGGTTTCAATATAATAAAAAAATTTCTTAAAATTCCTGGGAAAATATAAGCTGATTTTTCTTTTTGAAAATAAATTTCAAGACAAACTTCACAAAGGTTTAAAAAGATTTTTAATTTGTTTCTCAAATTTCGAAATAGCACGGGAAATATTTTTAAGCAAAATCTTTCCATTAGCAAGATTAGAAAGATTCATAAAAAATTCAAGTAAGTTTAAGATATCTCGAATTTTTAAAAGATTAAAAATTACATCGAAATTTGAAGTAATTCAAACAAATGTCAAAAAATGTATATTTTAAAAATTTTTTTGTTGAAAAATTAATTTCAAGAGAATATTTAAAAACTTTTCAAAAGATTACAAAACATTTCTAAAATCGTGATAACAGATTTTGGAAGATATTAACAAATTAATTGAAAAATTTCTCAAAATGTACGTTTTTGAGAATTTGGAAAAAGATTTTGATGTTTTTTAAGAAGTTTGAAAAGTTTCAAGAAAATAAAAAGCTTTCTTGAGATTCCTGGGTAAATTTATGATAACTTCTTAATTTCAAAAATTGATTTTTGATCAGAAATTTTCAAATATTATAATAATTCCAAAATATTTCTGCAAATTTCCAAAATATCTGAACGATTTGAGGTCAATTTTCGTAATTTTAGAATGTTTAAAAAGTTTTATGAATATTTCGAGTCATTTTATGATATTTATTTCCCAAACTTCTGAAAGTACTAAATATTTTACAAAATGACTTCAGTTTTTCCTAAAAAGTCATATTTTTAACCTTTAAGAAACAAACAAACAAACTTAAAACAGAAATATTTATTTGAAATGTTTATATTGTATTTTAAATTATGTATTCCCACAAAAATAATAATTTACGTGAATTTTTTTTCTTTCATGGCTCAAAAATCTTTTTTAGGTAAAATTTGAACTATTTGGTTGCAAAAGTTTGTATTTTTGTTCGAAAATTGATCTGGTTTTGTTAATGATTATTATATTTTGTTAAAAATTAGTATTTCGCGATGAAAAATGCAACTGATTGAAAATTAATTTTTTTGGTAGAGTATTCAACTACTTTGTTTCAGATGAGTTTTTTTGCACTAAAAATTCATTTCTTTGGTTGTCAATGTAACTATTTTATTAAAGGTTCGAATTTTTTGGTAGAAAATGGAACTATTTCGTTTAAAGTTCATATTTTCATGTTAAAAAATTTAAGCATGATTTAGGTTATCTAAATAATATATTCAATAATTTAATAATAATAATCAGTTAAAAAAGGTCGTCAACACTTTGAAATACAATAATTAATTGGTTCAATTTATTTCCAATTTTTTATTAAAGTTTTTGATTAATTTTTTTTTTATCTACAAAATTAAACATTTCTCTCGAGATTTATATAAACATGCATGTGCGCTCGTAGCGCGTTTTTACTTCTTGCTCAATCCAATTAATAAAAAGCGCATGGCACCATTTTCGATTATTTCTGGAACCACCTCGAAATTACTCGAAACAATTTGAAACTATTGTTGTCGATAAACCCGCGTTTATGATTAGATGAAGCTGTCAGTTCTTTTTCCCATTTAAAATAAAAAGTCTGAAAACTTCAGACTTATAAGAAATGTAAGGTTATATAAAAAATATACTCAAATAATTTAGAAAAAAATTCGATAAAGTTTGAGATATATTGAGAAATTTTAAAAAGATGCAAAATTAATTTTAAACATGAAAACTTTTCTAAAAAGTTAGAAAAAGCGTACATTTTTTATTATTTTGAAATAAGACTTTGGATGCTTCTGAAAGATTTGGGCAGTTTTCACGATAAAATGTTTGTTTTATTTCTAGGATAATTCAAACTAATACTTTGTTGCTTTAATTAAATTTAAGAGGAAATTCATAAAAAATTTTTAAAACATCTAAAATCATTTTCTAAAATTTCGAAAAAGAATGTAGACGATTTTAAAGCCACATTTTTTAATTAGCGTGATTGCAAAGATGTATACAGAATTAAAATAATATAATAAGGAATTTAGTAGTTTCAAAATGATTCAAAATGATTTAATGGGTTAAAAAGATTAAAAAAATAATTTTAACATATTTTGGAAATTATAAAATAATTTTAAATTTAAAAGGATTGATAAAAATTCAAAAAGAGATTTAAATTTTTTATGATTTTGACCAAATTTTCCAAACTTTTTAAGAAGTTTGAAAAGCTTCAAGAAAATAAATAAACTTTTGAGATTCCTGAGAAAATTTGTAATGTCCTTTCGTTTCGAAAAACTGCTTTATCGATAAAATATGAAAACGTAAAATAAAAAAAGAAATTATTATTTTTTGATAAATATAAAATCGTAAAAAATCTATTATTTGGTTTTTCTTAAGAATCTTACGAAAATTATATTTTCGAAACTTTAAAAAGAAATAAAAAGATGAACCTAGAAAAGAAATCACTATTTTTAATTTTAATTTCATATTCTAAATCATTTATCCCCTGAAATGATAATTTGAAACAAAATTTTAATTTTCTTTGACTGAAAAACTTTTTTTTAAAATTTACCTTTTTTCTCGAAACTTCGTCATTTAGGTTCGAAAATTTATCTGTTTCGATTGACAATTCTACTATTCTATTTAAAATTCATCTTTTTTTTAGGAAATCGATATTTTTGGTGAGAAATTTATCTGCTTGGTTCAAAAATCATATTTTTGTGTTAAAAAATTAAACTTTCTTGTAGAAAATTCGTCTCTTATAAGTAAAAATTATTTTTTACTTTACAATGCACCTGTTAACAATACTTTTTAGTTTCAAGTACAATATTCAGCTATTATGTTACAACTTCTTATTTTTTTTGCAAAAATTAAAATATTTTTGTTTAAGATTAATATCTGTTAGGTTCAAATATCATTTATGTTACCCAGATAATATATTCAATAATTTAATAAAATAATAATAAGACTTTATTTCGCTAAGAAAAGCATATATTTAAAATAAATATGAGGATCTCTATAAACCATCTTAAATATTTTGTTGTTGATTGATCAACTTTTTAATGTTATGAAAGTAAAATTCTTCTTCCTAAAAATGTAAAAAGTTTTGATAAACAAAAGAAAAGATCCGTTATTTGTTAATAGCCAACATTTTCGTAAATTTTTTATTTACGAACATTTGTAACACATTACGATTCTCAAGAGTTCGGAAAAATTGTTTACAATTAATTTCCTATTTTTAAATACAGTTTTCGATTACAATTTTTTATTGCTAATCCACAAAAAAATGGCCAAGAACATGCATGTGCGCGTAGCGCGCTTTCGCTACTTGTCTAATCATTAAAAAGTAAATGGCAGCATTTTCGATTATTTCTCGAACCGTCTAGAAATTACTAGAAACAATTTGAAAATATTGTTGCTAGGGCACCCGCATTCTTGATTGGATGGAGGTTGTATTTTGTTTTGCTATTCAAAAAAAGAGTGCAAACTTCAGGTTTATGAGAAATATAAGTTTGACTGAAGAAAATGATAAATTAATACTAATGAATCAATGGAACTGAGAACTCTAGCAATTTGAGAAAAAAAATTTAATTTTGTCAGTTCAAGAAGCTAATCATAGAATCCAAGTTGGCTTCTACTTTATTAAAAATTAAAACTTTTGATGATAATTTGCAGAGGTTAAAGAGATTCTTTTTAGTTATAAATAAGTAGATATCTTAACAAACATTTTTTGTTTACTATTTCATTGAAAAAATCTGGAAATAATATGGAAAGTTTCCTTAAAACTTTTAGAATAAAAAGGTTTTAGATTTATTTCAATGTTTAAATTAAAATTCTGATTACTGTATAATGTATTTCAAATTATTTACAATGAATAATGATTTAACTGAAATAAATATAAATTTATAATCGTAAACATCAACTTTTAACAAAAGATCCTAAATTTCAAACAAGCAATTTTATTTTTAAACAGAAAGATGAATTTCAAACAAAATATGAAATAGTTAAATTCCTAATTTGAAAAATGAATTTTAAACTGAAAATCAAACGAATATTTTCAACAAAATAGTTAAATTTTTAACCAAAGCGATGGAATTTTAACAAGGGCGTGAATATTCAACTGAAATACTTGAATCTTCAACCAAAAAGTTTAATTTTCAACTAAAAAGCTAAATTTTCAAACAAGAAGATTAATTTTTTACCAAGAAACCAATTTTTAAATAAACGACATGAATTTTCAAAAAAATATTTAACTTTTCAACTAAAAAATTTTTTTAAAGTAAATAGTTGAATTAAATTTTGAACCAAAAATAAAATAGGAAAATTGTCAGTTTAAAGAATTGATTTTCAACCAAACTGATGAATTTACAACTAAAATGACGAATTTTCAATTGGAAGAGTCATATTTTCAATAAATAATGCAATAGTTAGATTTTCAAACAAAGTAATGAATTTTCAACCGAAATAAATCAATTATGGAGCTTTAACTGGAAAAGTTAAATTTTGAATCAAAAGGTTGAACAAAAAAGTTTAACAATAAGAATAGTAAAATTTTCAGTAAAAAAAATAAAATATTATTGAAAAAAAGAATGTTAAACAAATAAAGTTTGGGTACTTTTCTGCCAAAAGAAAAAGTTTCGAAGAAAATATTAAAAATACAACCATTACATTTTCAGTTAAAACAATTAATTTCAAACAAAACAAAAATTTTCAACAATATTGCTAATTATAGTAATATGAAGCTATTTAAAAAATAAGAGTAATCATTGCTATTCAATTTTATATTTCAATTTTGTTGAAAAATTAATCTTGCTCTCAAAAATATACCCTGATATTTCCAGGTTTTTCCATTATATAAAAATTCCCTGATAATTTCATATTTTTTGTATAGGGCTATAAGGTATTAAAATTTTATCTACTTTAGTTGAGGATTAAACTATTTTATTAAAAATGCATTTTTTTACTAAACAATTAAGGTTTTAGTTACAAAAATCATTTCTTCGGTTGACAATGTCACGGTTTTGTTGAAAATTCGTATTTTTCGGTAGAAAATTAATTGATTTCGTTAGAAATTCATATTTTTGTGTTTAAAAATCAAACCGTTTTGTAGAAAATTCGCCTCTTTTAAAAAATAACTGAATTTTTAAAATTTAAAATGCAATTGCTAGAAATTACTTTTATTGTTGTTGGACGTTCAGCTATTTTTGTTTAAAATTTGTATTTTTTGGTATCAATTCAACTTTTTTTTTATTCAGTCTTCAAATCTTTTCTGTTTAAATATCATGTAGGAATTATATTTTTCGTTGAATTTGTGACATTCATTCATATATGAAAAATATATTTTTATAAACTCGACCAAAATTTTAACCTACATATTGACACTTTCATCATAAAAAGGTATTAGATATGTGTAAAATTTGACCCAGGCATTTATGCAAGCACTTTTAATAAAAATTAAAAAAACTGAGCACATTTTGAAAATGTTTGAGACCACTTTTTTCAAGATTCAAAAAACCTACGCATGGTTATTATAAGTAACCAAAAAGAAAAATAGTTTATTCTTATGACTTCTTTCAATAAAAAAAATTACCGGAGTTATAGCCCTTATAATATTCCAAAAAATAAACGAAAATGAACATTTTAAGCGAAACAATAGACAATAAAAAAAAATGAAAGTCAGAAAAAGGTTACATTTTGAACACCCAACAAGACTTCATAAAAATTTTTGGATTTTTTTTTGCAAAACCAAAAATTCAAATTTGGATTGCACAACAAGTAATAAAAACCTTAATTTTGCTTCCAAACAATGCAGGATACGACAAAAGATTAATCGACAAGATGCACGCAGCCAAAAAAGATCTACAAATTAGCTGTGATGATGTTTTGATATGACGCGTATTTTTATATTAATCGTGAACCAATTCACACTGGGATACGTATTTTCAGTTTAAATTGTAAAAAACGACATTGAAAATAAATATATTAAAGTTATGAAAGAACGACACAAGTTGCAATAAAATGATTAATGACAACATTTTATTTTTGCTAATAGGATCCGCACTTTTTTCAATTATCAAAAAAAGAAAATAAATAGATAATAGAGATTTTTACAGTATTTAAGGAATGAATTAGAAAAAGATAAGTTTTTGTCACAGCTTGAAATTTAAGCTTTCTGGATTTTGATTTCATCAAATATTTCAAATCGATTAACCATCAAATAAATTCTCAAGATTTTTGGATTGAGATGTTAATCAAAGTTAATTTTTTTTTAAAGACACACTTACTTCTCAGAAATATTAAATATAAAAAATCAGTAAAGAGGCCAGAGTTGGCTCGGATGTCTTTTTAATTTTCTCCCTCTTTTTTTTCAATTTTCATATATCTGTGGAATTTACCGTTTCAAAATGTTGTTTGAAAACACATTTATCTTATTTCAACTATTTTTGTGCAATTATTTTGAACAAATTCATTTCCTTGAGCATTTGTTTTTAAAACCAGTTTTTTGAAAAACACAATTCAATAAGAAACATTTGAAAGATTGTGAAATAAATAAACAATGTAATGTGGCCTAAAATCATGCATGTGACTAAGCCGAACAAATAACACGTTTACAATTTATGTTCGGGAAGCGGAAAAGCTCACATATCTCAGAGTATAGTGACATTAGAAAACTGATTATCCATATTTTGAAAAAAATGAGGGTTCCTTATTTTCTGGTCAGCAATTTGGCTGTTATTCATAATTCTATTGGTAAGTATTGTAAAATTTTATCTGGAAACCAAATAACAAGTGAAAATTTTGTAACACATTCTTAGCGTTATTCAACACATTATTTCGCACTGTATTAAGTATAAGCATACAGTCCGCTCATTTTTCTATTCTCTGTTCTTGAAAATAATCACTCTTTCTATTTGTGTTATTATTTTTCCAAATCTTTTTTAGTTCCTAACCACTCTAGTTGGCATCTATTAATTTCTGCTTTAAATTTGTTCTTTCTTCCGTCGTCTCTTTGTGGTCTATGAATTCTCCGTCTAGTATTTCTCCCTATCAATAGTTGAGAACTCGCCTAATTTTGATAGCTTTACCGAAAAATTGTCTTTCGAATTTGGTTCGCCTGGTGGACCTAAATTGATATTCTCCTGTTTTATTCTTTCTAGTTTTATTCGACGAACGTGATAAGTTATCTCTTGTTCTAAAGGTTTTTTCCTATACTCTCTGCACTTTGACACACTTCCATCTTTCCTTTATTGTTTGCATCACTTTTCAACTGGCGGGATTTCCGAGCCCCATTTTTTTCCTTGACTTCAGATTATAATTGATGGCTTGGAAAGCAGAATCAAATAAGCGCTCGAGCAGTTGCCACAAGTGTGAAGGACGCGCAGAAAATGCAACGAAATAGAGCAAGGAATCCATTCGCTCTTTTGTCGCCTTTTCTGCGCTCTAGCGCTCGTTTGATTTTGCTTTCCGAGCCTTCAATTGAGCGTCTGAATTCCATTGCGTCCTTACTGCTAGCTCTTGATACTCCGTGATTCAAGGCGCTTAGGATATTATGGAATTTCGACGCTCAATTAAAGGCATTGAAAGCAGAATCAAAAGGGCGCTCGAGCAGTGGCCAGAAGTGGGAAGGACGCGCAGAAAACGGGGCGAAAGAGAGAACGAAATCCGTTCTCTCTTTCAACGCGTTTTCCACGCTTGAGCGCTCGTTCGCTTTTGCTCTCCGAGCCTTCAATTGAGGGCCAGAATTCCATAACGTTCTTAGCGCTCTCTCAATACCACATGCTTCTGAGCGCTAAGGACGTTATGGAATTCAGACGCTCAATTTATGGGTCGGAAAGTAGAACCGAACGGGCGCTCAAGCAGTAGCCAGGAGTGGGGATGACATTCAGAAAATAAAACGAAGGAGAAAAAGAAATCCGTTACCTCTTTCGTCGCGTTTACTGCGCATCTTTCCGATTCCTGGCTACTCCTCGAGCGCCCGTTCGGTTCTGCTTTCCGACCCATCAATTGAGCGTCTGAATTTAATAATGTCCTTAGCGCTCCCTCAATACCCCTTGATTCCGAGCGCTTAGGATATTATGGAATCCAGACGCTTAATCATGGAGATTGTAGCAAGTTTTTCTGAGTGCAAATATTAAGAAATAAAAATTCGTCCATTTCTATTTGTTTTTATAGAATTAGGTTCGGAGATAGAAAAGCCTAGACTTAACAAATTTTTCAAGATGTTCAAGCGTTCTTCTTCGAGCCAACCAGATGACGAATTTGAGCCAACAAGTAAGTCAGTATACAATTTTTACATGCCCATCATTTAGATATAATGTCTTATATTCATGTAATTTTAGCCCTATCCAGCTTTCGTCAATTATCGACAATCTGATTAAGTGTTGAATTCGTTAGCCAACCTTCTACTGCCAACATTAATGGTTATTTAGAAATAAAATCTTTTATGATTTTTAAAAGTTTCAAAATAATAAAAAATTTGCTTAAAATCCCAGGAAAAATTAATGCTAATTTCTTCTTAAAAAAATGAATTTTAAGATGATATTCAAAAAGATTTTTTATTATTATTTTTTTTTTATTCAAAAAGCATTTTTTGAAAATTTTTGAAAAATTAAAAAATTTGAGAATATATTTACTAGGTTTAAATGTTTTAAGAATGACGAAAAAAAATAATTTATAATTTGAATAGATTCACGAAAATTCAAAACAAAATGTAAATTTCTGAAGATTGTTAAACATTCCCAAATATTTCTACACATGTCGATAAAAATCAGGAAAATTTTCGGGTAATTTTAAAAAATTTCAAAACCTTTGTAAAATTTCAGGATTTCTTCGAAAATATTACGATTAAGATATTTCTTTACGAGATGAATTTCCATCCAAAAATATGATACTAAATTTTCAATTTAAAAGCACCAATTTCAAAACTAAAAACAATAAATAAGAAATTTAAAAGATGGTTTAAAAACAATGAAAAGAATCATAAAGATCAGCATGGAAACTAATCTAACAACTTATTATGAAAAATATCGATTTTATAAATTAAATATTCTCATTTATTTCATTTATTTATTTTAGTATTATTATTATTATTTAGTAATTGCACATTGCATGAGTACTAATTTTATGAAAATATGAGAATTTATTTAGGGCTGAAAATTTTAATTTTAAAAAAGTCCATAAGAGTGAAAAACTTGAGAATTCAGTAAGTTAAAAAAAGTCCAAACTTCTTGCGAGATTGGACTTTAATCAAAATAATGAGATTGCAATTTTCTGAAACTTTAAAATAGGCCAAAAACAAAAATTGAGTTGTTTGTGTGCATAAAATACAGTTAAAAAGCATATTCACTTTCGTTGTTTTTGATTTTCTAATATTAAAAGCGTAAACAATTTAAGATTCGAGAATAAGAAACTTTTTAATTACAAAACTATTTAATAATTTTAAAACGACTTGATTAAATTAATAAATTATTATTTCTGACACATATAAATAAAATAAATTATAACAAATTTTCTTTGTTGTCTCGATAGACCAAAATGAATTTGACACATCATGCTTAACAACCTTTCCTCATAGGCACAGGGAATGACATTATTAATTTTTTATTAGTTTTTAGTTCATTTTTCAAAGAAATGTAAAAAAAACTAATTTTTTAGAAAAATATTTCCCTTTTTAGCTTTAATCATCAGGTATATTTTAAATCAAACCTACAAATCTGCAGAAATTTGTTAACACCTAACATTCAGCTTTGTCAGCAATATTTATTTAGGATAAAAAATATAAAATTTTTGTCCTATTTTCCTGGAAAATTTGATCTTACATTTTATTGACATTAAAATAGCTTACTAGTTTCACGGAACTGTAGAATATTGTCAATAAAATTAAAAAGAAAAAATATTCACCTTTTTGCGAAATAAATTCGCTGTGTGTTATACGTATAGAATTATCTTTTTAGGCATAATGAGCTTAAGAAAATTAAAAAATTAATTTGTATAGAAATAGCTTATCAGACTTAAAAGAATCCCGAACATTCCGAATTTTAGTAAGTATAATATTACTATACACATATTATGAGGAATAATTTTTTGGGGGGAGAAATAATCAGATTTTTTATTTACTAAGTTAAATTATCTGATACAAATCTACACGTTAAGAAATGACATTATTCTGCAAATAAAGTTGTTTCCTGAGCTGTTTTGTCCTATCTATAATTATTAGTAGCAAATCTGTAGACACTTTTTAGGTAAAGAACTTTTGCCTAGTCGGTTTTTTCCGTACCTTGTATCGTTTTTCAATAAATCTATGTTTGTTTGAACATCGATATTTGTTAGGAGAAAATTTTACTAATTGTTTTAAAATTCCTGTATTTTGTTGAAACTTTGTCTTTTGCGGTGACTATTTCACTTTATTCGTTGGAAATTAAACTATTAGAGGTTTCAAGTTTTATTAAAAATTAAAATATTCAGTAGAAAATTATTGTATTTTGTTAACAATTATTAATTTTTGTCAGAAAATTATTCTTTCTTTTTATAGGTATTTAATCTTTTTAGAAGAAAATTCACTTGCTTGGTTGAAAATTTAACTGCTTCGTTAAAAACTTATTTTATTTCATTGAAAACTTATTTCTTTAGCTGGAAGTCAAGATATAATTTTTTTCTCTAAATTTATCTTTTTCAATTGCTAATTCATCTGTTTTGTTTGAAATATATATTTTTTTGATACAAAAATAATTTTGTTCGAAAATTAATTTATTTGGTTGAAAATTACTTTTTTTAGCGTGCAAATTAATTGTTTTAAACTAAAACTTTAACTAAATTTTCTTCACAAATATTTTTTATAGGCAGTTTATCATTTTGGTAGAATAATTATGTGTTTGGTTGAAAATTTAACCATTTCATTAAAAATTCATATTCTTTGCTTAAAAAACTTACACCTCTAACTGAAAATTGATTCATTCTATTTTTTTTTAAAGTTCATTTAGTGGGTTAAAAGTTTAACCGTTTTTTTTAAATAGACCTTTAGTTAAAGGATTGATTTGTTTTAACAGAAATTACATCTTTTTTGAATAAGAATGTAAGTATTTGGTTGAAAATTCAACTATTTCGTGGAAAATTTACTTTTGGTTTAAGGCTGATATTTTGCAGTTCAAGGGTCAAACTGATATCTTTTTTGTATAAAAAGTCAATTTTCTTGTTCAGTGTTTTTATTTTTGGTTTAAAAATTCATCTGTTTTAGTAGAAATTTGATATTTATATATAAACATGTAACTGTTTCACTAAAAATGAATCTCCTTTGCTTGAGGATTCAACAATTTTGTTTAACAATTTTGGTTGAATTATTTTTTTGAAAAATATTTGTCTTTGAAGATTTATATTTTGAATTGAAAATTCATCCTCTTAATTAAGAATTTAACTGTCTTATTGAAAATTCAATTTATGGAGGGAAAATTCGTTTTTTGCTTAAAGATTCAACAATTTAGGTGGTAATTTTTTTCTTTGAATGTTTAAGAAATTTTTATTTATTGTAAATTCGTCTTTTTGGTTTTCAAATTTATTTATTCTCAAAATAAAATTTCATTTCTTTTGGTTTAAATATCAATTCAAATTTTTTGTTGAAGATTGAATGACTTTATAGAAAATTAAATAATTCAGTTAAAACCATCTTTTATGGTAGCAAAGTCTTTTTCCAATAAATAAATAAACTTGAATGTTTTAGATTTGTATCTGGAATATTTTCAGGGAAAATGAGCAAATGTTTAAGGGAAATTAAGGGAATTTTGGAAAATGATGTTTTCACCCTGCAATACATGTATTGTCTTGAATAAAACAAAATTTTTGTTACGGAGCATCACAAGGAGGGTGGGCGGGAGAGGGGGTTTCTCGGCGAGGGCCTGTAATCCGTCACGTAATTTACGTATGGTCCGTAAACTGTAATCATAAAATTTTCAGTTGGAAAAATTAATTTTCAAATAAGGAAACCGATTTTTTAAAAATAGTCGAATTTTCGACAAAAAAAAACCAATTTTGAAACAATAGGTACATTTTTAACGCAAGAAATACATTTTCATCTGAAATTATTAATCATTATTGAGAATAACACATTTGATCCATATGGTTGATTTCTCTAATACAAAGATGAATTTTCAATGAAATAGTTATATTTGCAGCAACAAAATACAAGATTTTAAATTAAAAAGATAAATTTTCATCATAAACAGTAGTATTATTTTAATTTCAAACATTTAATTTTTAAACAAGAAAAACAAATTTGTAATTAAAAAGAGTTGAAAATTCAAAAAAGACAAGATGAATTTCAAATAGAACAGTTCAATTTTAAATTAAATAAATAAATTTTGTGCTGAAATTAATAATCTTCTATCAAAAAATACAACTGAAACAAATGATTGATTTTTCTAACAAAATTATGAATTTTTAATACACTATTTAAGTTTGTAACAAAACAATGGATTTTAAACAAACTGTATATTTAAATTTTCAAATAGTTAAAATGATTTTTTAATAAAATACACGAATCTTTAATTTAATAAAATTTTATACTTTACATGTCAGAGGAAAATTTTCAGCTAAACAAATTAATTTTTAAAAAAGAAAACCGAATTCTACACAAGCTTTTTTATTTATTAATTCGACAGGTTTGTTAAAAAGTTATTCTTTTTATAGAAGTTGAACTTTAAAAATTTAATAGTAAGAATGCGATTGTGTAAATTTTTCTATTTTAACAAAACAATGAGAAGGTAATCTGTTAAACTCTTGAACTCTTCAACAGGATATATCATTTCTATACCAATATTGTTACAAGATATTGCTCCATTGTGGAAAAATCTAAATTATTTACAAATTTAATCTTTACCTTGCTGTATGTATGACAATGATAAAGAAAGTGAAAGCTTTAAATGTGTAAATAACGAATATTTCTTGTGTGGAAACGTATCAGTTGACCTATTTATTAATAGAGCATTCAAATAAAAATTGAAAAACATTTGATTTATTCACATTATTAAAAATAACACTTTTATTCTATTGCAATAATTGTTAAAATCTTCAATACTGGGCGTTGGTGCATTTAGAAAAAAATCTTTATAGAACAAAGTCAGAAACAATAAATTCCAAATATTGCTTAATCTATCAAGCATTTTTATAAAATTTCAAATTTGGCTTGCTTAAAGTTAAACTTTACTTATTACAATATTCAAGAATATATTGTAGAATTGATTTAAAAACAAAAAAAAATCATTGAATCGAGACAAATTAATTGACATAATTGCCTTTTTGTATTCTTATGCTGGAGGGGGAACCAGTAAAAAAAACCCATAATATTTTATTTCATAATATTTTCTTTAATAATTCAAAATGTGAAAAAATATGCTTGATTACTCAAAAGTTATTTGAAAATTGTGAAAAATAATTAATATTACTCTTATTCTTTAATTTGAAAATGATTTTAAATAAATTTAAAATAATATTTAACGTTTGGTATAATGCTTTGAAAAATGAGCAAGATCCATTAACACACAACCTCAATAAATAGGCACAAAACTATTAAACTAGTCAATGTCCTATTTTTAATTTTTAATTAATAATAATTCAAGCTTTTATACTCCTGATATAAAAATATGATGAAAAAAATAATTATTAGGACAAACAAGATCCGTGAAATTCTATGAAATCTAATGATATTTTCAAAATATCTTAAAACCTTCTAGGTCCTATAAAATCGTTCCATAGCTACAAAAATTCTAGAAAAATGTTTCAAAGCTCATGCAATTTTTTGTAAATGCCTTAAGTTCATTAAATCACTTGAAAATTTATTATAATAGTTTTAAATAGCCTACAATATTTCAAACCTTCTAGAACATTTTTGAAAACCTTGGAATCTTTAAAATGATTTGAAAGCCGCTCGATTTTTTTTAAATCCCTGAAATATTGAATATTATGAATTTTTTAAATAATTAAAATTCAGTAAATTTCTGAAAATTTATGAGATTGTTGAAGGATAGGGATTCACTTAAACCCTTGAATGTTCCGAATTCCTTTCAAAAATTCTGAAACTCAAGGTAAGTCTTCGAAACCGCTTTTAATTTTTCAAGTAATATGAAATCCTGTGCTCAAATCTTTGAAACCCTTCGGAATCCTTCGGAAATCCTCAAAATCCTTTGAAAATCGTTTAAAATATATAAAAATATTAATAAATGTTTCAAAACTTGAAAGCAGTTCTTAAATCTTATTAATCCTATTTGAAATTCTTCCAAATCTTCCGAAATTCAATGTAATTCTTTAAAATTTTTACCTCGACATTACTCAAGAATCCTTGAAAATATTTTGAAATGGTCAAAATTGGTTGTACTCCCTTAAATCTTTCAAAAATCAATGTAACTTGTTGAACGCGAATGGAATTTATAAAATCCTGTAATATTGACTGAAATATTCAAAAATCTCTTCAAATCTTCAAAATTTCATGAAATCTGTTCAATAGATTGAAATCTATTAAAAAATCTTTGATGTCTTTGAATATATCATAAAATATTTTAAATCAATTTAAAATCTTGTTAATTTATAAAAATGTATTAAAAGCTCCTAGAAATCTTTCAAAATATCTTAAAATCTATATTTATAACTCTTATAAAATTTCCTGAAAATTCTCTAATATAACTTTGAAATATTTGGAAATAACACAAAATTTTTTGAAATCCTTTAAACCTTCCGAAATTCAAGGTAATTCTTTTAAAATGCAGGAGTTTTTGAAATTTTTGGAAATTTCCGAAAATATTTGAATATCACTTTAAATCCTTTCAAATCTCTCGGATTTATTGAAAAATACTGAAAAATTCTTTGAATCTTTGGAAATACCATGATACATTGCAAATCCTTTAAAATTCCTTTAATTTATTTGAATTTATTGGAAATTCCAAGGAATCTTTTAAAATATTTTATTACCCGAATAAAAATGCTTCGACTTGAATTGCCCTCAATCAAGAAATGCTGAAGTCGAAAAGTTCAACTTGAGCATGTCTCAGTTTTGAGACGAAGCCAGACTTCAATTTATGTCTTGTAGACAAGTTTTTATGTCTTGAAGACATAAATTTACCTCTTCACTCATACTTTTATGACTCCAACACGTGCGGTTTATAACTTCGAGCGTATACCTGCCCTAAAAACGGTTATGTCTAACAGTCATAAAAGCTAATCTTTGTTAATGTTTAAAAAATCTTGTATATTTTTATACAATATATATATATATATTAAATCAATTCATTTACGGATTGTTATTTGTATTTGTATTTCTAGCGGCTTAGGAGATCCTTCTAGAAAGTTACAATCTTTATTTTTTTGAAGACAATTTTTAAGGGTTGTGCTCGCTCAGACCAACCGATTCTGAATTTTTAAATTAAAAATAACTTATTCAATAATTATAAATTTAATTATTCAAAAAAGGTTCGATAATCTCAGCCAAGACAAGGCTCGTCTTGCGTCAGGTAAACGTCGTCTTAGCCAAGACAAGCTCGACTTAAGACAAGTAAACGCTGTTTTACCAGTCGTGGCCATAAAATTAAGACGAAGGCCTATGTGTCGACTCAGTTTTGAGACGCAGCCAGACATCGATGTCTTGGAGATGAACTCAAGACATAAAGTCGAACCCAAGTCGAAGCATTCTTACACGGGTATATTTCAAATCTCGTAAATTTTCCGGAAATAAGTACTTTGAATCTTTGCATATACCATAAAGTATTTCAAATCCTTTGAAATCCCTTCAATTTATTAAAATCTTTTGAAAATTTCTAGGAATCTTTAAAAATATCGTCAAATATCTCTTTCGTAATCTTATAAAGTTCTGTCGAAATTTCTTATGAACCCTTAAAATATATGGAAATATCAAAAATGTTCTAAAATGCCTTAATTCTTCGGAATTTTTTTGTTATCTCTTAAATTTATTGAAATCTATTGAAAATTTCTATGAAGTTTTTAAAATATACTAAACTTTTTCAAACTCCGTGAAATACCCTGAAATATTTGAAGAACTCTTTAAATCTCTGTGAATCGTTGAAATCCCCTCAAATTATTAAAATAAATTGAAAATTTCTTGGAATCTTTGAAAATATCGTATAAAATATTTTGAATTTTTTACAATCTCTTCAACTTCTTCAAATAGATTCACTGAAAGACTTCTTTAAGCAATAAAAATAATATAAATCATTCGAAAATTATTTAAAAGCTTCCTGTTTTCGAAACCTTCATTTGGTTTAAAATGATTTAAAACCTTTACAACATTTGAATTATTTAGAAATCTTTTTTAAACTTTTAAATAACTCTTAAACTTACTTGAGTCTATTCTAAAATTTAAAACTCTTTCAAAATAAAATCTTCCGCAGTTTTTTAAAATTTTAGAACATCATCTAATATTTTTAAAAATTTCAAAAAAAAATTGCGTTTCAACATGAAAAATCATTAAAATAAATCGTCGAAATAAATAAATTTGTATCTGAAATAGTTCAGTTTTTGACTCAAGGAATTAACTTTTACGACAAAATCGAATCATGAATAAAACAGCTAAGTTTTTAACAAGAGATGAATTTTCAATGTAAACTACAAATAATTGTATACAAAAAACTGCTTTTAAAGAAACAGTTTAACTTTGAAACAATTAATCGATTTAAAAAAAAATTCATACAAGAAGACCAATTTTCTGCAAAAAAGAAACAATTTTTAACAAAATATGTGAATTTTGAAACAAACAAGATTAGGATTTTATTAAAACATGAGTTTTCAAGCCGAAATAAACTGAATATATCTTCAATAAAAACACATGTATTCGAAAAAAACGAATTCTTAGAGAAATGCCTAAAATTACCTGAAACCTTGGAAGTTCCTGAATGCTATGAAATCGTTAAATATTCTAAATTCCTAAAATGTTCGACATTCGGAAAATTCCTCCAATTCTATGAATTCTTGGAATGTCTGTTGTTCTTGAATATTTAGGATTCCCTGAATTTCTGTAAATCTGTGAATTTTTTTTTATAAGCGGAGTTCACTGAAATCCTTCAATATTCTAAATTCCTGGAATATTCTAATTTCTTGAAAATCCCTGAATTCTATAAATTCTTAAAATTTCATGAAAGCTTTAGAATGCTTGAGAATCTCAAAGCTCTCTGATATTTCGAGTATCCTTAATTTCTTGTATTACTTAAATCTTTAAATATTCAACATTTCTGGATTATTCCAAGTTCCCAAAATTCTCGAAATTCCTTCAATTATTTGAACATTCGGAATTTCCTCAGTTCCTAATAATTCCAATTACATAAGTTTATTCAATTCCCTTAATGCTTTGTGATACCAAAAATTCTATGAATTCCGTGAATTATATTTTCATACAGTTGTAAAAAAGATCGACTATTTCTTTTCGTCTTAACACTGAGGCGCCAACACAGGGCCAACTATCATTAAATATACTGTTTATATTACGACTGAATATATTAAAAAAAATCGCCACCATTTTGTCAATTTACAATTTTTCCAAATTTACTGAAGGATTTCTAAAGAGGAAGAGAAAATTTTTTAGAACCTTAAAGAAAAAATAAAGACCTATATAAAACGAAAAAGACCTCACTTTCAACAAAAATTGTAACCATTTTTTTATCACTTTTGTTTTCAATTTATTCAGTAAAATTTGTATAAAAATTAATCTTAAAATTGCCACAAATTTCCAAAAATTTCACGAATTTTCATAAGTTTTCATAAATTTCCACAATAATAATTATTTTTTTCCACATCAAGGGCGCTCGAAATATTTTTTTGCATGCCGTTCTATGGATTTTTTAGGTTTGTTGGCTTTCCTATTTTCTAACTGATAAGTTGTTTATATTAGAAACAAAAGTCAAACTTTCAGTAGGGTTTTGGTGCGAAAAAACGTAGAGAGTGCCCAGGGGAGACAGCAGTTTATTTAATAAACTGTAAACTTA
Source organism: Belonocnema kinseyi (assembly GCF_010883055.1). Classification (NCBI taxonomy): domain Eukaryota; kingdom Metazoa; phylum Arthropoda; class Insecta; order Hymenoptera; family Cynipidae; genus Belonocnema; species Belonocnema kinseyi. The sequence goes on along the minus strand of NC_046659.1, from coordinate 120,713,308 downwards.
AAAATTGAAATTGCAGTATCCTTGTTCTATATTATATATTATTAGTTGTCAAGATAATATTTCCCTAAATACTGGTGCAATAATAATTTGAAAAAAGACTTTGTCCCGATAGTGGACTGGAAGAAGCTCCTGAGCATACTCCCGACCGACCATCCAATCAATCTGCCAGATGAGCCTCTCTATATTATTCGAATGCTACGAGGGTAGTTCAATAAGTCCTTAGAATGAAGTATAAAAACAATTTTTTTTGGGTAAATTTTTTTTTATTTTTCAACATAATCTCCTTGGAGCTCTATACACTTGGTCAATCGCTTTTCAAGTTTTTTTAATCCTTCAGAAAAGTGCGTTTTCGGAAGTTCCTCAAAATAAGCACTTACAGAGGCAATGACGTCTTCGTTGTCTGGAAATCTCTGTCCACCGAGCCATTTTTTCAAGTTTAGAAATAAGAAAAAGTCACTGGGCGCAAAATCTGGTGAATACGGTGGGTGTTCGACCAATTCGAATTTTAATTCTTCAATTTTAGCCTTTGAAACGAAGCATGTGTGAACTCGGGCGTTGTCGTGATGAAAGAGAATTTTTTTTCTCGCCAAATGTGGTCGTTTTTTTTTTAATTTCTTCTTTCAGCTGC
>NC_046659.1:120703192-120712580 GCF_010883055.1 Belonocnema kinseyi | reverse complement strand
ATATATCTAGTCGGGAGTGGTGCTGACTGAAAACAGATGATTTGGAGCGATTCGCGCGCCATCTGTTGGTCATTCTAAGGACTTATTGAACTACACTCGTAGCAGAACAACTTCCTGGCGTTTGGACCGAATACGGAAAACACAACGGTTTTAAAAAATCTGCTCGTCGTCCAGTCAATGGTTATTTAGATGTGATTTTAAAGGGTAATATTATCATTGGAAGGGAGGAAAATAATGCTTATTATCCAATATACTCGAAGACTGCAAATGGTTGGAACTATATTACAATGGAGTTCGGACGGCCAGCTCATACGCCACGGCCATACGTTCTTAACAAACAAATCGAGAAATTTATGCATATGTACGAACCTTTACCAGCAAACACTGAACGTCGCTATAACACTCCGCTACAATGGCCCCATGTCCGATCCGCCACCAAAAACCTTTACAAAAGCGAAAAATATCACAGGAAAAACAGAAGATAAACTTTACATCGATTTCCAACGAAAGATTCTCTGGAACAAAAATTAACTTCACAGGATAAACTTTCCACAAATATCGGTTAAACTTTCTTTTTTCCCATGAGAAACGCATGTTTTTAAAAGACGCGAAGTTGGCTAAACAAAACTTTAGCGCTCTAAAAATTTCCTGTAACAAATTTTATTTTTAGTCTTTTCTGTGATGAATCTGATGAAAAATATAAGACTAAAATTCAATTTTCTTTGTACTTCGAAAGTCAGATTAAGAATTTACAAGCAATTGAAAATAGAGGAGATAACACAGAACCACAACATTTTTTAAGAATTCACTGGGACCTGAATAGGTCTACTATATGTTTTTTGGTTCGCTAAACTCAAATCGGGTCGCAGAATTGTGCCAGAATGTCATGATTCAGAGTAAATAAAAAAAAAAAAACAGCCTAAAAAGCTTTAGATTCACAAACGTCATATTACCATATTTTTTACTCTTTGTTTCTTTACTTTTTCATCCATCCTTCCTTCATTTTACCACCCAGAAAACTCGAGGCCACAAATCCCAATCATACAAACCTTGAGTATAACAACCGCAAGCCTATAAATTCAAGCTCAAAAACCAATAATTCATAAGCTATTTTCAATCAATTCAACAAAAATAACACAGTTAAGAGAAGGTTTAAAGGCATACGATCCTTGGGCTGGAGACTTGTGGGCTCAAACTGGGGTTTCGGGGTGTAATAATTTAGGCTTGGCATTTGTGGGTTTGTAGGTTTGGGATTCGTGGGTTTCGTGTTGGTGAGTTTGGGGTATTTGGGGTTGGGGTGTAAGGTTTTGGATCTTATATAATTTACGGTATGTGGATTTGAGGTGTGTAAGTATGCAGTGCGTATGTTTGATATTCGTGAGCTCGGAATTTAAAAGTTGAGGGTGTAAGGATTTGGGTTGTGTAGGTTAAGTCTATGTGAGTTTGGGGTGTGTGGGTCGGCGTTTCTTTTCTTGGAATTTGTGGGTTTAGGGTAAATGAATTTGTGGTTCGAGGACTAGGGGTTTGTGAGTTTGGGGTTGGAGGGTTTGGGGTATGTGGGGCTGGAGTGTGTAAGTTTGGGTTCCATGAGCTTGAAGTTGGTGAGGTTGGGCTGTATAGATTCGGGGTGTGTGGGTTTGGGGTGTGTTGATTTGAGGAGAGTGGGTTTATGGGTGTGCAGGTTTAAAGTCTGTGTAGAGCTCGAGGTGGGTGGATTGGCGGGTTTGGGGTTTTGTGCAGATTTCAAGGTTGATGAGTTCGGGGTGTAAGAGTTCGGGATGTAAGAGTTCGGGGTGTGTAGATATGGGGGAAGGTGGGTTTGAAGTAAATGGTTTTGGGATGTGTGGGCTTGAAGTGGGTGAGTATATTGATTGTGGGTTTAGGGTGTAAGAGTTTGGATTGGGTGAGTTTGGGGTTTGTGAGTTTGAGGTTTATGATCTTTTGGTTTCTGGGATTAGGGTTTATGGGCTTGCGGTTGATATACTTGGGGTTTGTGAGCCAAGGGTATGTGAGCCTGGTGTTTTTAGGCTTGGGATACGCGGTGTCGAGTTTTCTGGGTAGTGGCATGAAGAAAAGATGAATGAAAATGTAAAGAAACGAAGAGTAAAAAATATGCTAATCTTTCGTTTGTAAATCTGAAGCTTATAAGCCTGTTCTTTATATTTACACTGAATCATGACGTGCTGGCGCAATTCTGCGACGGGATTTCAGTTTAGTGACCTAAAAAACATATAGTACTCCTATTCAGGCCACAATAAACTCTTAAATATTTTTATGGACCTGTATTATTATCAGAAAAGGATTTTATTAAAATAATGGTGGAGCTGGAAAAGGGGTGATAAAAAACGAGTTTTCACATATTCTGATCGATTCAATTGAGCTACTCTTGTACTGTTAACTCTTCATTAAAAAATCGATTTGTTATGTTTCTGAATAGAATAGTAAAGTATAATGGTCTGTAATTAACTGATTTTGACATAAAATCCATATTCAGGTGAAAAATTGTACTATTGTATGAAATAAATATATGAAAAACAAGGGTTGTTTGTTCTACTCCTACTGATTCTACTAGAAAAACCACTGCAAAGTATTCCCTATCTAGGTATTTATTTTTGCTAACTTTATGAGCAGCTTATGTTATTATAGACTGAAGTTTATTTTCACTAATAAAAAAGAAACTGATATTTATTTTATTAAAATTTGGATTTAAAAGTTGATGAGTGCTGGTGACTTTAATATACCACAATACAAAATCTTCTGTGAAACGGAAGTTGCAAATCTCCATTAATGTAACCTCGTACAAATAAACAATAACCGCTATCTCGATTTGCATCTAGCGTTAATTAATTGTACCATAAAAGTACGTAATTTTGCAATAATACCAAAGATAAATACCAGCCTTCACTGATTTTCAATCTACATCAAATCTTAAAATCAAACATTAGACACTTTTTAGATAAAACTGACTATAACAATTTAAACTTTAGGTGAGCTGCCATCAGCAATTTGTGTTTTCTGTAAATAATATAGATTGTACGTTTCTGCCCTGTAAATGAGAAAAGTTTCAAAAGAATTTGAAGATAATGGGGATTAGTAGAATTTAAATCCAATTAGTGGGACTTTCCATATTTATAGGTCCTTTTTTATGAAATGATGTATTCTAATTATAATTATAAATTACAACTAATTCCAATTAAAGAATTCTTCAAGGCACAACCTAACAAAAAATGTTTTCAATCAGAACTGAATTGAAATTTAAAAAAATCGTTTTTCATTTACTAGGTGGAAACTACCACATCAGCGGCGTAGTATGCAGTTACTTTATTTAAAGATTCATTCTATATGCTTTTGGAGGCTCATGTCCCAAAATCTAAAAATCAACGGCCTGCTAGACACTTTCAACTTGATTCATGAAAAGCATAATGTTGTTGTGCTATAAAACCTTTTCTGACAGGGAAAGCTTCCTGCACCGATCTTTAAGTGATTTTTTTATCACGTTAGTTACATCCGAAAATATCACTTGCTTTTGGTACTTAGGAAATGTTATCGTTGCTTGAATGTTTAAGGATTGATAAAACGAGTTTTAAAACATCCTGTATATAAGAAATAGTAAATCTGTCATTTATGGGTACAAGACTCCTGTAATAGTAGATCTGATGACATATTCTAATCAATTCAATTTATCTACTCTTCCGTAGTGTCTTCTGGGTCAAAAATTATTTAATTATGGTATTATCTGCAATAGTAATGTCTAATGGTCTGTAATTGCCTGCATTTAAAATTTTAATCCATCCACGATAATCTATCCACGATAGAGTATAGAGTGAATTTTGTATTCACACACAAAAAAAACTTACTAGCAATCTGTTGGACCGCTAGGTTACTCGTAGTTCGGAACTACTATCGGTGAGAAAATTATAGGCATCTGGGTTTGAAGCTTAATAACTCAGCCAAAAAAATTGCTAGTGTAATAAGTTAATTTCACAGCTCCACAAAAAATGTAGAAAAATGTACCCCTGGAGTCGTCTGACTATGTCTATGATATGGTTTGAGGGTCGCTGAATCCAAATTTGGATTCTATTTAACGCCATCACATCAAGATTTTCCATAACCACAAAAAATAGGTCCAAAAACCTAATAAATCTTCTATCTAATCACCACTCAATCCTAATAACCCCATAACCCTTTAATCACTTAAGTCCTTAAACCTATAACCCCTTAACTCCAGAAGCACAAAATCCGATATCCCCAGAACCCCAGAACCCGTTAAAAAAGAGACTTATGCGCGTTGAAGCCCTGAAGCACAGAATGTTCTAGCCATGCATGCTTCTTTAGCCTTAAACCCACATTCTTCAATAACCCCATAACTGTGAAACCCCATAACCCGGTCAGAACGAGATTTTCGTTAGAATAAACAACGTTTTGCCCAACCTAGTAACAACGGCGAGGACGTGGTATGCTTCTGTTCCCTTTGGGGTGCTATATTAACGTATGTTCCCCTTGCCTCTCCCTTTGTGCGGTACTTTATTGAATGAAGTTCCCTTTGCCTCCAAGTCTTCGGGGTGATTTTTTTATCCAGGGTCTCTACCGAATCACGGAATAACTCCGTTGCCCACCGTCAACCAGGTGGAGGTGCCCTGGGTTGCAAACACACGAATAAGTAGTACAGAAATGATGTCCGAAGATTTGGCTCAAAAGAGTCAGTATGTAAGGCTATTCTCACCGGGTTATGAAGTTTCTAAGTTATGGGGTTATTGAAGAATGTGAACTTAAGGCTCAAAAAGCATGTATGGCTCGAATATACTGTGTTCCGGGGCTTCAGCGTGCATAAGTTTCTTTTTTACCAGATTCGGGGATTTTGAGGTTATGGAATTTTAAGGTTATGGGGTTAATGTGTTATGGGTTTAAAGGGTTAAAGAGTTGTTGGGATTAAGTGGTCTATGGATAGAGGATCTATTGGTGTTTTGGGCCTATTTTTAGAGGTTATGGAAAATCCTGACGTGATGGGGTTGAATGGACCTTGAACTTGGATCCAGCGACCCCGAAAGCATCTGACAGACATAGTCAGACTCCAGGGGTCATTTCCTCGATGCTTTTTGTGGCGCTTTGTACTCATTCGAAAGTTAAAAGTGTTTTACGTAAACAAGCCCAAATACGTTAATTTAAACAACTTTTTGTGCATAGCAGACTGAAAAATGTTAAAAAAGTAAGGAATTTCGGGTAAAATTAGGAAAAGTCAATTTAAAAGCATTATTTTTTATACAAGAGGAAAAAAAATAAAATCGTGAATATAAAGAAAACATTTCTGAACGAATTGCAGTTAACAAATTTAAGAAATAATAAAAAGTGTTTCATAAAATTACAAAAATGTGCAATTGTACTTTCTTCAGTTTTAATAAAAATATTAAAGCGATTCAAACTCTAAAATGTAATGTATAGACTCTGTAATTATTAACAATCTCCAAGAAAGATGTGACTGTTTTTTGCTTCCTGAGAATCGTGATATTTTTGGATAATTTTTTGTGAGAAAGGAAGTATTAGAAACCAGCGGGGGTGTCTTTTTTTGCTGCTGGTCGGAAGAAGCGTCAATGGCTTGGCAGATCTCAGGAGCACACGAGTGAAAGAAAAGAATCAGCAGTCAGCAGCAGAAAAAAGGCGCCCCCTGCTTTCTGACACTTGCTTTCCAAACAAAAAAAATGTCTGATAATATAACGATTTTTACGAAACAAGAAACAGTCACATCTTTCCTGGAGACTGTCAATAATTACAAAGCCTATTCGTTAGTTTGGACTTTGAATCTCTTTAACATCTTTGTTAAAACTGAAGAAAGTACAGTTACATATTTCTGTAATTTTAAGAAACCATATTTTTAATTTTTCAAATTTGTTATCTACACTTTGCTTAGAAATGTTTTGTTTGTATTTGTGGATTTTTTCAACTTTTTTTCGTTGCCGCTTGTATAAAAATTAATGCTCTAAGCTTGACTCTTCTTAAATGTGGTCAAATTCCTTACTTTTTTTTTTAATTTTTCAGCCTGCAAAGCACTACGATTTTTTCAACAAAAACGTCTTTAAGGCCATATAACGAGAGGGTCACCTGACCAAACCTGGTCTTCAATTTTTCTTTCCCAACTTGCGTCTAAACGAAATGAGGTATCGCTCTGAAAGTTTGGGAAATGAAAGAGGAGGTTATAAAGTCCATGTCTCTGCTTTGTTCTGGTGGAAATTTTGAGACAATTTTTTTTTAAAGAAAATACCAGTGGAAGTTTTCCTTCCCAACTTACGTCCACACGGAATGTGATATGGTGTTAAAAATTCGGGGCGATAAATAGAAGGCATGCAAGAATGTGCCTCTGGTCCTAAATAATTAGAGCAGTGAAAAAAGTTTTTTTTTTAATTACTCTTTTGGAGAAATACCGACCGTGTTGTCGCTCAAACCCTGCAAGCATGGACATAGGAAACACGGGACTTGGCATGCCATCCTAACTTTGGCGAGCGGGGTTGAGTCCACGGGAGGGGGGAGAATTCCATGAGTGGAGAGAGCCGCCATCTTACGATGTGCTACTTGATTATGCGCACCAGCATTTTTGCCGACAAACTGTGCATGAAAATTTAAACATGTGGACGCTGCCATGTTATTCACGGCACATCAAAAGCTGGCGGACCTCCCCCCTCATTGCATCAACCCCGCAATGGCATGACTTATCCCGTGTTTCCTATATCCAGGCCTGCAAGCAATTTGTAATGTTGTTAAGGGGCTAGTTTTGAGGATTATATTCATCAAAGTGGGGCAAAACAACCAAAATCCCTCACGAACATATTTCACAAATAATGAAAAAACTAATGTTTGCACTTGAAATGTAAATAAACATATTTGATCTGACATACGTATCAGTCTGGTATCAGCTGTGTCAAAGCACCACTAGCGCAGCGAGTAGACCACTACGAACTTCTAAGGATCTGTGGGTAAAACAGATTGCATGATTACCGCCAGAGAAAGTTAAATGTCAAACTTCTGCTGTAAAACATAAATGTGTCCGTCGATAATCATTATTTGCATAAATAAACTTTTTTCTTCCTCCAACTCTTTACAAGGCCACAAACGATCCTTTAATATTTATTAACATTTCCCGAAAAAAATTTCCGCGTTATTTAAACTTTTATTTTTCAATGTGGGTGAAAAATATTGATCTTAGGGCTGCCTTGATCAGCTGTTATACTCATCACATGGCCTTAAGCTTGCTTACGCAGAACACTTTTAACTTCCAAATGACTACTAACTAATTATTATAGAATTTTTTTGTCTATGTTTTTAACCTTTAAACCCAGATGAAAACAATTTTCTCGCCGATAGTAGTAATCTGATGTTATGAGCATAATAGAGTGTGACGCGTCGTAATCCAGTTGTAGCTGGAGTAATTTAAGTAAACCGGGTTAATCCACACGTAATCCGAAGTGATTGAAATAATTATCAGTAGTTTACTTGTAATCCAGTGTAGTTCAAGTAATACAGAAAAATCTACTTTTAACCGGAGTAATTAAAGTAATACGGACTAATCCACTTGTAATTTCAACTGATTTAAGTAATTTAGAATAATCCACTTGTAATCCAGGTTATTGCTTAAATAATTGTTTTTTTTCCATCAAAACTTAATTATTTTGTTGGAAATTCAACTACTTCGTAGATAATTCATGTATTTATTATAGAATTGTTTTTCTCTGCTAAAAATTAAACACTTCTTGCTTCAAAATTGATCTTTTTTATTGAAAATTGAAATATTTTGTTAAAAATTGTTACTATTTTCTTGAAAATTCAATTTATATAAATGAACTTCATTTATTAAAAATGTCAATTTTAAGTTTTTAGTTACATTGTTTTAAATCGGAAATTCGTCTCTTTGTTGGAGGATTAAACTATTTTATTGAAAACTTATCTTTTTCATTAAAAATCACACGATTGATTAAAAAGTTAACTATTTTGTTAAAAATTCAATTTTTTCTTGGAAAACATTCATTTTTAATTCGAAATCTAATTATTACACTTTTGATTCTAAATATACATTTTTATTTGAGAATTTAACTGTTTGGTTAAGAATTCATGTAATTTATTAGAAATTCGTCTTTTTCTCACAAAATAAACCTTTTTACTTGAAAAGTCTTCTTTTTAGCTGAAAACTTATCTTTTTTTCAAATTGTTGTTTTTACTTGAACATTAATTTTTTAATTGAAAAAAGAAGTAAAAAATTTAACAATTTGGCTAAAAAGTCAATTCTCTCTTCATTTTAGTTTAAAGTTTCAACTAAAAAATATGCCATTTTTGGTGAAATATTTATCCTTTTCCAGTTAAAAATGCAACGGTTTGATCTATGTATAAATAATACAGATTGAAGGTTCCTGAAAAATACTATATCAAGTGGTTGACCATGCTGCCACTTCATTTCACCATTTATTTATTATATTTTTTTAGTTCAAGTTTTTGAAACAGAGTTATAGAAACATAGACTGGTTAGACTGGTTAATTAGATAGAATATTTTTTTAGAGGTCTCATAGCAGTGGTTATTTGATGTTTGTATGACAGAGTTCTCTGTATTGTACGGTTGATAAGTAGAAGAACTACTTTCTCATAACCAATTTTTATTAAGCGAAATTAATTGAAAATGCGAGAAAAATAAGAGTTCTAAAAAATTCACTACGGGCTGGGTTTGAACCAACAACCTCCTCATTACATATGAGGTGTCCTACCAATTGCGCCACCGCAGCACCAACAGTGAAAATTTTAGAACGTGTATCTAAAATTTGTTCTAAAATCTAAAACTTGTTCTAAAATTTTTACTGTTGGTGCTGCGGTGGCGCAATCGGTAGCGCACCTCACATGTAATGAGGAGGTTGTTGGTTTACACCCAGCCCGCAGTCAATTTTTTAGAACCTATTTTTCTCGCTTTTTCAATTAATTTCGCGCAATGAAAATTGATTATGATATAGTAGTTCTTCTACTTATCAGCCGTATAATACAGAGACCTCTGTCGTACAATCATCAAATAACGACTGGTATTAGGCCTCTAAAATAATATTCTATATTTTTTAAGGCTCACAAATGCATGTAAGCGAAACTTCACCTGGGTGTCCATTCGTGGCAAACATGAACGAATTCGTGAACGTCATGGTTATGTCTTTCCTCACCAGAAACATAGTAGGGTGATATTACGCTTCACTATTCCTTCGTGATTGAAACCTGAAATCATCGGGTTACTAGAAAGTTTCCGCGTTATGAATTATAAGAAGAATCGTTTAACATACCAGGTGTATACATATGAAACCGGTATTTTTTCAAGAAAAAAACACATTTATTTCAAGAGAATGATAACAAATATTTTATTCAAAGTATGCG
>NC_046659.1:120658365-120703092 GCF_010883055.1 Belonocnema kinseyi | reverse complement strand
GGCCAATTGTTGTTGGTAGCGTTGTTCTGCGAGCTGTTTTTGCGTCTGACCATCGTCTTCATCCAGCAAAGCCTGCAATTCGACGCCCTCAAACGATTTCGGCGGTTTGCCGCGGTCAGCGTCTCTCACATCAAAATTGTCACTTTTGAACTTGTTAAACCACTCATTACACTGCGTTCGACCAAGAGCATGCTCTCCATAAGCTTCGACAAGCATTCGATGAGATTCTATCGCCGATTTACCCAAATGGAAACAGAAAATTAATGCTCCCCGCAAATCGTTGTTTGAAGGCACGTATTTCGACATTTTCAAGAGCGAAAAAAATCACGATGTCATATGAAACTTGAAATTTTTGGTATTGGATATTGTTGACAGATGACAATACGCCAATTAGCACAAATGGTAAGTTCCGACAGTGCCTACAAGTGTGCCTACTGGCCGCTAAATGGCAATACCGGTTTCATATGTATACACCTGGTATAAAGTGTAATTGAAACTAAACTCAAATCTTCTTTAGTTTCATATCATGAAAGTACTGTAGAGAAAATTAGAAAAAGTCTCACATCGGTTTGGTTTTATTCGAATCATAGCTGCATTTGGTATTCCCTAAATATCTTCAGCAAGCAAAAACTTCACGATCAGGGGTGGAGAGGTGGATCTACATTATAAAACTGAAAATAAAGATGTGACACATACAACCTCGTGCAGCACTAATCCTGCCTGGAATTCAGGCTAAATCAGACAATCGAACTGAATAATGGGGAAATAGTAACTGGACTTCAAACCAAAAGTACGATGGTATTTTTTATTGTAGCAATATTAAAAATGAATTTCACAACTAGTTTTTAATTTAAAAATCTTCCCGCTTCGCGGGCACATTCCCTTCGCACGCGACTCGCTTCGCTCGCAAGTTTGATCAATTTAACAAATGTAATGCTGTACCTGTAAGACTAACACAGATAGAAAAAAAATTAAAATATATTTACACTTAAAGCAAACCATTCAAGTGGTTATCATTAGATATCCAATTAATTTTTTTATTATTATTTTATAATAAAAAACCCAAAAGTAAGTAAGTTTAAAAATTTGAAATCAGTCATAAAAAGTTTCAAAACAAAAGGAGCTAATAAAATCTCTTGAATAATTTGAAAAACACAATTAACAATAAAGTGAATCGATTGTTTTAATCTTTAATTTGAACTAATCAGGCAAAACTGCGGCATGTCTCCGAATACTGACAGTCACATCTACGGCATCTCTCATTCGAAAAAAATTTTCAAATCTACATCAAAGTGCAAAACTGCGGCAAGGCTCACAGGACTAATTTCCACATCTGCGGTAAGTCTTCCAGGGTGTATTGTCAGATTTGTAGCATCCCTCACCAGGGGTAGGTCTCCCCAGCAACATCTCTCGCCCAAGAAAATTGTTTTATTATTTACAAAGATGGAAAAACGAGGGGTATGTATGTATGACTTAGGGGTGGTTTTTGGAAACGAATAATATATTATCATAGAGCAAACAAGAAGAAAAAATATCGACTAACAGTGTTTTCTAAGTTTTATTAATTTTTATGCTTGTTTCATACGTATATATGTTACGCTGCATACGCTCATGTGGAGGGGTAGTTTTTCGGGATAATTTAACAGAGGGGAAGTTTTCAAGTGTCATATAATTAATTTGTTATTATAAATCATGTTCACATTTTTCAAGGTAGTTTTACATCTTTTAAACCATTTCTGATCACGAGGGGTTGGTAGGTATGACTTAGAAATAGTTTTTCGGGAATGTATTATATATTATCAAAGAGCAAAAAAGAGGAAACAAATATCAGATAACAGTGTCTTCTAAGTTTGATTATTTTTAATGTTTTTTTCATACATATATACGTTTTGTTGCATACGTCAACGTGGAAGGGTAGCTTTGGAAATATTATAATGAGAGGTAAATTTGGAAGTTTCATTTTATTAATTTTGAGTCCTAAATCATTTTTATAAGGTTAAGGTGGTTTTTTAACTTTGAAAGCGTTTCTGATTACGAGGGGCGAGTATGTATGACTTAGGGGTAGTTTTTGGGGACCGTATTATATATTATCAGAGAGCAAAAAAAGAGCAAAAAATATCAACTAACCGTTCCTTCTAATTTGGACTATTTTTAAGGTTTTTTTCATACATATATATGTTACGCTGCATAGATTCACGTGGATGGGTATTTTTGCGGGAAAATTATGAAAAGGGGGAAATTTTGAAGTGCCATGTAATCAATTTGGAGTTCTAAATCATTTTTGAATTGATCAAGGTGGTTTTCCAACTTTTAAAACGTTTTTAATGACGAGGGGAGGGTATGTATGACTTAGGGGTAGTTTTTTGGGAACATATTCTAAATTATCAAAAAGCAAAAAAGAGGAAAAAAATATCAGCTAACAGTGTCTTCTAAGTTTGATTATTTTTAATGCTTTTTTCATACATATATACGTTCTGTTGCATACGTTCACGTGGAAGGGTAGTTTTGGGGAAATTATAAAGAGTGCAAAATTGTGAAGTGTTATGTGATTAATTTGAAGCCCTAAAACATGTTTACATTCTTGAAGGTAGTTTTCCCATTTTGAAAACGTTTTGATCACAGGGAGTAGTTGTGTAAAACTTAGGGGTAGTTTTTTTGGGAAACGTAATATATATCATCATAAAGCAAAAAAAGGCAAAAAATCTCCACTTATCGTTTATCGCATTATAATAATTTTTAGTGAGTTTTCGTAGGTGGCGGCGCTGAGTGGACGTCCTGCTAGTGCCGCCACCCTTTTCTCCGAAGTTTAAAGAGCAACGTCAGCCCCAAAATCGGCGGTATAAAAAGGTTTCACTGTATATCTGAAATCCTGGGGAAATATTTGAAATCTTTGAAATGTTCAATAAATAATTAAAATCTTTTAGAAATTGTTTTGAAATATTTTTAAAATATCTGGTAATATTTGTAAAATCATTAAAATCTTTGTGAAATCTTTGGATAATCATTTAAATCTGGCATTAAATTAAATATTTTTAATTAATCCGAACTCTTTGCGAAGTATTTGCAATCTTTGTAAGATCTTCAAAATTTTCGAAAAATAATTGAAATTTTTGTAAAATCTCTCTGATACTTCGGATCCATCGGAAATCTTTGTCAAAGAATTGAAGTATTTATGAAATCTTTTAAATCTATTTGAAATCTTGCCATAATATTTGTGACATTTTTGATATACTTAGAAAATCGTTTAAATATTTGTGCAACATTTCTAAAAATCTTTGAAAAATCATTGAAGTCTTTATGGTATCTTTTAAATATAAATTTTGAACCTATATTTATTATTTAGCATTATTATTATTATTTTACTATTCACACTTTATTTATTATTTATGATTGATGTACAATTTTTAAGTAGTAAAATATTATAATGTTATTATGCTATGTACAAGTTGTGTCATTTAATATTATAAGTCTATGACCCTGCCAAACCTAAAAAAATGTCTGCCGCTCTGACCTTGCTAACCCCAGATTGAAAAGTACAGCATGGTGGTACCGACATAATTCGTTAAATAATACATAACGTTTATTTTACTAACCGTATAACATCAGGGGAAAAAAGTCCGTGGACAAATTGATTTTCAGAAGACAATCATTATCAGATTCTTAGTTTAAAAAAAATAAAAACTAATACAATTTCGCATTGAAGTCATACTCAATTTTTTAATTGTTTTTTTTTTGTTTTTTAATAAAAAAAAAAATTGACTTTTGAATTATACCGATTAAAAAAAAATACTTTGATTTAATCAATATACCTAGTAAATTGAAAGCGAAAGTCCAAAAAAGATGTACAATAACAATGCAAATGTTAAAAAATGTATTGAAATGGTTATGAACAAATAAGTGATTGAAAATGGTTTCGTGGGGTTTAGCGGCAATTCGTTGCTTGATTCGCACTAAATTTGAACAATTTATACGCAAAAAGAGTTTTTTAGTTTAAGAAATAAAAGTTAATAAATAATTTTTTATTTTAAAAGCCATTTTTATAAACAAATATTCTTATAAGGTATTTTTAATGGAATAAATAAAGTTTTCCTATAGAATCGATCATATATTACTTGCAAATGAAACAAGTGTATCATATTGGGCCACCAAATAAAAGTTCATAATTGATTAAAGTACCTTAATAAACAAATTCAGTATTTGTCTATTTTTGGAGGTACAAACTTGATTTTTTGCCGTAAATCGATAACATTTGAACATTGCTTAACCAAACTTAATAAAAAAATGCATTGTTTGGCTATTTCTAGGAACTTAAACTTGGTTTTTTTGTAATCAACTGTTAATAACAAAGTTCTCACTTTTTTATAGTTCGATAACGATCCGCTATTTTCATTTTTTTACCAATGTAGTAGACAAATTTTTCTAGCCTAATGAATTTGTAAACTAATTTTTTTTCTTGTGGAATATAATTAAAATTACTTATTTATGCTAATTTCACAATAATGTCCCCATCTGCGAAATACTGGTAAAATTCTTATATTATCTGCTGCGTATGGCTACATTAATTAAGTTGTTAATAAAAATAAACATAGTGGATCGTTTTTGAACTATTGAAAAATTGAATAAATGTGTTATCAACAGTTGATCGCACAAAAAAGAAATTGTTTACTCTCATAAAAATGTGTTCAAAAATTTAGAAGTTAGTTATTTACAGTTAATTGCATCATAAAAATCAAGTTCGTATTTTGAGAAATAGCTAAATAGTAAATTCATTAATTAAAGTAATCTTAACAATTAATTAATCCAAGGAGCCTAATTAATTTAAGTAATACCAAAAGTTATATGCAGTTTCAAAGAATTTTCGAGAATATTTTTAAATATTCAAAAGGATTTTGTGGGATTGTAAAAATTTGAAGTGATTTTATAATATTTCAAGGAATATATAAAGGAATTTCATATGACTGAGACAATTTTAAAAGGATTTGAAAAAATCAAGGGGTTTTTAATTTAATTTAATTTTTAAGGACTAAATTTTTCTAATTGATATCATATTGATAACATTTGAAAGTAATTTTTTTCCTGGTTAAAGAAGCAACTTTTGGTTCAAGTTTAAAAAATTAAACTTTTACAGAATCGCGCACAAAAAAAACATTCTCTGTTATTTTCACTGATCAAATCTGAACAATTTTAAATATTGTAAACCTTCAAAGTTTGGTTATTCTTAAAACGTTGAAAATTATATGATTACTAATTGAAAGCTTTGAAAAAAGCGAATAAAAAGCTAATTAAAAAATAAATACTTCTGAAATCGAAAGTAAAAAAAATATGGCTTGAAAATAAATTCTAAAGAATTCGCATGTATGCAAAGTATCTTCATTTTACCTACTAGAAGTACAAAATAATATCAAAACTATCGTATGCTGTGATAAAATGTCAAATTGACAGCTGTTGACAATTCAGTGCATGAATGTAAAGATTATTATAAATAATCTTTTGCAATAATTTAATGGTAATGTTGTTTTATAATTTATTTACTCTTTCCTGTGAAAAAGAAAAAATTCAAGGTAAGTCAAAATTCGTGGACGGGATTACAATTTTTATCTGTATTTAGTGTAAAATTTTAAAAGCAGTAATTGAAGACCATCAGATAGGCCAATTAAATTGATTAGAAAATGCAAAAAGCAGTTTTTACGAAGTAAAATCGTCTGAAAATTGGAGATAATGAATATATTTTCTTTCCAGCTGCGCGATTTTACCGAAATGACTAGAAGTAGCGCTTCTTAATTCATAATTTCCTATGAACTCAACATCTTGTAATTTTTGCTTCCTGTGTACAAAGTGCATCTTGGCGGGGTGTAACATCTGGGATATTTCAGCGGAGGTAGATAATAAGTGTCTGTTGGCAATTCTTCATACAAGCCAACTTCGCCGGTGTCTCTGTAAATTTGTGGCGCATATGCGTATAGGTCACCATTTTCGTGTTGTCCGACTTGCATTGTACAAAAGTGAAACCCGTTATCAAGGCAGAATATTGGATGAAGTTGATGAGCTTCGTCGCTTCCGATGATGGTATTACCCTTTATTACTACATCTAAGTGACCTCTGACTAGAAAACGCTTAGGTATCAATAATCCGCCGTATTTATGTTCCCTATGTTCTACGTACATGGTATAAACACCAGGCAGTTGTGCTGCTAACATTCGTATTACCCGAAGGCCCGAATGTGGTACCTCGCTTGACTGCTGCTCTAGCCCCGTGCTTGGAGTAGTAGAGCAAACTGAAATATCAGGATAAAGTTTTTATTATTATAATGATCATTCACCAGAGTTTTTCAAGTTTTTCTCTCTCGAATTTTCATGCATATTGACCGAAAATTAGTTCAAATCAAAAATGATACAGTCAAACCTCGTTTACTCCAACACTCGTTTATTGCAAGTCTTGTATATTGCAATTCTTGTGTATTGCAAGACAAGATACTCGTGTATCGAAACTTCCCCAACTCCCACCACTGATGGTTACATGTGACGTGTAGCCAATGACAGAGCGGAAGCGGGAACGTATTGTGAGACCACCTCACGGATGCTTGGAGTGATGGGGTCCCCTCTCGAGTTGCAAGAGATGGGATGTATGTTTTGAAGGAGTTGCAATAAACGAGGTTTGACTCTATCTAGAGTTGACGCAAACCCAATGAAATTTAGCACAAATTTTCCATACGAAAAAAGAAGTTTTTGTAAATTTTATTCAGAATCGTCAATTTTAGATGAATCGAGTTGGAACTCGTCATTTCGGACTGGACAGAGACTTCCTTATCTTGAGTGCCACTGGTAGTGGATAGTTTAAACCATCGTGTGAAGTGTTATCTGACGTCTCGATGTGATCAAAAGAGAAAGATCCTGGCCAGTTCTTTTTTTCCATTTTTAAGCAGGCAATGTCAGATGTTCTGGTCAGAAATTAGCTACTCAATATCATAAGAAATTAACTTTAAAAGACAAAAATAAGGACCTGATAGTCCAGACAGAAAACAGGCCCAAAAATGTTTGCACCCCTAGAAGCAATGGAACAACACTTCCTCAAATTGAAGTGTTGGAAGTCGAAGAAGAAAGAGGACCAGATTCTAATGAAGAAGGTACAATCAAGTCAACGAAGGATAATAACACATCGTTCAATAAGTCCCGAGAATAACCCAGAGATGGTGCTAGTAGTACCAAACTAGCCACGTTTTTTTAGAGTGCGAACCTTCACATGAAACGTGTAAAAATTTCACGTCGATTGGACCACAAACAGCCGAGTTATCGAGTTTAGAGTAAAGTAACTTTGTAATTTGTTTGAAAAATGGAACAAAACGAGTTTCGCGTGTTAAATAAACATTGTTTTTCAATGGTTCAAAACACCGTAGAAGCCCAGCAGTGGCTTGAAAAACGTTACCCGGACTCCTCTCCATCCAAATCAACGATTTGTCGTTGGTATGTGAGTGAAGTTTTAAAAATCGTAATGAAAAATCGCAAAGTAAAGGTCCGTGAGATTGTAGAAATGACACAGATATCATCTGGAAGCGTATTTACAATCCTTCATAAAAAATTGAGCATGAAAAAGGTTTTTTCCAAGTGGGTGCCGCGATTGCTTTCAATGGACCATGTCACAAGTCCGTGAAAACAATGGCAAAAATCAACGAGTTGGGCTTTGATTTGCTTTCCCACCCCCGTATTCGTCAGATTTAGCCCCTAGCGACTACTGGCTCTTTGCTGATCTCAAAAAAATGCTCCAGGGAAAAAAATTTGGCTCGAATGAGGAAGTCATTGCCGAAACTGAAGCCTATTTTGAAGCAAAGGATAAATTTTTCTATAAACATGGTATAGAAATGTTGGAAAGGCGTTGGAAAGATTGTATCACTCTAAAAGGAGATTATGTTGAAGAATAAAAATGATTTTTGAAAAAAAATGTTGTTTTCGTTGTTAGTCTCGGGACTTATTGAACAATGTGTTAGCAGTGATAGAGTAACGTCAAATAATACCAGCATCGACATACCAAGACAAGATGGGAGTCCTTTGACTGGGTGTTTAAATGAACGAACCGCGCAAAATCCTAAAAAAGTCTCTCTCATTCCAGGTACCTCTAAAATGAACATAACTCTGAAAAAAGGTCTTACTGAACCACTTAATAACTGGTGGACGAACGCTCTACCAGAATTTTAGAATTTCTTTTGTGAATAACGCAACATATCACAAAATGGACACATTAATTCTTTTTTTTTAAGTTGCGTAGGTACATGCAAACTTTTATCGTAAGAGTTTTGTTATCTTTATTTTTTCATCAAATTAAACTGTTGTTGATTCAAAACATTAAAAATTGATTTATATAGTACCAACATTAATTTCATTTAAAACAATCTATTGCACATTTTTTTAAGCAAAAAAAGATATAGGCCCTTCTCTTCCGATCACATTGTGACAAAAGATGTCACAATGTTTCAGTAAAATCTGTTTCGTATCAATCATAAGCAGTATCATCTAATAAAAAAAATTTTGCTGTTGTTTTTTATTCTTGCTCAAGTATTTACGATACTAAGACTAATTTGAATATGACTATCACGATACATATAATCCGTTCGGGTTTAAATATTTCATAAAAAAGTAATTTATAATAGATTTTTTAAACATAGACTAATATTTTAATTTTTCTTCAATAAGCTTTTAACTATCATTTACATTTTTAGTTGTAAAAGAAGCGTGAGTGTTAAAAGTTGATGATACATTCAATCTATTTGTTCTTCTATATCAACAGCGGAGAAAAAAGCACATAAAAATTAATAGTAGACTTTAAATCATGAATCCTTTCATCATCCGATTAGAAACCTAGCATGGAAATAAATTTTTGTTTTGAACGAATATTTTTTATAAATCATGCGAGAAGATGACTTTTAAATTAATCACGGTGCAATATCAGTTTACTTTTTAATACGTGAAGCAATAAGGATCTGGGGTTTCTCATCTAGCCCAAACTTGGCATGCTAGAATCTCTTTCATATATAAAACTAATAAAGTATTAATAACAAGGAATATTTTTAAATTAATAAATTTGAAAATATTTTCTTAGATTATAGTTTGCCATCACTAAATTCTTTAAAGTAATTTTAAATTGTGTATGCAATTATCACATGGTTTAGAAGGAAGATATTGGCTATATCAATTATATTATACTGATTTTTTTTTAATTTTAAGAATTTCGAAACTAAAAAATTAAGAATTATTGTTCTTTAGAACACTTCAAAAAACTTCTATTAGTTCTATTAGAGAATTTCAAATATAATTCAGAAATTCAGATAACTATGCGATTTGCGTTACAAATAAAATATTTAAGGGCACAGTGATCTTGTATTGTCATCAGAAAATGAAAAACAAGAAATATTCAGAAATTTTAGTTTTTGAACTACTATATTCTTGAGGTTTTTCAACAATCGCAATTTTTTGAGAACGGCTTACATTCGAGGCTTTTTTGGATTACAATATGCTGAATAATTTTTTATTTTTTCAAAAGATTGGAATATCTTTCGATACTAAATTATTTTTTATTGATGATCTTACATCTTAATTAGATAACTTTGTAAAAGATATATCGCTTAGCTTCACAATTAATTTCTCGGGTTGAAAAGTTGATGATTGTGTTCAAAATTCCTTTTTTAGGTTTAAAAAATTACTTTTTAAACTCTTTATATAGCTATTCTCTTTTCAAAAGAAAAGATTCAAATTTTTGGCATAACCATAAGAGCTATAAAGAATGTCGAGAAAAAAAATTAAAAACATTAAAAAATAAAATAAAATTAAAAATTAAAATTAAAATTATTAAAATAAAAAAAATAAAAACATTAAAACGACAAACTTTTATTAAGAATGTTCTGTTATAAGACGCATATTCTTCTATTTAATCGTGAAGAATGCTATTCAAAAAATTCCACGTTTTCAAGGAACAAAAAAAAATAAGTAGAAAAAAATTCTTTTCCCAAAAATGATCACAGAAGTATGATTAAAAAATATGTTGTGAATTATTCTTGTATAGGTCGCGTAGTTTTATTTTAATTATCAAGAATAATAATAAAATCTAAAAAATTAAAATTTGGAAAAATGACACGAAAATAAAAAAAATGACCAAAGAAAAGATTTTTCCCCAAAACTAGAAAGTTTCAAACAAGTTGAGAAATTCGGGAAAATCCGTGACTTTCTAAGCTAATTCTAAGATGAAATTGCAATAAACAATAATAAATTGTTAAAGCCATTTTTGTAAGAATAATTATAACTATTAAAAAAAGGTAACACTGAATGTATTAGAAATGATTTTTACTTTTAAAAAACATCTAAAAAAACATAATTAGCCTCAAAAAATGGCAAAACCCAAATTTGCACCCTTAAGTTTCTTTTGCATGGGGCTTGCGGAAACCATGCATATAATTGAAAAAATAAGAACCCATTTATTTTTTCTGGATTACAACAAATTTAGGGGTAATATGCATTAAAGTTTGAAGAAAAAAATTTGATTATTCTAGTGTGTCTAAATATTATAATATTATATACTTACCAATATAGTTAACCTGAACCGATACAGCGAAAATGAAGGTACCGACTACCCTCATTTTTTCAATCTAGAAATAACTGCAGAACACTTGTGTATCCTCTACTAAAAATTTGACTATATATACACTTACTGCTATCTTGTTTCTGCGTTTAAATAATTCGACTATTCATAAACATTTTTAGAGGGCAGAATATTTTTGAAATATTTGTTTTTCCTTCATTTGATTTTTTCCTTGTTAGCGGAAAAAATACTGAAGACTCACATTTCCATCATGAGAATCTTAAATTACTTACAGGTTACGATTCGTTATCAGTTACAATTGCTGTAACTTCCAGAGAATTTTTGTTGTGCCCCCCCCCCTCCTCGCCCATTGATAAAATAGTTCATGGACGAGGAAACTAAATAAAAACATTCATGATAAGGCTTTCAACTTCTTTATATATAAACAAAAATGATGAAAAAAATTACTATTCTTTCTATCTGACAACTTGATGACAAATTTTTTAATTAGGAACTTCATGATAATTTTAAAAGGAATTCATAATTCATTGTTCAATTTTATCCTTTTCAAACAATTTTAATAAACAAATGCATTATTCAAGCATCTGTTGACGAAAAAATTGGTTTTTTCTATGTCAGCCTTTTCCATTGAGAACTTCATGATAATTTAAGCAAAATTCATAATTAGTTGATCAATTTTATGGTTTTTGTAAACGAATTTAAAAAAGAGATGTCATTCGGTCATCTATAGATGGAAATTTTTTTTTCTTGATGTCAGCCTGTTTAATTGGGAATTTTATGATAATTTTAGCAAACATCATTATTATTTGATGAATTATATATTTTTGTTTGATCAAATTTAATTTAAAAATTCATTATACTCACACTACCGCCTTTTTAAAAGAATGTAAGTAATTAAGTAATAAAATGATTAAGTAATGAAATTATGTTTTTGTGACTAACTAAAGGATTGACAAAAATAATTCCGTCTAAAGATACCCGAATAATGCATTTGTTCATTAAATTTGTTTAAAAATTCATAAAATTTATCAACTTGTTATGAATTTTGCTGAAACTATCATGAAGTTCTCAACTGAAATTTAAGAAAATAAAAAAAAGCATTTTGCAAACTTGCAAAAGCAGAATTGAAAAGCTTGAAAAAGCCGAATTTTTTTGCCGGCAAATACTGGAATTATGCATTTTTTAGTGAATTTATTTATCATATAAAAAAAATATATCTGAAGAAGAAATTTCTTCATTATTATATTGTTCTAATCCAAATTTATTTCAATATAAATAAAAAACGTAAAAATGATGGGACTCGTTCATTTTTCGGAACGGTAAAAATTAAGAAAGGTAAAATTTCAGAATGGGTTATAATACATAATGGTAAAACTTAGGAATAGCAAAAAGTAGGAAAGAGCAATAAGTCGAAAATCCAAAACTCTGAAAGGTATTTCTTCGGAAACCAAAGAAGCGGAAAGGGGGAAAATTCAGAAGCGTTAAAATTAGGAGGGTGAAAAATTAGGAATATGTAAATATACGGAGAGGAAAAATTCGGAAAGTAGAAAAATTCGGAATTGTTAATAAATACACCTATTAGCAGATGTATAATTGTTTATTTATGGTAGCGAACAAATGTTTATCGCAGTGAACTTTAATATCATATCATAATAAATTTATGTTGTACGCTGAAAATTGTTTTAAAATTATATAATGATAAAAAATAATTATTTTTTCGTGAAAAATTTTAAATGACGGGTATCATACATTTATTATGATGTGCTATTCAAATTTACTGTGATAAATATTTGTATGCTTCCATAAATAAAAAGCTATAGACCTGCTAATAACAACATTTATTTACTAATCCGAATTTTTCTACTTTCCGAATTCTTCCTCTCCGTATATTTACTTATTCCTAATTGTTCACCCTCCTAATTCTAACGTTTCCGAATTTTTACCCATTTCGCTTTTTTGGTTTCCGAATAAATACTATTCAGAGTTTTAGATTTCTGATTTATTCCTTTTTCTGAATTTTTGGTATTTCTAAGTTTTACCATTATGTATTATAACCCATTCTGTAATTTTACCTTTCTTAAATTTTATCCGATCCGAAAAATGAACGGGTCCCAAAATTATGGAAAAGCGTAAAAAAACATTCTTTCAACAAATAATTTGTTTATAAGTTATTTTTATTCTATTGTGTAATATTGGAATATCTTTAACTAATGTAACTATGAAACTCGGGTAATTTGAAAGATTTTCATATAATGGTCGAGCACAGGGAACGTCAAATAGAAAAAATTCCAAATTTTTCCTCATGTTTGTTTATTTATAAAAAAATTAAAAGCCTATTATAAAAATCAGGTTTGACAATTCTGTTCGTAATCTTATTAGATTTTTTCTTAAATGTTTTTTGTTCAAATCAGTCAATATTTTCGGGCTGTACGTTATTTGGTACCAAAGAAGTTTTTTTTCCACTGTGCAGGTGTATATTTCAATAATGTCTTGATTTCATTTTTTTATTGATATAAGGCATCATATAGATTTCAAATAAATTAACTGTTAAGGAAAATAAAAATAACATCGTTTCTAAATAAATTATTTAAATTGACTAAAATTTTTTTCGGTTTCGTAGAATGAGCGCCAACATTTTTTTCAAAACAAAATTTTTTTACATTTTTTTGTAAAAAATTTCTATTTTAAATTTTTTTGCTTAAAACATTGTTTTTTGAAATCTTTTTTACGCAATTTTTTTTGGTCGCTTATTTTGACTAATTTTTCTTTGTGTGATATTTTTTTCGCGTTTTAAACCATTTTAGAACTTTTGATAATGACATAAAATTTCACTTTTAATGAGCGTTTAAAATTTGTGTTGACAGAACAATCTTTTTAAACGTTCATTTAACTTTTTGCTTTTTGGGTGTTTCATAATAGTTGACAATTATTAAAACTTACATCAAATTTAATTTAAAAAAATTTAATATTATTAATTTCTGTATTTCGGATAATTTTAAACACCCTGGCAGTTTCTCGAAAATTATGAAAAAAATTAGGCTTAGAAACTTTTGTGGTATGGTAATGCGGACCAGTCCAAGATCTGTGTCAGACTAGACTGTCAAGGTAATAGGAGAAAAAAAATATTTTAATAGCGTTAATTTATTATTTTTACCAAATTGGCTGATAGACACTTAGAAATTTGTGTAGTATGGAATGCGGACTAATCCCAGGCCTAGGTCACACTAGACTGCCAAGAAAATAAGAATTCACAGATTGAATAAAGTTCAATTGCAAGTTCTTAGATTTGAAGTCTTGGTGAAATAAAGCGTATTTAAATAATATGCTGCTTCTAATTAATTGTAAGATATAAATTATTATTCAAAATTATTAATCGACCAATATCAAATTTTTAATTTTCACTATAGGTGATACAAAACCAGAATAGTTTTGTTTCAATAGAGTATTGTGAAATAGATTAAATGTGTCAATAAGTAAAAATTTTCTATTCTGATGTAATAAATTGTAAATACGGAATGTTTGTCTAGATGGAGTAGGCTCTAATGGAAGATTCACAACATTTCCTAAGCATTATCTGAATAATGACTAATGGCGAAATAATAGTTTTCCAACGTCGAATTATTAAATAATTCATATAAGGATAAATCAAGAAGATAACAATCGAAACAACAAAGAAATAAGAGATTTCGATAGAATCAACACGGTTATTTCACCTTGTTACGAGAAAATCTCAAAATTCTTGAGATTATCAAAAGGAATATTGGGTTTGCATACAATTTATAGAAATCTTTTTAAAATAATGCAATAATAATGCAAATAATGCAGGTAATAATGCAATTAATTTAAAAAGGAATCTTTCAAGCAATTATAAAGGCATAACAAATATTTCCGATATATTAAGTATTGGACTTATACCAAAAAATAAGTTATTAAAAATGTATTAAAAAGGGGGGACGTGAATACTATTACAGTCCCTTGCCACATTATTAGATCCATACTCAAAAATGAAGTTTTCCTCACTTGTAACACGTCAGTAGACATTTAGAGGGCCATTTCATGTTAAGACACGAATCTTGATTCTCAATGCACTGTATTATACTGAAAAGAAGAGTAACTTACACGAAAATAAAATTTTTCCACATGAAAATACATTTTTTCGCGAAAATCAGTATTTTACATGACCACCTTTCTTTTGAATTCAATTTTGAATTTATGTTTTGATCTCTGGGTTGTGTTTCTAAGTATTGGTAAGTATCTTGATTAACTCTTTCTTGGTTGTAGGGACTTTCTTCCTAACTTTTGATTTCAAAAACTCCCAGACATTCTCGATAGGGTTAATGTCGGGAGAATTTCCAGGACAGTTGAAAATATGCTTTTTTTCGCTAAAAAAGTTGAAATCCTTTTTGCACGTTGGCATGGCACACCATCATTAGATGGTGTTTAGAATCATATATTTCTGCTTTTTACATTTTTTTTCTGTGCAATATTTTTGCATACATTGAACTTTTTGGGTAAATTTTTTTTTCTAATAACTGATTTTCGGTTTTAAAATATGAAGAAGCCTTTTTGTTAAAAAATCATGGTTTCACAGGTTGTGACTTTATTATTTCGTCTTTAATTTTCTTAATTAAAAAAGCCTCTTTCATGAAAATGCGGTATTTTAAAAAAAAATTTTGATAAACAATATTTTCTCTGTATTGCTGGCGACAGATTTTTTAATGTTTCAAGATTCGCGAAGAAAACGCAAAAATTTCTTAATGAAAAAATTGAAACCCACTTTTTTGAAAATGAAGCTTTTTTTTAGTTTTTTCTCAAAATGTATTAAAGATACTGCAAAAAGTTCAAATGCAAAATTATGCCTATCGAAAATTAAAAAAAGTTGCTTTTCTAATTTTATTTATTTTGCATTACACAATTTGTAACTGCTATGCATAATTTTGGAAATAATAAAAAATGGTATAATCTACCAACATGCCGAAAACAACATTTTTTTGGAAGGCCAGAAGTTTGTTTCGGGACTGTTCTCCATACTTTTCATAACTAAAAAAACAAATTGCTATCTGCTTTCTGGTTTTCGTTGCGAATTAAAAAAAAGCAAAACAATATTCAGAATCAAAAATATAATATCTGTGGATATTTAAAAAAAATTCCACATTTTAATACCAGTACGCATATCGGAGAAAAAAACATTGAATTTCTGTAAACAAATAAGTAGATGAAATTGGTTTCATTGGCTTTTGCAGGGGATCGTCACTTTACTTGAACAAAATTCAAACAATTTATAGAAACATTGAGATTCTTGTTGAAATAATCACAAATTGATCAATAAATAATTTGTTATTTTATTATGCATTACTTAGTATGCATTATATAGATATTTTTCAACATTTGTACTCTGTTCTTTTGACACAATCAACTGTTAATAATAAGTTTGTTTGAAACTTTGTTTTAGCACTTTGACTTTAGTCCAATTTTTTAGTTGTTATTAATAATGTTATAAAATACGTTGTCTAAAGCATTTGTAAACTAAAAATTACGTTTTTCTTGTAAAGTATACTAAAAATTACTTAACAATACTTCCTTGCTTTCAGTTAATAATAATTGATGATTTGTTAAGAAACGTAATTAGTACTTCAATCAGTATTTCGGTTCATGTAATTATTCGACAATGATAATAAAACAGTCAGCCTTTGATTAGAGTTCTTTTGATTTTCCTAATAATATTCCTAAATGTATAACAGTAACAATAAAAATAGTGGATCTTTATCAAAGTGTTTTAAGAAATTAAATTTTTTATTAACATTTGATTACGCTGAAGGAAAAAAGTTTAAATTTCAAAAATAGATAAATCATGCATTTGTTATTCAAGTTTTTTGGACAGATTATCACATGTTATGAATTTTTAACTAAACTACATTCTCAGAAATGTATTTTTGTTAACGATTCATCGATTTGAAAATTCAACTTCTACATCCAACTATTTTTTGAAATTCTTTGTTTTTGACTTGAAAATTTAATAATTCGGTACAAAATTCATGTAGTGTCTAGTTTAAAATTCGATTTTTGTTAAGGTATTTTTTTTCTGGTGAAAAGATCAGCTTTTTGTTTGAACAATTACCAATTCAATAGAAAAGTTAATTTTTTCGTTTAAAAATATAACGGAGTAATTGAAACTCGGATAAACTATTAGCCTGACAATTATTTAGTCAGTTCGATAGTCCTATATTTGTTTCTCAGTGTTCTACGTAATTATGTCTATGATTCTCTATATTCTACGACGATCTATCTAGAGGAAAAACTTATGTTTTCATGATTATTGTGCAAAAAAAACAGATAAGAGTTGGCAGCCGCCTCCCATCACCTTGGATAAAAAACTCACATCCCAACAAATATTTTGAGTAGTGTTAATTGTTTTTACACTATATTAAAATTGTTAATTATATTTTTCAAAATCCTACTGTTACAATCTTATTTACAGGTTCTTTAATTTTTATTTATTCTAATTTAAATAAATACAATTTTAACTTTTTCAAAAATTGTTTGATTTTTAAGTTTGGTTTAAATTGTTTAATATTTTATAATACTTTCAAATAAAAAATAGTTCAATTGTGTTAAAATTTTAAGTGAATCGGGTTAGCCGTTTTTGAGAAAATACCTGGACCAGGCGTAAAAATGTCGTTTTGAGAATAAGATGTTTAAAGTTTTCAAAAGGCCCTGACTTGTTTACGTACAGAGACTTCCGATTTAGGTCCAAGGCCGTTTAGGCCATCTCCGAAACCGGACTTAAAGCGGAAGAGCAGTGAACTTGAATATATAGATGCAGATATAAACGCGAAACAGCTGTCAAAAATAAAGAAATCACCTTAACCGAATGTGGCATATTAATTCTTTCCATAAACTATCGAAAAATGCAACAAAAAACGGTTTTTTTATCGATCGCACCAGAGTACCTTCTTAAGACCTAGAAGTCCAAAATATGAGGCATCGTGGGATCCATAACTGTTTTTGAATCATGTGACTTAATAGTGCCTCAATGAAAAACGATCATTATAAAAACTTACTCTAAATCTGGTAACACTGCTAGCTTTAGTGACAGCTCATAATATGCTAATACTACTTATTGATATAGAAAATTTCGTAATATATATATATAATTAAAAAATCGAAATCAAATAATTCACAGCCAACTTTAACTATTTCTTATTATAAGGACAATAATATTATTTGGACGGCCTCAACATTAGATAAATTTTTGAACAAGATTAAGAATTTTCGAGGTTTAAAGCACAGAAGTTGATCGCTATCAGGAAACCTTATAATATTTTCAATATTGTCTCCATCCTTTTTTCATACACTTTGATCTGGAGGGAGAGGCAAGAAATACAATTCAATGAATGAAAAAAGTTACTTGTAAGTGAAGTTCTACGAGTATCATAATTGTATAAAGCGCTTCTTCCAAAGAGATCAATCCCGCCCAATGTAGATTATATTGTCCTGTTTAAGAATTCTTTCTGAACCTTTTTTTATTCTAGTTGAAGCAGTAAGTTAAGGACTTAAATCACTTGATTTTCCTACATTAATTCTATTTATAGGTATATTATACTTATTGCAAAATATAATTTTCTCTCTGAATTTGGATTGGAACGTTGAAAGCCGATAAATGCAGATGAATAAAAATAACTATTGCAGTGAGAAACGTAATAAATTTAATTTTTGTTGTGGAGTAGATTATTCATGAGCAATTCAATTGAATTGATTAGAATATACAAAAACAGCCTTTTACAACTAAGTTTTACGTTTACGGAAATTCGGGATATGTAGTTAATCTCATTTTCTAGTTTCGCCAATGGTTTTAGACTAAGAGTAGCTTTTTTTGAAGCTCCTTAATTCCAATTGCCTGCAACTTAATGATCTAATTTCAAATTACAATCGAAACTGAATGTTAGATTTATATTTTTCTTGAAAAATATAAATAATATAATATAATATAATATTATGTTCTTATACAAGGCGGCGGCGAAAGTTTCTGGTGGGAGAGGGACTTCTGGAGGGAGATAGACTTCTAGATGGAGAGGGCCTTTTGGGGGGTCGTAGTGGAGGTTCATATATAGTGTTGTCTGGCAATGTGTGATACATGCCAAATTCTGTAGTATCAAGATGGTATTTGTATATCTTTGGCGTATGGGCTGGATGTCCGGTCTCTCCGACTTGTATGGTGCAAAAATGATACCCAATTTTATTACAACAGAATATTGGACGAAGTTTATAATCCTCTTCCCTTCCAATGATTGTATTACCACTCATTACTACGTCTAAATAATTTTTGACTAGTCCACGGCTAGGTAACCGTATTCCGCTTCTTTGTAATCGTACGTACATGGTATAAACACCAGGAAGGTCTCCGGCTCTCATTCGAACTACCTTGAGAGGAACATCTGATCTTCTTATGATATCGTTCGGATGCTCACCCAGCAGCGCAATCGGAGCAGCGCAAACTGAAATATCGATGCAAAGTTTTTTTCATTATTATTATTTACTCATTCAGTTTAAGACTAGTTATCTTACCGCGAATAAAAAAACGTAAATATTAATGATTGCAGGGCGTCCATAAACTTTAGTACCAGTTCGCGTGAGGGTGGGTCGCACCAAAAACTATGGTCAGTAAAGGTCATTTTACAAACTTAGATCACATTTACTACGTTTCCTGATGATAAACTGGAGAAAAGTTGCCCAGGTTGTTTCAGCTTACGGCTGATTTACTCGATAAGGAAAAGAGTGATGTGACAAAGAGCGTGCAGATTTTTTTATTGATCTAAAATTCCCGTGTTATTCATAAAAATCAAACGTTCGTTGTGCAAAACTGCTTCGACCCAGATTGCTCATGAATCTGGCTAGCGATCAACCTAAGTGTAGAGCCTCAAGGTGTTTTGTTTCAGTTGCCATTCACTCCACAGACACTCTTCTTCATGCATGTCTTATGAATTATTTGTCGCCACATTTTTCTATCCTAAAACAGTTCTGTAGCTTTCTTCGCGTTCATTCATTTTTTAATGCAAGCTCTTGTGCTTCTACGGCTTCTTATGTCTATTCGAACGAGGATTTTAACTCACATATTTCAATCATTCTTGCCGTGGTCTGCCTCTGGGCACACTACCATTTACTTTACTTTGAAACACTTGTTTCGTTGGTCGTTCATCTGTCATTCTCTCAACATGGTCAAACCATCTTAACAAATTTCTTCCTTATATGTCAAATATAGTGTCCCCTCGACACCATATTCTTTTAGGATTATTTCATCTCCATTTGAAAAATCAAAGTTTAAATCACAATAACTTGAAGATGAAAATAAAGAGGGGGGGGGGGGCTGGCGTAATTTTTCTAAATGAATAACATTTTTTCAAATTCATCATCGATATCTGTCAAAACTTCAAATGCGCTCAAATGCGCCACCACTAAAAATTTTTGCTCTAGCTACTCAAGAAAGGTATCATTTTGTTTTAGGGGTGACAGTGCAACACAGGTGTTGAATCTTTAACAGTCATGTGCAATATAAAGTTTCGGGGATAGATTTATTCATCCTCAAATGCGCTCATATGCGCAATAGAATTTTTTGGAAAATCTTGAAAATTGCCCAAGATATTTTGATTTGATATTTGATCACTGATAACTCGATTATCAATGTGGCTAAGATTTTGTTCTTTATGGCGCATATGAGCGCATTTGAAATTCGTAGAAAACTTCCTTCATCAATGTATCTTGCAAACTTTTTATTTTGTTGTTCATCACTTTGTATAATTTCTTGACTTCCATATCTTGGGCAATTTTCCCAAATTTCAAAAAAATTTCATTGCGCATTTGAGCGTATCTGAAGATGAATTAATCCATGTCCACAATCTTATATTACTCATTACGGTTAAAGATTTTACACACGCGTTACAATGCCCCCCCCCCTCCCACAAAAATGATACCATTATTAATTATTATTAATTATCTGGCAATTTTGCCGTGGATTAAAAGGAATTTGGGAGCGATATGCATGGAAATTCGAAGACCAGAAATTTGAATCTCTCTAGTATACATAAATATTATACACTTACCAATATAATTAACGACAACCGCTAGAGCAAAGATAAGTGTATCAACGACAATCATTTTATTTCTGGCAAGAGAATATTAAGGAAAATTGTTTGATCGCAGTATGAATAATGATTTTTTTGACAAGAAAGTTCAGTATATATATATATTAATCGTTATCTCGATTCTTCTTCTGAATTATTCCACAATTCGTGAGGTCTTTTGGATGGAAGCACCTTATTTTTCGCGGATAATTGTACTTTCTCAATCTCATTTTTCATCATTGATGACAAAAAATTTATAATATCTGAAGTAAATTAAAGGCTATGTTCCGACATCAGTTACATTTTCTTCACATGTCATGGAATGAAGAATACTGATATAAATTAAATTTTAGCCTTCAAAACTGCATAAGCCTGTTTGCAATCGTTAATTTTTGCTTCGATATCAGTGAAGGTAATTATCTTGTCATTCTACTTTTTAATGAAATATAACGTTGATTTAAGAAAATCAGTTTATGTCACAGTGACAACAATATTAATAAAGGTGACATTAAAATTTATGGTAGGAGATTCCACGTAGTTAGAAAAAACTTTCATAAAATTGTCGAAATTTTTATCAGTCCACGCTGTGAAGTCTTATCCCTTTTAGGGGATACACCTGACTCTCAGTTTGAGAACAGATCCGGGTGTTGCCTGCATACAGCCTTTTCCATAATCGGGCAACACAAAATGTAAACTATCAGGGCCGCCTGAACTGTTTCTAATTTGCATTCATATTATTTCACAATATTATCGAGTAAGTACTCGCGCACTGCGGTGCTTCCATGGCAAGAGTCGCAATCGTCTCTTGCCCTGCACGCTGAAAAACTGCGTGGATCAGGAATCAAATCACTAAAGCCTGACGATAGAGCTGAAGATTCAATTTTTCTATAATCCAAGAAAATAGGTGGGTAAGTTGACCACCCTGAACCAATTGAGAAGTAAGAATAAACTTTTCAATTCTAACTGATTTTTCTTTTCAAAAACAAATGGTTTGAAAATATAATCGTGAACCAACGTATGTAATTGTCAACTTAAAAGTCTAAAAATGATTCCGAATAGTGTCATTTTAAATTTTAATTGACGCTCTTTTTTTAGGTAATGGCCTACCACAGTTTGTCCGATAATCCGGCACCTATCACCACCTGACGTTTTAGAGCGTATTCATTATGCAAAAAACCTTCCTGGTTGAAGAAAACGGTGAGCGGTTTATTTATATAGATCAGATTCTAGCGTGCTTTCCTCGCATTTAGGGATCCATGTGTGCTCGACTGCGAATATTGAGCACTTATCCCAAGATTATAGTTGTGAACCCATGACTTATCTGCATTAGTTAGCTTTTTTAATAGCGTGATGATTTTAGGAGAACAGAAAAAACTGGGAGTGAGAAGTGTTACACATAGTCGATTAAGTGGGGTAACAAAAAACACGGTAGCTACAACTGGGGAGCTAGTAGCAGCATGTTACAACATGTCCCAGTCAAAGTTTTCCTGCTGAATATAACCACACGTCTCTAATTACACTCCAACTCCAAAGATACGAGAAGTTCGAAAATAAGTAACTCCAAAAGCACGAGCGCGATATGGATGCCCACTCCTACGACGCTTAGATTTCGGGAGTAATGTGTGAAAACGGACGCAGGAATACTACGGGCACGCACGTCGAAATCAAAGCAGCTCAAGCTCGTAAGTGCCTGACTTTCAAATAGGGCAGAGTTACAGGGCAAAAATTTTGCTCGCTCCTTTAAAGTGAGGATACTTGTATCTATGGATCGCTCGCATCTTTGGAACTCATCTATTTTGAGTTCAGGTGTAGCATGTCTTTTAAGTGACCTACTCGCATCCCCCTTCTTCTCACGTTATCGTACATTCCTGCTCCTGATACCGCCCTTCTCCTCTGGCCCTATCTGAATACTACATTTTCCTTTTGGAGGAACGAATTATCATTTTCTAGCCTATTCCCATAATTCTATATATATATATATATATGCAGTTATGGCAACATGTAGGGCTTCTTCGCAGAGCATGAACCCTACCGCCGCTGTGTCCGTAGCCCTCACTACTCCCGTGGAACAACCAAACGCTAGCTTTTGTAATCGTGACCAGCATCTTCAGCATTGTTTTAAGTTCCACACGTGGCCACCAGACCACGATCGCTTGCAGGATCCTTGGTTTAAGGACAGCGGAGTAGAGCCATGCAAGCATTTTTGGCCCGAGAGCCGAGTATTACCCAAAATTTCTCCTGCGCATCCAGAAATTCACATCAAATTTCCTGCATTGAGTCTCCACGTTCCTCGCTTAGTTTAGTTTGCTATCTATGCTGACTCCTACTATTGGCGAGAAAACTATAGGCATCTGCCTTTGAAGCTTAACAACTCAGTAAAAAAAAAGCTAGTGCAACAAAGAAACAGTCATACAAAGGCTGAAAGTGCTCTACGTAAATCAGCTTGAAGATGTTTATGTAGAAAAATGTTTGCGCTTAGCAGACTGAAAAATGAAAAAAATAAGGATTTTCGGGTACTTTTAAGAATAGTCAAGATTAGAGGATTATTTCTTATACAAGGGGCGATGGGAAAAAATTGAAAAAATGCATGAGCATGAGAAAAACTGTTGTGAACCAGTTGTAGTTGAGAAATTAAAAAAATAATAAAAATTGTCGCTTGAAAGTACAGAAATGTACAATTATATTATCTCCAGTTCTAATAGAGATATTCAAGCGATTCCCACTGCAAACTGTAACGGATAGGCTCTGTATTTATTTTCAATGACCTGTAAGGATGTGTTAGTCCTATTTTTTTTGTAAAAATCGCGATATATTAAGACATTTTTTTTTGTTGGAAAACAAGTGACAGAAAGCAGGGAGAGGGCCGTTTTTTTTACTGCCGACCGTTGGTCCCTTTCTTCGACCCGTGGCCAGGTGCCATCCAAGCACTCAGAACCAGGGGTCGAAGAATGGCACCAACGGTCGGCAGTAAAAAAAAGGCCCCCCCCCTCCTGCTTTATGTCACTTGTTTTCCAACAAAAAAATGTAAAAAAATGTCGCGATTTTCACAAAAAATAAGCCTAACACGTCCTTCCTGGTAATTGAAAATAAATACACAGCCTATCTATTACAGTTTGCAGTTTGAAACGCTTTAATATCTGTATTAAAACTTAAGATAATATAGTTGCACATTTTTGTACTTTTAAGCAACAATTTTTTATCATGTTTCAAATTTCTCAACTGCAACTGGTACGCAACAGTTTTCCTCAGAGTCATGAATTTTTTCAAATTTTTGCAATCGCTCATTGTATAAAAAATAATGCTCTAAACTTAACTGCTCTTAAATGTACCCAAAAATCCTTACTTTTTTCACATTTTTCAGTCTGCTAAGCACAACCAATTTTTTACATAAACGTCTCCAAATTCATTAACGTAGAACACTTTCAGCTTTCAAATGACTTTTTTTTTTGCTGCGATGGCATTTTTTTTTGACTGAGTTGTTAAGCTTTAAAGGCAGATTCCTGTAGCCACCCACCCCTGGTGATTCGAAAGGACGAAATGACTAAAGGGCACATTCTACCTTTTCTAGCTGTAACCTTAGAGATGAAATTCTAATCAGCCTTCTCCATCTCTTTGCCCCAGACTTCTGTCTCTTGGTTTGTTTGAATTCGTTGAAAACCCCGGATGTGATCTTTGTGGAGCCTCGCTGTTACCCAAATACTCTTTGATTCCTCGCAGAAGTTCCTTCAATCTTTCTGTGTATACATTTTTATAATCTTATTCTATTCATACTAAACTGTCTTCTAGATGTCCCAGTCTGAAGGCAATTTAGTTATATTTGCCCTGTTGCACAACATTATTGTCTTTTCATGGAATTTTTCTAGGTGAGTTTTTAAACATTAGGCTACTTTCCCAGACTTACTTGTGCTTGTAGGACAATTATTTTTATATGATCTACTTAGAGCCCTTTACTGAAAATCCGCGACATGCTCTAACTCATCCATGTTGCCATAGTTTGTGAGGAATACCACAAGCTTCGCTCTGAGTTCCTCTTTATATGAGTCTCAAAGTGTATTTCTCGTGTTTCTGATCTTACAATCCCTAGTTTTTCTAGGTTTAGCTAAAACAAAATATATAATTGTGGTCCGAAATAGATTTATCTTCGGATACTCTTCAGCCCGATACTCTGCTTTTCAGCTCATCCGTGAATAGAGTTAACTCGGGACCCGCACTCCTAATTTAAATCTGCAATGTGGGCGTATAACCTCAATTCATTACCTTCAGTTTAGTGCCCGCTAGGTATTCGATTAAATCTCTTTCTCTGTCACTGATGTTTGTACTCGCCCACATCGTATAGTGAGAGTTTGCATCCCAACGCAACAGCAGAGGAATCTTGTTCTCCTGTTAGTGCCGAATTAGAGTATCCAACTCGCCCCAAATAATCGCATCGCCTGGGGAATATGTCGAGCTAACAACCAGCTCTACTTTTTCTTCGCTTCTGCCCCTATGTCTCATTGTAAGGGAGGAACAACAATTGTTGGCAATCAATTTTGGTATGGTTTATTTATAATTTAAAAAGCAACGTTAAAAAACACTTTATCACCGTGAATCTTTGATTAAGGAAAGCCTTGTCTCCACCAGCGACATGTGCCTAGCTAGAACAACAGATCTGCCTTTTCTGTGGTGCAAATTAATCTGAATTATGGGAATCCCGTCTCAGCCCTTGTAAATCTAATTCAGTGCACCTCCTGACGCTCCTGCGCTCCCCATGTATCCAAGTCGAATCGCCCGGAAGGTAACCCTAATCGCCCCCCGGATAGATTCAGTAGTTTAAAAATAAGTAGTTTTAAAAGTAAATTTCAATGAGAAATTCAATGGTGACCTTCATTTTGACCTTGAAGTTGACCTTCATGGCTTTTTGAATGTCAACTTTGTTTTTTTACGGTTCAAAGTCAGTTAGAGGTTATTTGAAATTAACAAAGTTTTCCAAGAGGTCAGTGTAATTCCTGAAGTAAATTTCAACTTATCGTCAATACGAACAAATTTGTTTTCAGCGTTACAGATAGTTTATGCACGTTATAAATAAATGTATACTAATTTTTGTCCATAATTTAACTTTTCTCATCTTTTGAACGTGGGAGAAAGTTTAAAAATTATAGTGTGATAACTGAATGTTTAGAACGGAATTATTTACCTATTGCAAAAAAATTTACAATAGATGTATTTTTATTAATAAAGTTAAATGAAATTCAGAAATAAATTTTCACTATTAGTTATAGTAATTGGTATTTCCGCATTTGTAATCTGCCATTTAAAGAGGCTGAAAAATTTAGAAGATCAAAATAAAGTATGCAATTATGCACGCAAGCGTGTTTTCGCCAATAATCTCTCCAACAAATTCAAAATATTTTTTATGTGAAGGAGCATACATTTGTTTTTCCAAAATTGCTGTGGTTTAGAAGGAAAGTGGAAGGCAGAAGATTACTTATTATAGCGTGCTACGTTCTAATTGATGATGAAATAAGTGAAGTTAAAGACATCGGCTGATACACTCCAGATGAGACTATAGTTATATGCGATTACAAGAGGGGACGGACAGATTTTCAGCGCATTTTGAAAATTCGAAAACAAATGGTAGCGGAAAAATATTGATAAGCTTATGCTTAGAAAAGGAATTGTTTATTATAATTACAAGTTTCAGGCATAAAATTATTAACTTGTACACTTAGTGCAGAGATAAAATCCATTGTATGATTGACTTTGGTGTTGGTGGATAAAACACTGGAACAGGTAATAAAAAATAAAAGGGTCATGAGAGTTTCAGAACGTGTAATGTATCGTTACCGTTTAGTCTTAAAAATGAACTTAGATCAGGAATAAAGAAGAAAGAGAACAAAAATACGTAACAGACGTAAAGATAGAAAATTTACAGATACTGAAAGTGGGAACAGATTTTCTTAATACGCGTAGATGGGGCACTCTGGGAAACGCTAGTACGCACAAGCACATTGCTTGGATTTCGAATCCAAGCAATGTGCCGAGAACAGGTTGGAAAAAAAGTAATGTTCTCTCGCGTTGGCTTCCCGGTAGGCCTTGAGCTTTCCTCTCGTGAATTCGACGGATAGTTTGGCTGTAGCAGTGCTACTAATAGGGTTCCCCGTTATAGACAGAGAACAAAAAGCAAAAAAAAAAAAAAGAGGAACACTAAAACCCATAGAAAACATGTAGAGTCTTTTGAATATTTTGAAACGCTTGTCGCTTTTCAAAGATCGCCAGTCAAAAGTAGATTCATTATACCAATACAATCGACTAAACATCGTGAATTCGTAAAGAAAGGTCAAAGAATCTACATCATCGACATTGCTACACCTCTTAACTGGTATTTGCAGACAACCTACATAATCAAGATCCAGAAATATAGCGGGCTAAGGCATGAACTAAGACCAATTCGGAAGAATGTAAAACTTTCATATTTTGAACATTTAAGTGTAAGTGGGACACTGGCATCATCTTAAAAGAAGGTTTAATTAGACGCCTGTCGTATTCTAAGAAACTTCCTAGACCATCAAGAATCCCGCAATGTTTTTTACTTATAATCTTTATTTTATTTTTAAATTACTTTTATTGCCAACTTTGTATTTTCTCAAGCCTTCTGTAAGAAGAGTTAGATCCTGCTTTATTTTTTAAACCATCACCAGGCCTTAAGGCCATGTAACAAGTTGGTCACGTGACCAGTTTCCTATCTTACCGACCATTTTTTTATTTCATAACTTACTTTCACAGGAAGCACTACACCGAGATAAAAATTTGGGATAATAAACAAGAAGAACTAAATAATGTAGGTGTGGTCCTAAATTTTATTAATTATAAAAAAGCGAAAAAAAAATTATTTAAAAAAAGAAGTTTCATCATAATTATCAAAATGTAAGACCAGGCCAAACTTTCTTAGTCATTCTTATTTATTTTCCTAAATCTTCAATTCCATGTAGCGCTTCATGTGAAAATAAGTTAGGAAATCAAAAAGTGTCGGTAAGGAAGGATTCTGGTCAAATGACCAACATGTCACATGGCCTTAACCGAAAATATATGTACTGCCACCTCTCATCTTTTGTCCCCGAATGCCTGTTTTTCCTACTTAAGCATTTAGATGCCTTTTAGCCTCCGTAGCGAAAACTTGCTCTCTAAATTATTGTTAACAAATTGAGTGTTTTATTTAGTGAAAGGCATGCCCCCAACTTTTTAAATAATGTCTAGATTCTACCTTTAAACACACATGTTTTTTGATCCTTCAAAATCTTCTCAAGATTACAATTATTTTTTAGTTATTTCAAAATTTTCAAATACCTTATGATATAATTCAAATTTTTTCTAACATTTCTAAAACTTCTGCAAAATAAAACAAAATTCCTTAAATTGTTTCTAATACTAATTTGCCACGTGTAAAAGTCTGCAGAACTGAAGCTCACTCTCTTAAAATATTTTAATATTTTATCCATAATTTCATTTACGGCTTCGTTTCAAAAGTCTGGAAGAGTTTGCAATTTGTAGTATAGCAGCAAAATGTTCAACACGAAATTATTTGCCAAAATCGCAACAAAAAAAAACACATTTATA
This sequence comes from Belonocnema kinseyi, assembly GCF_010883055.1. Lineage (NCBI taxonomy): Eukaryota > Metazoa > Arthropoda > Insecta > Hymenoptera > Cynipidae > Belonocnema > Belonocnema kinseyi. Next base: position 120,674,797 of record NC_046659.1, on the reverse strand, counting down.
ATAATATTTCGAATACTCTTAGGGTTAAAAAATTCAAAAATAAATTGTATCATGTAATAATAATAATTAATAATAAATAGTAATAAATAATAATAATTAAAAAATCACCTTTCACTTTACAGATTTTTTCTGAATTTTGAAACTCTTTTTAAATATAACTTTAGAATTATTTACGTTCAAAATTCTAAATATATATTTTTTTAAATCTTAAGATCGAATCCATTTCAATTTAGGCAGGGCCCTACACTTGACATCTTAAAATCTCTCGAGGGCGAAATATATTGTTTTTAAGAGTCTAATAGGGTCAGGCAATACGTATTTTTCTGATTTGCAAACAGAATTTTTTTTAAGTCATGCGTATTTGAATTTTGTGCTTTGTTTTGGAAAGAACACGATTTTTTCTACTTAAACGTTCATCACTTTTGGCCTGATTAGATATTCATTATTTTCTTCAACTTCAAATTTTTTGTTCATTTCTTTTTGCACTTGTACTTTGATAATGAAGATATCTTGTAAGTTTGATGCTCTGATAAATGACTGTTGTAGCCAAAAGAATTATTTTTTGTGACAAACCAATTTTCTACTTTTTCTTTAAAACAATGATAGATTCGAAGAAATGTAAGCACAAAAGTTTGCACGTCTAAAAAAGTTCTAAGAAAAATGTACCTTTCGATGTTTTTATAGATTATGAAAAAAATGCAAAGTCCAAATTTTTAGAGAAAACATATTCTCGCGGCTTCAAAAATCGTTTAGCCCTCATGATGTTGCTTAAGATACCTTTCCCTAAAATGTAGCTTTTAAATTTTTTTCTTAACATTATCTATCTATGTTTTCAATAAAATTGGAGAAATTCAAACTTAAAAGATATCTTCATTATCAAAGCACAAGTTCGGGTTTTTGAAAAACAAAGCTAAAAATTGAACTACGCATAACTTTTTAGAACAAATTTTGTTTTCAAATCGGAAAAATAAGTATCACCTAATTTCCTTTGAAAAGCAACATATTTTGCCCTCCAGACATTCTGCGATATAACGTGTAGGGCCCTGTCTGTATTGAAAAGGCTTCGGTGCTGAGGAAACTAGATTTTGTTTCGTAGTTTTTATATTATTCTGATTATTTTATTTTTTTCAGAAATCTTATTGCCGGCTATTGCTTAAAAATGTATCGCTAAAAATTAAAAGTGACGAAAATTAAACTATTTGCAATTCAGATTGAAAGGGTTTAATTCTGAAAAGTATGATTAAAAATTTTAGGACGATCAAACCTCAGTTTATTAGATCAAACAATCCATTTTTTACTAAGAGCCAATGAATATTTTTTCTGAATGTAAATTACCAGGCTTAAACTTTGCTTCATACTATGCGCTTATTTCCATAAAGAGCAGAAAATCCTTGGCCAGAAATATATATATATTTGTTTGTTTAGCGGTATATCCACCGAAATTTTAATTTTTACTTTAGTTTATATTTATTTAAAATTGATTACAATAATGAACAAAATATACAGGTATCATTATGATAATAACATTGTTTTTAGAACAATAAAGGCACGTCATTTCACTATCAAATTAAACTATGGAAAAAGTGTCATGTTGCCCATTTTTTGAATATTTAATTGAACTTTTCTTTTCAAATTTATTTTTTAGCTTGTACTCGCAGAAAAAAGCGCCTATATTGTTTGTATCAATCAGTCAAGTTCTGTTTTTTTAAAAGAAAATCCAGAAAAAATTGAGTTTGTACATTTTCGGAAAAACTACCGACAGTTACCAATTTTATAATTTTCCGGACGATTTTTAAAAAGAGCCACGAGATCTATCATAAAATGTGCACAGAGATGGAAAAGAAGTCCATTTTGTAAAAGCTTGTGCGCTTAAACATTTAGGAAGTATAAATTATTATTCATAATTATGTACAACTAATTATTTACGAAAGATGTCATTCATTTCTGCAAGATCTTGGGGCTAAGGTGGAACGAGGGTTTTTCAATTAAATCAGTAGATCAAGAACTAAAAGCACATGTTTTTCATATATTTATTTAATTCAATAGTACATTCCTCTCATTGCAGGATAAAATTTTTTATCTGAATTTGGACTGAAGGCTCAAAAGCAGGTAATTAGAGACCACTGGACATTATTATTGCATTGGAAAACATGAAAAACTTCTTGTACGTAATGTAATCTCTGTAAGAGTGGATTAATTGAATTGATTAGAATATACGAAAATCAGATTTTTTGTAGTGAAGTTTCCTCTAATTTCAATTGGTTTGAACTTATTATTCCGACTACAAAGAACAAACGATACTGAAGTTTAGTAGCAATTTCTGCATTTTTTGTTTATTGTCTTGAGCTTGATGGTTCGTCCCGTGATCTCCTCGATCTTCTCCTCGATGCTTTGCTTGGTCGTTTGCTCGGTGGTGGGCTCACTTCTGTGTTTGATGATGGGTATATCAAATGGCGGATGTATGGGTTCGGAGGATAGTTATTTCTTTTTTGATGCTGAAGTGGAGGCACCCACTGACAACGCTTGTCCAAAAGCTCGTACATGCCAAAATTACAGTTCGCAACGGAATAATAAATCTTGAGCGTATGGATTACTTTAGGTTCACCCACTTCGTTGACTTCCGCTATGACATCGTGAAGTCCAACGTCATTTTTCCAGTATATTGGCATTTGCCATTTTTGAACATCCCTTCCAATGATGGTATTGCCTATCATCACTGCATCCATTGTACCAACCACTGGATGATCCTCGCGATTATCGAGCCCGTTTGTTTCATCGTACATTACCCTAATACCGGGAAGTTGCTCTGCTTTCATTCGAACTATTCTGCGTTGTCCACGTTTGAATAGTTCGCAAGGGTGATCCTGCCAGTTCGAAATCTTTTCAACATGGACGCAAACTGAAATATTAGGACAAAGTGGTTATCAATCTTATCATGACACCTTTGAGCCAAGTCCCTTTTGGGGAAGACCTAAAAAGTTTGATTCTCTACTGATTAAATTACTAGGATTCAAAGAAGTTATATGGTATATAGGGAGGTCCAAATTGTTTCACTTAAAAATTCTACTTTTATTTTTTTGGGATCGTCCCCACACCCCATCCATTTTGATAGTGTTCCGGAATTAAGGATTTAGTTTTTTTTTAATTGGCCAACATTAAATGGTGCATCGTGACTTTTGAGATTAACATTGGGTTTCAAATTGCAAAAACTCGATTTTCGAAAAATGGAAAAAATAAATATTCGCTGTTAACTTCTAGATAGTTAAAGTTTATTCACCTCTTAGAAAAAAAAATATTAAAAAAATTATAATTTTACCTCATAATTTTCAATTTCGAAACCCCGAAACCCATTTTTGAAAATGTTTCAACCTGAATTACTTTAGTTCGATAACTGAAAAGTTCCCATGCATTCTTCAACCAATTTTTAATGTCTTAAACCATCATTATTTGTTTAAACCACGCCCCTGTAAATGGTGAATATGTACATTTTAAGTAATTATTTGAACACTTTTTTCGCATAAATTTTGAAAAGTTATTGTAATATTTTCTGTAATGAATGACAAATTAAGCAATGTTAAGAGTAGAATTTTGCATAAATATTTTCTAATGATTTAAACAACTTAAAATAACAATTTGTTAAAATCATTTCTCGCCCTTATAAGTCTCAAAAAGTTAATAGGTCTGATTTAGACGAAATTTCAGTTTTTAAAATAAAAATACAACTATGCAATTGAAAATTAATCTTTTTCGGTTTAGGATTTAATTTTTTTAATCTTCTTTTTGTTTTCATTCCATTGTTTGTATATTAAATTTAAAATCTTTCTTAGTTGAAACTTGAAGCACTTGGGTGAAGGTTGAACCAATTAATTAAAAATAATATTTTGTGTGAGATTTATAATTTTAGTTGAAAATCCGTCTCTTTTGTTAAATTACTTTTTTCGTTAAATGATTCATTTTTTCAATTAATAATTTAACTATTTAACTAGAAAATTCGATTTTTTCCTGTCAAAATTACTCTCTTTAACTGAAAATGTAATATTTCAATTTTTGTCCCAAATCCATCTTTTTTATAAAAATATTAAACAGATAGATTAAAAATTCAACTATTTGATTAAAAATTTAAGAATTTTTTGATTATTAATTTATTTTTTTAAAAACTTTACTCCTTGGTTAAGAATTTATAAAATTTTTTCAAAAATATTTGTTCATTGCTGTTAAAAGATAAATTACTAAATTTTTCGTGGAAAATTGATCTTTTTCTTAAAAATTCAACTTTTCATTCTGAAATTTCAACTATTTTTGAAGTATTTGTGTTTTTGGCTTCAAAATTTAACAATTCGTTTCAAAATATAAAAATTTTTGGTTAAGGTTTAGTCTTTCATATTAAAAATTCGACCAGTGGTTGAAAATTTATCTTAGTAACTTGTAAGTGAAAATTTTAAAAACACTTTTGGCACGCAGTCTGAAAAGTGCTTGAATGCCATAACTTACCAATACTTAAAAAAGGGTTATCAGCCCAAAAAATTCTGTCGGAAGGAAATTAATACTGATATTTAATAAGTATTTTTGACTGATAATTAAATAAGCAAGAAACGTTCTGCCATAAAATATTTTAATATACAAGATTAATTCTTAATCTGAAAGGAAGACTTTCCACCATAATAATTAATCTTGCAAAAAGATATTTGAATTTCTAAGCAAATAGCTGGAACTTTTTAATATAAATATTAAATTTCAACCAAGAAAGTAAATATTGTACCAAAATACGAATTTTTAACCAAATAGTTGAGGTTTCAACTACAAAAATATAAGTTTTTGACCAAACATGGGATTGTTTAATTTTCCGTTCAAAAAATTAATTGTCCATGAAATATTATTGAATTTTTCACCCATTATTAAATTGGAAAAATATAAACGATATTTCCACCAAAAAACATTTTAATTTTGAATCAAACCAAAACAGATTACTTTTCAACTTAAGTATTAAACTAATTTTGAATTCAAAAGCATGAGTATTCAAAGGAGAAGATTTAATCTATATAATAGAGATAAATCAGTTTTTTTTAAAATTTTATTAACCTAAGTACTCAAATATGTTGAAATAATCTTGTTTAACTAAAAATTTCAATTGTATAGATAAAAGTCTTTATAGACCAAAATATTTCAAAGGCCGGAGAAATAAGTTGATTTTCAATGAAAATAGGGAAATAAATTTTTTCAAATAAAATGGATATGATTACTGTATAAAATTAATTTGGGAAACTTCTACATTTTCAACTGAAACTATAAATTGCGATTAATGAGATAAGTTTTCAATTAAAATTGTAAATCTTCAGCAAAAAAAAAAAAAAAAATTTTTAAGAAAAGAGATTAATTTTTGACAAAATAGTTGAATTTCTATAAAAAAGCTCAAGTTTTTAACAAATCGTATATTTTTTAACTAGAAGATATATTTTCAACCAAAAATGAAGGAGTATTAGCATTATAAACTGAAAAATATATACGCTCTACCAGAAATTAATTCGATTTGAAAAACAAAGTAAACGAACTTTTAGCATAATAGTTAAATATTCCACCAAATAGTAGAATTTCCCACAGTTTAATGGACATTTATTTTCCTACTTGGTGCGAAATTTGGTTTTTTCGTTTCAAAACTATTCATATATTTTTTTTTAATGCAAATATTTTATTTTATTTAAAAGTAATTTTTTGTTGAAAAATTATGTTTTGGATTTGAAAATACAAATGATTGGTAGAAATTTTTGTTCGCCTTAGCTTAAAAATCAACCATTTAGTGGCCGTTTTTTTCTTTTTTGTTTTAAAGTTTTATTTTTTCCTTTAAAATTTATCTGTTTTTGTAAAAAAAAATTAATTTATTGTAGACGAAAGTTCTAATATTCAGCTAAAAATTCTTCTTTATTGTTTTATTTCTTTTGTTATTGTTTTATTGTTTCATTTTTTTATTGTTGTATGAAGAATTTAGTGGCCATTTTTTTCAAAAAATTTGTTTTATAAATAACGTACATTTTTGTTTAAAATTTACCTTTCTTTTTGTAAGCCGTTGATTTTGTTTCTCTTTCTGGTTAAAGAGTCATCTTTTTGTTTGCAAATTTAACTTGTAAACTTTTAGAAAATGAATCATCCTGGTTGAAATATGTTTTGTTTGAAATTTAATTTTTTCTTAAATTTACCTTTTTTCAAATTTCATTATTTTGTTTTTTGTTGAAGATTTATTGTTTTAGTTGAAAATTCACGTCTCTGGTTAAAAATCATAATCAATCAAAATCATAAATTTACCAATTTGATTAGAAATTAAACTATTTTGATGAAAAAATACACTATTCCGTACAAAATTAACTTTATTTTTAAACAATCATATTTTCGGGTTAAAAATTCAAGTATTTTGTATAGAATTCATCTCTTTTGTTATAACATTAATTTTTACAGTAAAAAATTAATCTCTCTGCTTAAAAATTTAATTTTTATATTGAAAATTTTTTTTTTTTGCTAAAAATTAATTTTTTGATCTGAAATTGAACTATTCTATTTTTGGTATTAAATTTATTCTTTTTAACTTAAAAATTTGAATATTTTGCAGAAATTTCGCGTATTTTGTTGAAAATTTATTGTGTTTATTAAAAAATTAATTTTGTTTATTAAAAATTTACTTTTTGTCAAGAGTTCAACTATTTAGTTCAAATTTCGGCCTTTTTGGTTGAATTCAACTGATTGAAAATGGGATTTTTTAATTAATAACAAAAATTTCGTAACTAAGAAACTAATAATTTCATATCTGCTTCGAAGAACATATTTTCTAGCTGATAATTTATTTATTTTGCTGCAAATTGATCTTTATTGCTTAAAAATTCATATTTTTGTATAAAAATAAATTTTTTATTCCGAAAATTTGTCGATTTTATTTTTTGTTAACAAGTTAACTGTTAACTGAATACAAATTTTATGTTTGCAAAACTAGTTAACTAAGTGAACGGACTGGCACTTAATATTAACGACAAGTCACTAGCAACAGATTAAAGACACATTTTTCAAGAATTTCTGATATCTTCAAGTTTTTGAAACTTTATCTATTCCTTATTCAAATTTGGTTTAATGCGACTATAAAAATTTGTAAAATAATCAAAGTTCACAAAGTATTTTGAGAAAAAATATTCACGATAAAATATATTTTAAAAACTTCCTAAAATAATGATATGGGCAAACAATAACAATAACATGTAAATAATAATAAATAATTTTATTGAAAAATTTCTCTATTATGCCACAGTTCGTGGCATTGTTTGGAAGAGATAACCTTTCATTTTCTTCAATATTTGTATTTCAATAATCTGTTTTTTCCTCTTTGAAAACAAAACAAAAAGTCAAAATTAACAATCTATGTACATTGGTACACTTATCGCTACCTTGTTTCTAATTTTACATTATTCCACAATTCGTGGAACTTTTTTTGAAGGGAAAACCTTAGCTTTCTTAAATATTTTTGGTATTTCCTCAATCTGCTTTTCCCCTCTTTGAAAACAAAGAAATAGACGAAATTAGGAATTTATTTACAATTTAGAGAATCAAGAATGACTTGCAGGTTACACAAATATTAGTTGTGTTCGCTTTACCTGCCAGAGAATTAGGAATAATATTAACCTTTAATCAAATAAAAATGTAAAATAAATAAAACCTTTATTAGCATTTTCGAAAGTATTTTCGAAAGTTTTAAGATAAAAATTATCTTTGTGGTGAAAAATTAAACATTTTTTTCAAAATTCTTGTTTTTTTAGTTAAAATCTAATCTTTTTATCTAAAACTGTAAATATTTCATTTTTGGTGGAAAGTTATTATTATTAATTAATAATTTCTCGGTTTTAGTTAATAATTCAACCATTTCGTTTAAATGTTTTTGTTTTTGTTGATAAATGAATTATTTTTTGAAATACACATTTTTTTAGTTTATAATTAATCATTTTTATCTAAAACTGTAACTATTTCATTTATTGCTGGCAATATTTTTAAGTGAAAATTTCTCTATTCTAGTTGAAAATTCCACTTTCTCTCAAAAATGTATTTTTTTCTTTTTGTAAAACCAACTATGTTGCTGAAATTTCTTTTTTTTTTAATTGAGAATTCAAATATTTCGTTAGAATGTATATTTTGTTGTTTTTGAAAATTTTACTATTTTTTCCAAATTTGTTCGTTTTATTGATATTTCATTCCGTTGGTTCATAATACAAACATTCCGTTTGAAGAAAACTCATCGTTTTGGTTAGATGATATGTTACTGAAAATAAACTTTTTTCTTTAAAATTGATACTTTTAAGTAAAAATTCAAAAGTTAGTTACAAATGAATGTATTTTGTTAAATTTTTTGAAACACTAATTTAGTTCAAAATGCATCTTATCTATTAAATAGTCAACTACTAGGTTAAAATATAATTTTTAAAATGTTTTAAGAAGTTTTCTTTTTGTTGGAAATTTTTTTTCTTAACTAGAAAAATAAACTATTTCGTTCATGGTTAAAAATTTACTACTCTCAGTTAAGAATTTAATAATTAATATCAATTTAATAATGAATTTAATAATTAATAACAATTAATCTTTTTATCTAAAATAAAGCTTTTCGATTTTTTGAATAAAAATTGATCAAAAAATGTTTCAAACTGATGTATTTTGTCAAATATCTATGTTTTTAAATATAAAATTAATCTTTTTGTTTGAATCTTCATATTTTCGGTTATAAAATCAATTAAGTGCAAATATCAATCTTTTCGTTGAAAATTTTTCTATTTTTTCAAAACCTATTTTTTTTTGTGCGCAGGAAAATAAATGCCCATAAGAAATTCTTTCTACTCTAATGCAGAATTGGATCAAAGAAGAAAAATTTTAGAGAGAAGAAAACTTTTTTAAGCATTATTCTGATAGATTATCATAATAAATAATAATAAACTTTAAAAAAATTATTTCTGTAAAAATTGATTCATTTCTGCTTTGCTTTAACTAAAAAAGTTTAAAATAGGTTGCAAAATTGGAAAAAAATCCGTGATATTCTTACTTTATTCTAAGAGCAAATTGCAGAAAACAATAATAAAATGATTTAAACAATTTATTTATTCATCTAATTATCATCTGTGAGTATTATTTTATGCACATTTTATATGCTGAAAAATACCAGCAGTTTAGCGGAAAAGCGCAGTGCGCGGGGTCTCACATGCGGAGATTGCGCAACATTATGCAGATGACATGCATGGAAATTCTGAAAAAGCAAAATTTGGACAACACTAATGTATATATATTATAATATTATATATTCACCAATATAGCTAACGTGAACAACTAGAGCGAAGGCGAGAGGACCAACGATCCTCATTTCTTCCGTCTAGAAGATACTGCAGAAAACTAATGATTTTGTACCAAAAAAATCCTCTTTATATGTATATACCAAACGGAATTTCGTTTTTTCTTCTAGATTATTCCATTATTCGTAAGATTTTTTAGAGGGGAGAAGCGTACTTTTTTTTAGATATTTGTTTTTCGTCGATCCGGTTTCTTTTCTCTTTGGCGACCAAAAACTAGTTAAGTTAACCAATACATGTACAATTTATTAAAACCAAACATGACTTGCAGGTTGCGTTCCATTATCACTTAAATATTTGCTTTCCGTTTTCGTAATAAGCCTAGTTTCATGAATTAATTTTTTCTGCTATAGCAAAAAAATTAATTTGTCATATTTACTTTAAAGGAGATTTAGTACTTGTTTTTAAAAATCGGACAGTTTGTAATATGACCGAATAATAAATTTCCAGAACAGATAAAAATATTACTGAATTTGAAACTTCCTGAATAATACAATTCCCGAGAGTTTCTAATACTCAAGAATCATGAAATATCAGAATAGTTCATAAAACTATCGGATTTGAATATTCCCAAATAATGAAATTCATGAAAGTCTGTAATACCTATGAATAATAAAATTCTCGAACAGTTTGTATCACTGAACTGCAAATTTTCCGATAAATTAAATTTTCAAAAAATAAAATTCCTAAATAATGAAATTTTCGAGTAGTAAAATACCGAATGATGAAATTCGCGACAGCTTATAATATTCCCGAATAATAAAATTCCAGAACAGCTTGTAATATCATTGAATTGGAATATTCTCAAATAATAAAATTCCCTAAAGTTTATAATATCCCCTGATAATAAAATTCGCGAACAGTGTATAATACTGAATTGGAAAATTCCCAAATAATACATTTTCCGGATTATGAAATTCCCGACAGTTTTAATTCCCCGATAAAAAAATTCTGGTGAATTTTACAATATTATCGAATTAGAATATTCCTAAATAATTAAATTCCCGACAGATTATAATATTCTTGAATAATAAGAGCTAAGAACTGTTTACAAAATTATCAAATTGAAATATGCCCAAATAATCAAATTTGCGAACAGTTTATAATATTGAATTTGAAAACTTCCGAATGATAAAATTTCGAAGAAATGAAAGTTCTGAATAATAAAATTCCCGAGAGTCTATAATATTTCCCAATATTAAAATTCCAGAACAGTTTATAATATCAGCGAATTGGAATATTGCCAAATAATAAAATTCTGGAAGGTTTATAATATTCCCGAATAATGAAATTTCCGAATAATAAAATTCCGGCAGGTTATAATATTCCCGAACAATACAATTCCAGAACAGTTCATAATAATACCAAATTAAAATATTTTCTAATAATGAGATTCACTAAAAATTAATTTGCCGAATAATTAAATTGCTGAAATATAAATTCCCCGAATAATAAAATTCGCAAAGATTTTATAATACTGACGAACTTTAAAACTGCGGAACAATCTAATTCCTTAATTATTAAATTTCCATGTAACATAATTCCCTATTTGGAAAATTTCTGATGAATGTAATTTCCGAAAACTAAAATTCCCAAATAATGTAAGTCCTGAACAGTTTATAAAATTGCAGAATTAGAAAACACTCGAATAATGTAATTCCTTAATTATAAAATTTCCAAGTCATGTAATTCTCGAATCAGAAAATTCCAGAATAATAATATTCCTGAATAATATAATTTTTAAAATAAGAAAATGGTTGAATTATAAAATTTCCCTATAATTTTAGTATTTTTCAATTGGAAAAGCCTCAAATAATGTATGTAATTCCTTAATTATAAAATTTCCAAATAATATAATTCACAAATTGGAAAATTCCTGTATAACGAAATTTCCGAATGAGTAAATTCCCGAATAAGAAAATTGCTGCATTATAAAAGTCCGGAATACTAACATGGCCGAATAATAAAATGCCTGAACAGTTTGTAATATTTTCGAATTTGGAAAATTCCCGAATAATGTAATTCCTCCATTATTATATTTCCAAGTAATATAATTTCCTAATGGAAAATGCGCGAATATTGAAATTCCCGAATAATAAAATGGCCGAATATTGAAATTCCAGAACAGTTTATAATATTGCCAAACTAGAAGACTCACGAATAATGCAATTCCTAAATTTTGAAGTTTCCAAGTAATATCATTCCCGAATTGGAAAATTCCCAAATAATACAATACCCGAATAATTAACTTTTCAAATAAGAAAATTTACGAAAAAAAACATTGCTAAATTATAAAATTACCAGATAATAACATTTATGAAATGTTTATACATTTTTTTAATTCACAAGTCGCCTTGAAATAATAATAAATAATATTTTATGGTATTTTTAAAGGTTTCAAAGAATCAATAAGATTTTAGGGTATATTTAGAAATTCCAAGGACTTTCAAGGTGCTTTAAAAATGTTTTCTGCATTTCAATAGATTTGAACTGATTCTAAATATTTTAGGTTTTTTTTTTAATTTTCAATTGCAATAATTTCAATTACAAGGATTTCAAGGAATTCGAAATAATTTTAAAGATTTTAGACTTTTTAAGATATGTTTAAAAATAAAAAGGCCCGTGGGGGGCATTTTGTTTTTTTTTTCGATTGTCTTGAGTTTTTTGTTGCAAGTACTTGTTTTTCGAACAGTTAAATTATTACTGAGGCTTTGGAAATATTGTTTTCTTATTAAGTATCCCATTAACATCAATAATGATTTTTATAAGCTAAAAATATCTGGAGGTGTATTTGGAGGTGTGATAAATTAAATTATTTCATATTTTGGTAATAATTTTTTTCTTGATTCAACAAAATCTTAAGAGCTTCTAAAACTTTTAATATATTTATATAATTTTCAAGGATTCGAAACGTTTTAGAGCATCTCAAAAGATTTAAAAGAATTTGTGATAGGTATCGAAAATTTTCAGGGACTTCGAAATAATTCAAAGGTTCTTAATATTTTAGGGTGTTTTTACAAATTTCGAGGAATTTTCAAGAGCTTTACAAATTTTTCAGGCATTTCAAAATATTTAAATGGATTTGCAATATTTTATGGTATTTTCAAAGATTCCAGTTCAGACCACTTTTAACAATTCCAAGGAGTTTTCAAGAGCTATACAACATTTCAAGCGATTTTCTTATTTTAGGTTATTATTAATAGATTTCAATTATTTAAATTGATTGTGAAGGATTTAAAATATTTGAGGGAATTTATAGAATTTTTAAGGAATTTGGAAAAGTATTTTTTTTAAATGGTTGGGGATTTCAAAATATTTTATTCCGTGGAATTTTGAACAGCGGTAAAAAGTTTTAAGGAATTTCAAATTATTCCCAAAGATTTTTAATATTTTAGGGTGTTTTCAAAATTTTCAAGATCAATAAAATGTTTCAAGATATTTCAAAATATATTAAATGATTTGTAACAGTTTTAGGGGATTTTAAAAATATTTCAAGAAATTTCTAAATGATTTCCAGAATTTGAAAAGATTTGAAAGAATTTTGAAGATTGTAGTGTATTTTTTAAAACTTAAGAGAATTTTCAAGGGGATTTCATAAGAATTTAAATTACTTAAAATATTTCTGTTTTTTATTAGATTTCAATAATTCGAAGTGATTGAAAAGAATTTCAAGGATTTCAAACATAAGCACATTTAAATATTTTTCATTTTATATCGCTCACTTTCATATTGCAATACTAGAAAATATAGTTTTTTCTCAAATTAGTCTTGAATTATACAAGTTTGAACGATGTATATTTCTAACAATATAATTTTATAGATTTTGATTTTTGAAAACAAAGTATGCTAAAGAAACGGGTTTTTACAAAAATTTTAACAATATTTATCCAAGTTTGAAATGAATTGCTCCACGCGTCTTAAGTGCGTGACATTGGAGAAGTCAATAAAGCAAGGTAAACATTATTAATAATCTGAGTAATTCCGGATTTTCTCTAAATATGCGGCCTTCCTCTTGTATCAATGAAGCTGAACAATTTGTAAATTCATGTTTTTTCGTTAAAGTGTTTAATATACCAAGTTTTTAATTTGTGTAAGATTTTTTAATAAATTATACAGGTCCCACTATATTCATATAGACAGAGAAAGAGAGAGAGAGAGAGTAAAATAGAAAATCATTTGGTTATATAATAATTTTACATTTGAATTTTTAATTTTAATTTTTGTTTTTTGGTTATTGACCATTTTTCTTTTTACATTTTTGTCACAGAAAAGTCTTGAGTGCCGAAAAAAGTTTGATTCCAAATCCCAGAAATTTTTAAATATTTCTAGTGATCTGTTTCTAACTTTCGATATCAAGAGGAGTTAAGTAGTATAACGTGAAATTTGAAATCATATACTTTTTAAAGATTTAAAGATTCATATTAATAAGAATTGAATGTTTATCAATTTTAACAGAAAGTGTTTAAAATAATCTGAAAAGAGTTTGCCAAAATTGTTGAAAAATAATCTGAAAGATTTTAGGGCGGTTTATTTCATTTTTCAGACTTTAAATAAAAAAGGACGTAACATAAAAATTATTTTAAAAGACGTTTAGAATGCTTAGAAATTTTGAAAAGATTGATGGATCACTTAAAAATTGAGAAGATTTTAAGCAATGTAAAACGAGATGAAGAATTGCGATTATTCCAAAAAGGAGCTTTTTTAGAATTTTCAAACGTTTCATGAGAATCTAAATAAAAGCTCCACAGATTATCGAAAAAGAAGCTTTCTAGGAACTTTAAAAGATTTCGAGAGTATGCATCCGAAAGATTTCAAGGCAATTTTTGAAATTTTGCAGAATTTAAAAAAAAATTCGAAAAATTTTCAATTAATTAAAAATCTATGTAGAAGTTTCAGAAGTTTTGAAAAGATGATGAAAGGTTTTAAATATAAAAAGATAATTTAAAACGTAAAACAAAGTCCAGATATTTCAAATTGCGAAAAATAAGATTTTTCAAATGTAAAAAATTTTTTTTATAGAATAACATTTTTTTTAAGTTTCTGGGAAAATTCCAAACGATTTTTTATTTATGTTTATATTTTTTTTTTGACAGAAAATTAAAATATAGTTAAAAAATTTTAAGTAATTATCCAAAAAAAGCTTTTTTGGAGCTTTGGAAAGTTTCAACACAATCAAAAAAATTCTTAAGATTCCTAGGAAAAATGTTACGTTTTTTATTTATTTTCAGAGAATTATTTTATAAGATTTTAAAAGATTTTCAACATTCGCGAAGAAGATTCAGGAATATTTTAGCGCAACTTTTTAATTTATTCAAATTAAAAAAATCAATTATTTCAAAAGCTTGCAGAATTATCGAAAAAGATTCAAAAATATTTTAAGCATTTTTTTTCATTTTGCAAAATTTGAACAAAGATTGAGGAAAACCCCTAATTATTTTTAATGATACTTAGAAATTTTAGAATTTTGTTGAAGATTTATAAACGATTTGAAATTTGAGAAGATTTTAAGTTTTATTTTATTTTAAAAATAATTTTTAAGAGAAAATTATAAAATATTTTTAAATACTCAAAACGGTTAAAGAATACGAAGTTTTTTAGGCGTTTTGAAAGGTTTCAAGAGCATGAAAAAAGTCTCAAGATTCCTCGGAAAAATTGTTCATGTTTCTTTTTTTTTTAATTTTAATAGAATATTTAAACCGAGTGCAGAAGATTTGAAAAATTTGTCAAGAAAACTCTGCAAAATTTAAAAGCTACTTCTTGGTTTTGCAGAATTTCCAAAAAAATTTATTGCGAAAAAATATTAGCTATGTGGTTATAAATGCGTTTCTTGGTTAATAATGAATATTTTTCTCTAGAAATGTAACAATTCTATTTCTGATTGAAAATTGATATATTTCATTTTTAATCCTCTGCCCTAGTGAAAAATCATGTATTCTGTTGAAAATTCCTATTTTTTGTAAAAATGAATGTTTTTGATTGAAAAGTAGTTACTTTTTATTAAAAAATAAATCAAAAATAATAAAATATTGTAATACAGAAAATTACTTTTTTTGGCTCGTTAGACTGACAATTTTGTATAGAAATAAACTAGTTGGATGCAAATTTATATTTTGAATTGCGAATTTAACTTTTTTCCAAATTACCCATTTTCATGATAATTGATCTATTTGAAAAATAGCTTTTTTCTTACAAAACATATTTTAAAATTAACAGTTCATATTTATAGTAAAAAATTAACCTTCTTGGCTGAAAAATCATAGTTTTTTTTAAATAAAAGCGATACGTGTTTGTTGCTAATTAACCTGTTAGCTATCAAAAATTAGTCTTTTTTGTCTTAAAAGTTCAGCAATATCTTATAGAAATGACCTGTCCGGTCGAAAATCTATTCGTTTCCTGCAAATTCATATTTTTAGACGAAAACTCAAATATTCAGTTGAAAATTAAACTATTTCAAGAAAAATTCATCTATCTGGTAAAATTAATTTTTTCCCTGCCAAACGATGTATCTGGGTTTAAAATCCATAGTTTTTAATAGAAAATTAATTTTCTTGTTTGAAAAAGCATATTTTTCTTTTTGAAGCCTCAACTATTTGGTTGAAATATATTTTTTTTAAACTTTAAGCTACTTTTTAAATTATATATGCCGCGCTCAAATTTGTTCGAATTCACAAAAAAAAAAAATTCTCACAAGAAAAATACCTTTTTGTAAGTTAAACTAAGAATTGTCAATATAAGGTAAATCGAATTGAAACTCATCATTTATTTCACAAGAATTATAATTTTTCATGGTTTTTTAATATAGATTATTTCTTATATATATAACACTACTTTCGACTGTAAATTAAATGTGTACATAAATTGTTTAAACAATTTATTATTGCTTTTATCAATTTTTTTAGAATAGAATGAGTAAGATGCAGTCGATTGAATTTAAGAGAAATTGTTGTTTAAATAATTTTTTATTATTTATGTCTCAAAAATTAACTTAGGTCGGGGTTGGAGAAAAAAGAGACCCAAGAAAGCAAAACAAACGCGAATCAAAATTGAGAACCTACAGAAACCCGATGTGCGCA
>NC_046659.1:120652137-120658265 GCF_010883055.1 Belonocnema kinseyi | reverse complement strand
AATCTGAAAAATCTCTATCCCATCCACACACTACTCCTTTCCCCTGCCGAGTGAGTCACGCCTACCCCGAAAGGGAAATGGCTTAATGGTGTAATAATATTCTCTTATAATAATGCTAGAACGTTGCTGTTTTTTCCAAAATATTCAACCTTTCGTCCACTCTTCACTTAGAGTGAGGTAAAAAATAATGCAATTTAATAAATCATTAGAGTTCATAGCTATCTTTTTCTACAATAATTGTAGATTATAAATAAATAAGTGAATTTTTTAAATTATTTGAAAAATTACAAGGTAAGTTTTCAAATTTATTTCCACATCTGAAGTTTAAAGAGGTAAATATTTAACAAGCATAATTGTTTTAAGAAATTATTATTTTTTATAACTATATTCTTCTATAGCAATGCAATGAAATGTTGAACAATTTGATTTTTTAAGCTTATACTTAAAAAAATGTTCTAAAAGAATCGATTCTTGTTCAAGCCTGAACTAGAAGGTCGTCTTTAAGAATGAGTTTACTTATTCAGAAGAATGAAATCTAATTTTTTTCCAAAGTGATGAACAATCACTTTAAAAAAATTACTCCATAATAGACTGCCGTTCTATAATTTTGTGCATTTACAAAAGTTTAAGAAAAATTACTTCTTTATAACTAAAACTAATTTCTTTCCAATAAAAATTTAGATAAAGGAATGTCGGTACATACCAGAAGTATAGTTGCCAGAAGGATGTTTAATTTATGACTTATTTGCATTAATTTAAGACTTTCTGTTATTGAAAGCAATTACTCCTAATACTCACAAAAATAGTTTTTCAAGGAATAGGCTTTAAATATTTTAAGAATATTTTTCAGAATAAGTGAACCTTGTATACAAAACGACAATTATATTCAGCTTTTTTAGGATTAAAATTTTTTTTAATGCACTTTGGAATAAAGAAGAGACTTTCTAAGAGATCACGACAAGAAGAGAAACTTGATGGAGGATATTTAAAAATTATTTCGATTAATTATATATAATTTAGCAAAAAAAATTAATAGGCATAGTCTACAAAAGTATTAAAAGAGAATGAGGTTACGAAGGCATACGTAATGTCAAAAATGTGTGGTACGAATATTTTATATAGAAAAGAAAGATTAAAAAATGGTTAAAATAATCAATTTTTATGCTCCCCCGCCTCTCCCTGTGAATAACGAAAGTTTTTGCTTTGGGATAAGACATACAGTTCAAAAGTGTTAAAAACAATATATCCTGGTTAATATATTGTTTAAAAAATTACAAACTGTCTTTTTGTACAGAAATGTTACTATTTGATTAAATTATAACAATTTTTATAAAAATTGATAAAGTTTGTTCACAAATTAAATTTTATTGTTGAAAAGTCGTCTTTTTGGGTCCAATATGCAATTGCTTTTATAGAAAATTACCTTTTTTTGATAGTTGCCCTTCCGAGAATTGACGCTGCGCCACAGGTAGGTATAACAGGAGCTTCGCGGGAACTGCGGTTGTTACTCAGGCGAGCACTCACGCGTGAACAAAAAAGCTAATCGGGCTATAATGAGTTAGTTCCTACCGCTATAAATGATTTTGACTGTATATTTCGAGAACTGTTTTTTTTGTTCGACAAAATCATCTGTTTAAATAGAACTTTCACATTTTTCGTTGAAAATTCAATAATAATTTCCTTTGAATAATAATTTAAGTATTTTGTTAAAAATTCGTATTTTCCTTCGAATTTTATTGTTTCGGGTCAAAATTAAAGTATTTTTTGCTGATTTTAACTCTGTTTAAGAAAATATTATTTTGGTCTTCTCCACGATTAAATTAAATTTATTTTTATTTAAAATATTCTAATCAAAGGTGTTTTATAAGGCCGCAACCTCAGAATTCAATTTCTTCGCCTTACTTCATAAAAAATACAATTATAAAATTTTTCCTTATGTGTTTAATTTTTTTTCCATATAAATTTGAAATTTTTGTAGTGTAAGATTGAATTTAGCCAATTTATTAATTAACATTTGCAAAATTCATGTCATTAAAAAAATTACTTTTTACTTCGCAATAATTTTCAATGATCTAACATAAATTATTATTTTGATTCGACTTACTCTCTATTGGATCTTACAGCATTTTTCCAACAGCCTTAAATGATAGAATTTAAAAAAGTGTGCTCAAAAAAACGATCCTTCTCCTTTCAAGCATTCTTAATTGGGATACCTAGATTATTATTTTTTTATTATAATTATTTACTATTCAATCAGTGTCCCAAAATCCAATTTGACTTGAGAGTCGCGCCAATGTTTAAACATCTGATTCCGCTTTTGCGACACCAATCAGAAGCGGAGTAAACAGTGACACAACTCTTCCTCGGGGAAGTCGGTGGGCTGACTCCACTCTGCCCACTACTACTGGCGTACCGCACGCACCGAGTGAGGCCGTCGCAGTTCAGTGAGGCGGTTGGTCCTTCTTCCGCATCTGCGGTGGTGGTCCCTAAGTAGTACCATACTCCGTGTAAATCAGGTGTGCGCGATAAAAACTAATATACTTTAACTTGCTATAGAAAATGGTTACCTTCAACAATAACACACTAAGAATAATTGCTTTGAATGCGCACGGTATCCTTAAAAAAGACACAAATTAGCCATATACCTCTAGAAGGATAACATTACCATTTGCATGCTCAGCAGAACTCTACTACGCGAATCCCTACGCGTCACTCTAGTTCATGGCTATATATTATACAGAAATAATCAGTTTTGAACTTAAAGACCTCGAGGCTACTGTTATACGAATGAAAATATACGGTAAACCATATGCCATAGTATCGCTATATCAGACTCCCTCTCGCGAATTTATAAAAAATGATTACAGAAAATATTCAAACTCAGACAAACAGTAATTGCTGCAGAAGACCTACATGTTAAACACTTATCTTAGAATAGCAGAACAACTAACAAGATCAAAAAACACTTGTTTCCATTGATAAACAACCAGTATCTGTCTTTCTCCGCACCAAACTCCCATACATTTTCCCCTCACAGCACCAAACATAAATCTGACCTTATTGACTTTGTAATTTTCAAACATAACTTCTAAAATCATGATACTCTCACCATTGATGAATTAAACTCAGATTCGACCAGTTCTTGAAAGCCTCTTTACTAATCGTGAAAAAGCCCCAGTCGCATCGTACTGTAATTTTGCAAAAGCAAATACTTCAGTTCCTCAGACTACCATTAACAAACACAACCCGCCTCTCAGCCCCGATATTAAAGACCTTATCCAAACTTAATGATAATACTTAATTAATAATATTTTTAAGGATACAGATTTTGTATCCTTAAAAATATTATTAATCATCTTCGGAAAACTATAACAATTAAATTTGGACAGCACAGACGAAAATATTGAAATAAAGAAGTCGGTAAACTTTCAATTAAAGATAACTCTATTAATCGTATGAATTAAGTCCTTACGAAGTCGCGAACTAATATTTCCCTTCTCTGAAATCCAGATCAAACATTTGCACTTTCCCCTATTGATAAAGTAAATCTCCTAGCGGAATATTATGAAAGTAACTTCGCTCCACTTGACGAACCACCTGACCCTCAAAACATTGCTGAATGTGAACCAATTTTCTCCTATTTTTAAAAAATCCCGTTTCTTGATAATTTGAAGATAATAGCCCGTAAGGAACTAACAGAACAAATTAAAACTACTAAAAACAACAAAGAACCCGACCCAGATTCAATTTTAAACTGGAACCTCAAAAAACTTTCGATTTCGTGTCACACTCCCCTCGCTACTATTTTCAATACCTCTATTTAACTAAGCTACTTTCGTAATTCATCGAAAACAGCTCACATTTTTCTAATTCAGAAAGAAGCAAGGATCCATATCATCCAACCACATACAAGCCCATTAGTCTTCTTAATACAATGAGAATATTTTGAAAAAATTATACTCACTTGCATAAGCTACCACCTAAAGGAAAACAGCATCCTTAAACCGCAATAATATGGTTTTAGAAAAGGTCTACGCAGCACATGATGCTTAAGCTTACTGAAGCCATTAGGTTCAATTTTAATCGGAAAAAAATACTGAAGCTATCTTCCTTCTTTCTCGATGTAGAAAAAGTCTTTTATAGTGTCTGGAATGTATGACTGTTTAGAAAACTAATTAATTACAATTTCCCGAGAGGGCTTATCCATTTCAATACATTCGTATTTCTCCAACAGCAAATTCTCAGACAAGGTATGACAGAAGCTTTCAAAAGAGAAATTCATCCGAACGGATGTGGCCCAAGGCAGCATTCTAGGACCGGCATTCTTTATTATCTACGCTAAAGACATTCCTGCGGTTTCCGAAGTTACAATGGGATTGTATGCGGACGACACCACGCTATTTTCTTCTTCTTGGTCAGTTCCAAAAAATTTTAAATTACTTAAGAAAGCTCTTAAAATCATTGAGGCATGGGCTAAGATTTGGAGAATAAAAATTAATGTAGCAAAGTAAGAGTTTCATTTTATTTTATTCAGAAAGCCTGCGAAAATAAATGCACCAAAAATGTTTAATGAATTAATAATTCATAAACATCTCAATTAGAAATAGCATATCCATGAAACTAATGGGGAAGATCTCGGAGTTATCTCGCACTTGAATCCTGTCATCAATAGACACTCGATTCTAAAACCTGAAAATGGAATTCTGATTTACAAAATGTTTATTTGTCCAATTATAACCTACTCTTGTATAATTTGGGGAGGCGCGTCAAAAAGTAACATAAATCACATCTAGATCGTACAAAATTAATTCCTCAGGCGTATCACAAAAACCCCTTGAAATAACAAGAAATCTGCCCTTCACAGAGAATTTAAGTTAACTTACTTTTCAGAGCATAGAATAAACCTCAATTTAAATTTCAATAATGTCAAATTTCACGGAAGCTGGTGATCACAAAACCTGGCTGGGGTCAATCCGGTAATCAGGGGACCCATGGTTCATACTGGTTACTATACTTGTGATTCCTTTCTTAATTTTTGGTAGACATCAATTGTCCAGCGAAGATTGATCATTATTCATTTAGACGGAGATTAGCTTACCGTAATTGTACATGCCTTGTTCTACATTACGGATGCTGCTAACATTTTTTATCATAATGATAGAAAATTTCCATTCTGTCTAAAAAATTTTACGATTTTTCCATTTTTCATTTAAAGCGAGATAAAAATTAATTTGAGTTTATAAAAATAATTGTAAAAAAAATTATTGTTTATATATATATATATATATATATATATATACACACATAAATATATATAAATATACACACACACAGTCCTGCAAAATCTGGGACTCACTTACAAAAATCGTTTTTTTTTTGTATTTATCGCGTTAATTATACCGGAGCTAAAAAAGTGTCTCTTTAAAAGGTTGATTGTTTTTGAAATTTTGTTTAAAATAAGCCCAGGGTGAATACAATTTGTCTAGTTTTTAAGTAGATACTGCAAAAATAGTGTAAATTTCAACGTTTTCTTAAATTTTCAATAACTTCCAAAATAATGACCGTTTTTTCAATGTTCTTGGGCTCATTTTGAAGCATTTTTTCACCGTATCACAACAGCTTACGAGTATGAATCATAAAAAATGTCTTTTTGAGAAAAGTATTTCAGTAAAATATATGAAACATATTATCATGAATTTTCTACGTAATTTCCCCAAAATATATATTTATTTAACTTCCATTCTGATTTGCCTACAGACAAGATGTTTTCAAATTTATCAAACTCTTATTTACAAATTCAAGTTCTTGCAATTTGAAAAGAATTTTTTTACGATTCATACTAGTAAGCTGCTGTAATACGGTGGAAAAAAGCTTCAAAATGAGCCCAAGAACGTAGAAAAACGTTGACTATTTCTAAAGTTATTGAAAATGTAAGAAAACATTGAAACTTACACTATTTTTGCCATATCTACTTAAAAACTAGACAAATTGGCTTCACCCTGGGATTATTTTGAATAGAATTTCGAAAACATTTAACCTTTTAAAGAGACATTTTTTTAGCTTCGGTATAATTAAAGCGATAAATATTTAAAAAAAAAACATTTTTCTACGTGAGTCCAAACTTCTGC
>NC_046659.1:120650717-120652037 GCF_010883055.1 Belonocnema kinseyi | reverse complement strand
AACACATAACTCCTTGAAGCTATTTCTATTTTCTGAGTCTTCGTCCAGTCTATGCTGAACTTCGTAGACTTCTCTCCAAAATACTTCGACCTCCTCTGGTTTTGGTGTGTGTTCGACAGTAACTGGAGGGTCTTGGAAGAGTCGAGATGGGTCTGTTGATTTTCTCTGAACCACCTCTTCCTCCCCTCTAGACTTCTCTTAGCTTTAGATAGTATACGTATTCTCTCAACAATATGCTGCCTGATGGTCAGCAGCTTTGACTTGTTAAGTTTGTGATGACGGGTCTTAAGTTCGCGCGCGAACTTTCGAACCTTGGCGGTAAAATTCCTGCCAGATGTGATGTAGTCGATAACACATTGCATGCGGGACGCGTACTGTCTTGCCCAGCCTATCTTCATGGCAAGTTGATGCATTCGTCTTTTGGTCTCATGATCAGCTGTTGTTTTTGTTGTACGGTTCGCATCGGCCAAAGCTCTCGCTGCATTATACTCACAATAATTGATATCCCAGAGGTCGGATTCACCGGAAAAATTTCCACGAAGCTCGTCATCCATTTCAGCCAGATCCTTAGGCTTGAGAGAATCCCTGGTGATTATGTTTCTCCGGATCTTAAAGCATCGCTCTTCATATATTGGATGCCTGCCCGCGGTTGGCCTTAGTGTCGCCTCTCTTTCTTTGTTGCCGGCTGGTTCTAGCTGTGGTAGAGTAGCCGTTCCGCTTACATAGCCCCTTCTACGGAGTAGTTCAGCATGGTTTCGCGACGTTGCTGCGAAAAGCGCGATAGCTCCGGGTGTTTCTCGCACCACAGAGTATGCAGCCGTGCCATGTAACCCCGTTCGCGGGCCACACTCGCATCGTACAACTCTAGCAAGTCGTGATTTAGTTGCTTCATCCACCCAAAGGTCGCGAGATTCCGCCGATCCATCGCATTGAATCCATTTTCATTGGCTCCCCCAGCTCTAGATTGGTCAGAATTGTTGGCCGACCCATTGTCGGGAGCCCTGCACGTTCTGTTGTTTTGAACCGCACTTACTACAACTATTTTTGGTGTTGTTATTGTCGTTCCCACGAGAAGCTAGGGACAGGGGTTCGTCCATCCTTGTAGAGCCCCGCATGCAAGGATAAGGCTGCGTACTCTGAGAGGTCGCCCGGTGTCCCAGAGTCACCGTTCTAGACACATCACCCAGGTGCCATTCAGCTTTCCGCACGGTTTTCACACCTCCGCTTGGGGGTTATTTCCTTCGGGACCACCCCTGGGCAATTGTCCGCGACTGCCTGTTTATTTTTGTAACCATATTCAGCAGAAACCCTTGGTACAGG
>NC_046659.1:120596642-120650617 GCF_010883055.1 Belonocnema kinseyi | reverse complement strand
TCTGCAAAGATGCAGCATTCTACCAGCTTGACCTATCGATGGCCTGGATTGATTATCGGAAAGCTTTCGATTCGACATCCCATAAACTTATCATCTGTCTTTTAAAAATCTTAAAGGTTCATCCGCAAATAGTTGGGTGCATAGCGAGATTGATGCTGCTTTGGAAAACCAGATTTACTATCTCATCTGGCAAAAATTGTGTGACCACTAGCAAGGTCACGTTTCAGAGAGGTGTCTTTAAGGGCGACACCATTAGCCCACTCCTCTTTTGCCTTACATTATTGCCACTATCTCTGGCACTGCGCTATTCCAACGGGTACTTGTGCGGCAAACCTGCAGATCGAAAGTACAAGGTTACTCATGTATTTTACATGGACGAACTTAAGATCTATGCTAAAAACACAGAGCAACTGCATCTAGCTCTGGGGATTGTCGAACGATATACTGAGGAGATTGGAATGGAATTTGGGTTAGACAAATGCGCCAAGGTTTATTTGAAGCGAGGAAAACTTAATGGCAGCCCTGAAGATCCTGAGCTCGTTGATAGAGGCGCCATACGACACCTTTACGCTGGAGAGATTTATACATACCTGGTCGTGCCACAGAGCCGCATTCAGGATGTGACATCTATAAAGGATACTCTCCGAAGCAGATACAAACGTCTAATCAGACAGATTTGGTCTTCCGAACTGTCGGCGAGGAACAAAGTATCTGCAACGAACATCCTTGTCGTACCGGTACTACTCTATTCATTTGGAGTAGTTCCATGGAAGAAGAACGAGCTCAGATCTCTTGATATCGGGACAAGAAAGGTTAGGCACATGCACAAAAGCATGCATCTTAAGTTTTCCGTTCCGCGACTGTACATCTCACGCTATCAAGAAGGTCGCGGAATATTGAGTCTTGAATGTCTTTAAAACAGGATTATTCTGGGTACAGTACATAGAGTTGTAAATGGAAGAGACTCTCTTCTTAATATGGTCAGGAATCACGAAGAAGTGGGCAAAGGAGCATTTCTGCACAAAGCAGCGGAGGAGGCTGCTTAAACACTCGGACTTGACTTGAGTATTAGGGATGAGCAAAATGCATCAAATCTGATCTATCTTGAGTACTCACTCTTGAAAGCCCGGATTAAGAAAGCACAAGAGAAAAACTTTCGTGAACAGCTCCTTGATAAGAGGATGCACGGTATCTTCCACAGAAATGTGAAGGATCAGTCAATGTCTTGTGAGCTAACGTTTTCTTTCCTTAAATCGCCCGGATTGAAGTCTGGTACTGAGGGTTTCATTTTTGCATGCGAAGACGGTGTCATTTCCACCATAACATACCGTCGCCACATTTTGAGCCAAGACATTCCCGATGATAGCTGCAAAGCGTGCCATGCACACCCCGATCATTTAGCTCACATACTATCTAGTTGTCCAACTCACGCGGGAACGACGACACGCGGGTCGAGAATGGGAAATGCCGCATATACTGGAACTTTATATTTTCGACAATTGTTTCTGTTGCTCACTCGAGGCCTGACATGGTTCTTCTTGACTTCGAGAAGCGAACCATGTTCGTTATCGAATTTTTGGCACCAGCTGACAAAAACATCATAGCCAAGGAGAATGAAAAGAAAGAGAGGTATCGAGACCTTATAAGGGAGTTGCAACGATTGTACCCGGAATATTCTGTAAAACTGATGGTCCTTATCATTGGCACCCTTGGAGGTGCCAAGCTCTCACTTGCTAATGGCCTAAAAAGCATCCCTGCGTTTCTTACACCCCGAGAACACGAAGTGATCCAAGGACAACCGCGTTCTGAATTTTTCCCGCAAGTATTTTAGCATATTGCTGACACGCAGGGATGCTTTTCAGGCTATTAACGAGTGAAGGCTTGGCACCTCCAAGAGCACCGATGATAAAGACGATTAGTTTAATAGAATATTCCGGGTACAATCGTTGCAACTCCCTTATAAACTCCCTTATACCTCTCTTTCTTTTCATGCGCCTTAGCTATGATGTTTTTGTCAACTGGTGCCGAAAATTCGATAACGAACATGGTTCGCTTCTCGAAGTCAAGAAGAACCATGTCTGGCCTCGAGTCTGCAACAGAAAACATTGTCGAGAATATGAAGTTCCAGTATATGCGGCGCTTCCCATTCTCGACAATTGACTCAATTTTCCTAGAAACATTTAGAGGAGTGATATTAAGGTTAATGCTGTAAGAATGACATAGATGGTAACAAAGCACTCTTAGTGCCGCATTGTGCCCTTGAATGTAGGTCGTTCCCGCATGAGTTGGACAAATAGATAGTATGTGAGCTGAATGCTCGGGGTGAGCGTGGCACGCCCAGCAGCTATCATCAGGAATGTCTTGGCTCAAAATGTGGCGACGGGATGTTCAGGTGGAAATAACACCGTCTTGGCATGTCAAAATGAAACCCTCCGTACCAGACTTCAATCCGGGCGTTTTAAGGAAAGCAAACGTTAGCTCACACGACATTGGCTGATCCTCCACATTTCTGTGGAAGATACCGTGCATCCTCTTATTGAGGAGATTTTCACGAACGTTTTTCTCTTGTGCTTTCTTAATCCGGGCTTTCAGGAGTGAGTACTCGAGATAGATAAGATTTGATGCATTTTGGTCACCCCTAATACTGAATTTAAGTCAGTGTGTTTCAGAAGCCTCCTCCGCTGCTTTGAAAAGAAGCGCTCTTTTGCCCAATTCTTCGTGATTCCTGACTATTTTAAGAAGTGGTTCTCTTCCATTTGCGACTCTATGTGCTGTATCCAGGATAATCCTGTCGTGAAGGCATTCAAGACTCAATATTCCGCCACCAACTTGACGGCGTGCGATGTAGAGTCGCGGAACAGAATACTTAAGATGCATGCTTTTGTTCATGTACATAACCTTTCTTGTCCCGATAGCAAGGGCTCTGAGCACTTTCTTCATCCATGGAACTACTCCAAATGCATAGAGTACTACCGACACGGCAAGCATGTTCGTTGCAAATACTTTGTTCCTCGCCTACAGTTCGGAAGACCAAATCTGTCGGATGAGACGTTTGTATCTGCTTCGGAGAGTATCCTTTATAGATATCACATCCTGAATGCGGCTCTGTGGCACGCCCAGGTGTGTATAAGTCTTTTTAGCGCAAAGGTGTCGTATAGCGCCTTTATTAACGAGCTCAGGGTCCTCAGGGATACCACTAAGTTTTCCTCGCTTCAAATAAGCCTTGGCGCATTTGTTTAACCCAAATTCCATTCCAATTTCCTTAGTACATCGATCGACAATCCCTAGAGCTAGATGTGGTTGATCTTTGTTTTTAGCATAGATCTTAAGATCGTCCATGTAAAATACATGAGTGACCTTGTACTTCCGATCTGCAGGTTTGCCGCACAAGTATCCGTCGGAATGGCGAAGTGCTGGAGATAATGGCAATAATGTAAGGTAAAAGAGGAGTTGGCTCATGGTGTCGCCCTGAAAGATACCTCTCTGAAAGGTCAACTTGTTAGTTGTCACTCGATTTTTTCCAGATAAGGTAGTAGAAATGGTTTTCCAAAGCCACATCAATCTCTCTATGCACCTAACGATTTGTGGATGAACCTTTAAACTTTCCAAGAAACAGATGACAGGTCTATGGGAGGTCGAATCGAAAGCTTTACGATAATCAATTCAGGCCATCGATAGGTCACGCTGGTAGAATGCTGCATCTTTGCAGACACATCCATCGATGAGCAGGTTCTCCCGACATCCCGCTACGCCTTTCTTCGAGCCTTGTTGTTCATACATTTCTTGCCAGACGGGTTCAATTGCCCGAGCAATCCTGTCATTCAGGATAGCTGTGAATATATTATACAGTGTGTTTAAACAAGTGGTTGGCCTGTGATTCTTCGGGTCAGCTAAGTTGCCTATTTTTAGCAGAAGTATTGTGCGCCCTTCCACCGACCACTCCGGAATCAGCTCTTTCGACTTTAACTATGAGGTGAAAATACAGGCCAAATGCTGATAGGTTGAAGGAAACTTTTTCTACCAGAAGGTTTTGATACAATCTGGTCCCGGTGCGGAATAGTTCTTCATCCCTCTTAATACTTTTTTCACGTCTTCGGTAGTGATGAGTGAGCATTCTTGATCAGGTGTTATGAGGGCATCACACAGCTCCTTGAAGCTAATTATATTTTCTGAGTCTTCTTTCAGTGTATGCTGCACTTCGTAGACTTTTCTCCAAAATATTTCGACCTCATCCGGTTTGGGCGGGTAGTCGACAGTAACTGGAGGGTCTTGGAAGAGTCGAGATGAGTCAGACAGAAGCTGTTGATTTGCTCTGACTTACCTCCTCCTTCTTTCTAGATGTCTCTTAGCTTCAGATAGTATCCGTATTCTCTCAACAATATGCTGCCTGATGGTCAGCATCTTTGACTTGTTGAGTGTGTGACAACGGGTCGGAGTTCCATCGCAAACTTTCGAACCTTGGCGGTAAAATTCCTGCCAGATATGATATAGTCAATCACACACTGAACGCGGGACGCGTACTGTCTTGCCCAGCCTGTCTTTATGGTAAGTTGATGCATTCGTCATTTGGTCTTATGATCAACCGTTGGTTTTGTTTTACGGTTCACATCGGCCAAAGCTCTCGCTGCATTATACACACAATAATTGATAGCCCAGAGGTCGAATTCTTCGGAAAAATTTCCACGAAGCTCGTCATTCATTTTAGTCAAATCTTTCGGCTTAAGAGAAACCTTGGTGTTGATGTTTTTACAGGTCAGAAAGCATCGCTGTTCCTCTACTGGATGCCTGCACGCGGTTGGTCTTATCTTCGCCTCTTTGTCTCTGTTGCCGGTTTGCTCTAGCTGTGGTACTTGCTGCGAAAAGTGTGATAGCTCCGGGTGTTTCTCGAAACCACAGATAGAATTTCAATGTTTCACTCGCAAAAATTAAAAATATATTTCCCATTTATTGTGTCCATTTTTTCGCAATTGTATCTGAAACTATTTTTTCGTATTAGAACAATTTATTTCATTTTTATAAGAAACAATTAGCCGTTAAATCAAAAGTGCGACTCATAAATTCAGACAGGTTTGGAAATTCACGTTCCATATCAAACAAAGTATAATAATAATTAGGAAGGCTTTTTCAAAGATAAGAGCTTTGGTTGAGTTTATATTAATCGTTATAAAGAAGAATTTTGTTATGGCATATCTAGATATTAAAAATTGACTCTCCACCTTACGAAGACTGGCTAATTATTTTAGACATGTGTTTGACACGAAAAGCAAATTTTCAGCATCAATTTGGTATTTGGGCATTGACTTTAAAGAATAAATAATAGAAACAATACAATATCCACGGAATTGACTGAAACTTTCATCACAGATTGTTGTCGCTTAGAATGGAAGTGTGAATCAGCAGATTAATTATTATAGCGTGCTACGCCCTTGAGGGTAGCCACAGAAGAGAGATGAAGGATGCTTTTTGGGATACTTTAAATGATACTATAAGTACTTGCGATTATGGGGAATGAGTCATTTAACTAAGAGATACGAATGGATGGGTGGTAGGTCAAAGTAAGTGTACATAACGGGTGCTAGTTAATTTCGGGAACCCAAATACAAATAGCGAAGATCAGGGCAATTATCACCTATGCCATCTCTCTCCTCATGTACTCCTTTGGCTTATAAAATGAACGAACATTTACCTTGAAAGATTAAGCAGAACCATTTGCGTATAAATAACGAAACACCGTATGCATCACAGTAATTTGGTGATTGGATAGTTAGTTTTATTACGAAATAGAGGGAGTAGGGCCGTTGCAGATGTCAGAAAACTATGTAAGTCATTAGTCATACAGATACGAGACTATTTTAACAGCAAGCGAGATTTTACGCTTTGCAACGTCGTCTGTAAAGCGGATCTTGATTCTGTGCCTTTAAATTTACCCACAGAATACCTTGATCATTGGTTTATTATCCATAGAAAAATTAGAAACACAATGGAGACAAAAGCCATCCACGGCGAGCACCGAAAAACTTTAGATCAATGTGAGCAGATAGTGAAGCATCTGATATTTGGCTGAAAAAGGTGGAACACCATGCGGTTCGTAGAAATAGACATTCAGAAAATACAATTGTTTCGAGATATAAATTATTTCTTCATAGGACTCGTTTTGTTTGCATTGCTCGAGGATTTTATGAAATAAATTGAGAAAATACTGAAATAAAGGAATCTTTATTTCTATTTCTGAGGTATCTTATGCAAATTAAATAATCATTTGAAAAACCAAATGAATATTTTGTCTAGAAAATGTAAAAATAAAGCAATAAGCTTTCAACACGTGTATGTTTAATTTTCTTAAATATGGAGAAGTGATCAATTTTATAAGCAAAAAATAACATTGTACCAGAATTACATTTTAAAAGAACTTTGCAGAAAGACCAAATCTTGTGAATGGCGGCATTAAACAATACACATGGCATATGAATTGTCATAGCGTGCGTTTCTAGATATTAGTTTCGAATATACATAGACATCTGAACCCTATTTTGATCAAAAAAAATTCATATAAATAAATTTATATCTTGATATGATAAAAATTAGTTTGATCACGGTGATCACATTTCCAAGCTCAAACTCAAAGGAAGAAGGTGTAACTTTCTATGGTTATTTGAAATATTAATTAATTAATTGTGATTGAGAACGTTGTGAAATTATAAGTATGCTAAACATTTGGCAGAGACAGAACTCTCATATAGCAGAAGCGTCAATATTAGTAAGAGGCTATCATACGATTTTATTTTTAGCTTAGGCATCACTATAAAATCTATCATTTATAAAAGACATTACAATTATAAATTATTAGTTACATTACCGGCCCATTTAATCTTCAAGCAACTGCGTTGCGCTTGCAACTTATGACATTTGTTCTCGACTATCGTTTACAAATTTTTCCCTAATCTACCATATTAGGATATAAATGTGATTATCAACACTAATTATACAATCAAATAATCGTTCAGCACTCGTCCAATGATACCTACAAAGGGACAGGACTAACAAAATTTGCCCCCTACGCCATGAGGAAATAAGAAGAGATGTCATGCATTTTGATAAATGCATCTTTTTATGAATATGAGCATATTTATAACCCTCAGTTTTGATTGTATTGGTGCTTCGACCTACCCTAATTCAAGAAAAGTTGCATCCACTTTGGGCTCTAAATAAGGGTAACTTGCATGGATACTGCAATGTCAAGATGCAACAGTCTTTAAAAAATATCATCACTAGCCAGGATCTATATCTCTTCTTCAATTATTTCGACCCTGATTCTACAAGACATTTCAGAAGTGGCTGTTGGAAAGTGGCTACTTTAAAATCTGTGCTCAACTAAAAACTCAAAACCAACACTAGTGATTTAAGGGCCGCCATCTGAAAAACAAACGAACATGTCAGAACCATTGACCTGATCATTCCATCTTCCTACCCTGCATTATGATTTGTTGACAGCTGATTACAATCTATCCTCTATGCATATAATGTTTTGTAAATAGTCATTCATTATATTTTTTATAAAATTTAAACACTTATTCTGCATATTTCTCACTGTATTTATTAGTTATCCTCATACTGGTCTTCCAAGTTTCAAGTTAGGTATGAACCGAGATACAAAATTTCAAAGGAATAAAACCTAAGGTAAATTGTATCTCTTAGGACGTAACATAAACACATGTATACAATGGTTTGACATTATTTTCGGGGATTTCTTCTTCTTCTATTGACTGAGTCCTGTAGTTCGCGCCTATTAAGCCTGGGTGTTGAAGAATGTCGCGGAGAACCAGTAGGAGAATTAGGAACAGAACTATCTGGCGATGGGGGTGGTGTATCAATACTAAGTCGACCCACATTGAGGTCCATTTCTTCCGGTTGAGCATTTTGATAAGCTCCTTGAGGAGCATTAGGTGCCGCAAGTTGATTGGCATGGTGCATTTGTACCAGTAATTGAGCCCTCGTAGAGAACCAGGGACGCTATAAAGAAAAGTATCATATTAGTGCTTATTTCAGGTATCAAAATAACAATCACAGAAGAAACGGTCTCGAGTAGTACAGAAATCAAACTCTTCTTTGACTAGCATTGCCCTTTACGGCCAAATATTGAGGATAATTGTTATAGGATTTACACAGATTTTAAACATTTCAATTTTTAATTTTTAATTTAACGCTTATTTATAAGTGTCGCTAAAAGCAATTAATAATTTCTAAGTTAATCAAGAAGATAGCTGATGAAAAAGTGCAGATCAAAATTGCAAGTTGGAAATTTGAATGATAACCCTAAGGTAGGCAAATGCTGTAACATCGGTAAGATATCTAATAACCATAACAGGTTAACAATCTTCACGCGGATTATCTATTGATGTAAATGAGATTGAATATTATTATTAATTAACAATCATAGTAAGGAAAATAGTTTATGATAATTTAGTCTGAAAAAGCAAAATAATAAATCAAGTTCAATCATACAAATCTATACAAAGAAGGGTTTTGTTAGAGTATATCTGGGGTAAATTATCTTGAGGGCAATTCAAATTTTCTAACAATATTTAACTGATTTAATTTTCCCTGCAATAGCTTATTTGAGAAAACGACCGTAGAAATAAATTGGAGCCTCTTTGCATTAGTACGCTATGTAATTCAAAACTAGGAATGAGAGTGTGTACCCACTTGTGTTTCATCAGCATAGGCAACGATATATTGTAGCCATTGTTCGGGGGTAACGTGTCGAGGTCGGAAATGGCTTGGATTGTTTCTGGTTGGTCTCACATTTGGCTCTAGTATAGAAAATGATTCTTCATGGATATATGGCAAAATCACTCCACCTTGGTTTACTCCAATGATGATACCATGGTGCAATATTGTTACACCGTCAGGAATCCTGAGCCCTCTTATGTATCTTAGAGGATTAAGATGTGGTGGAACTGCATGACCTTCATTATTCATAGGTGATTGTAAACTCAATTCTGTCAAAATATAATAGAAATGTATAAAGTTGAATAATATAGTAATATAATGAAATCTGTATTATCATCAGAGGTAGCTACTATCGATCAGTTTAGATCTCTGTAGATTTCTGCAGATCTCTCCACAATCTGTCAAAATAGAAATCAAAACTATTGATCAGGTTAACTCATCAAATAACAAAATGTTTAGCATCATTTTTGACTAGATGGATAATAAATTTTTTAAATTATATTTTTGCTTAAATAGAGGGAAGTGAAAAGATTTTTTGTAGAAAAAAATAATTTAGAAATTTTTAAAAATTTATTTCCCATCTAGTCAAAAATGAAGTTGAATATTTTCTGTTATTTAAAGAGTTGACTTGATCGATAGTTTGTATTTCTATTTTCACAGATTGTGGAATGACATCTTTACTGATCGGTAGTAACTACATCTGTTGATAATACGGATTCCTTTAAATTACTCATGTCATATATGTTACACCTGGCTTGAGATAGCGCATATTTCTTAATAAGGATTTTTCTTTTGTTCTCTATAATAGCTTAATTGGAGAAGCACCCGACAGGCAACTGGAAGTTCTGTGGTTCGTTTCCCGCTTAAGCGAAGTGCAAAGATCTTTTTCAACAAAATATAATTTTAAAATATAGTAATAATAATAGTAAGGAGGCGAAACTGCGTATCGGAAACTTTGTTCGCCATGTTTCTGAACGTAGTTAAAGTGAGGACGTACGCTAAATGATAAAGCAGTTCGCCTCGTTTTGAGTGGAACATCTGCAAGAGTTGCAGAAGACTTTGGACTGGTGGCTTAGTTATGATTCAAATTTACCGCCAACAAACCACCAACAAAAAACCTCTTCCAGCTCTTGGAGATAGTCCGCTCTAAACTTGGCAAACTATTTGTTTGAGATTGTTTTTCCTGACAGAAATACTTTCTTTGATTAGAAATTTAACTATTTTATTGAACATTCGTATTTCTACTTTAAAAATGGATTGCTTTGTGTAAAAATTAAAAATTTTTGTTATAATTTAACTTTCTTGTTAAGAATTATTCTGTTTTGGTTTAAAAAATGCTTTTTTCACTCATATTTCCGAACAGAAAATTCAACAATTTGGTAGGAGACTAAAGTATTCAGATGAAAGTTGAACAACTTTGTTTAAAATTAATAGTTTTCAGTAAAATTCTCATAACGGTGCTCGTGGTTTATCTTTAAAACCACGATACTGCTAATGAAAAATTGAAAATTTAAATTTTCAGTTAAACTTCGTGAGATTAAAAAACGTCTACAAAATAAATTGCTACTTTAAGAAAGACTTACAATTGAAATCTTCCTCCTCTTTCTAAACATGAAAAATTATATTAAAAAATTAAAAGTGTTAATTATCAGCCAACCAACGCGTGGTACAAAAAAAGTTGATATCCAAAATTGTAACATTAAACAAAATATATAACACCTTTCTTAAGTATTTGTTGATAAAACTTACTGTTTTTCTTCTAAATGTGGAAACTTCTATAGACACATCAATGATTACAATTCTCATCCAAAAAATGCAAGATACAAAACAGAAGACTAGGAAACAAATGGTTACTTTTAAAAATACCTATAAAATCTCTTTTTTTAAATACGAAAATCTTATGATGATTATAAATCTTAATTTTTGATTTAAACACAATGAACTTCTTTTTTAAAACAGTACAAATTATACGCTCACAATAAATGAAAAATACTTATTATTCTATATTTTCATGGCATTATTTACATTTAAATAATTATTTTTAAAAGGAAAACTCAACTTGAAATTTTTTATATAATTATTAAATTCGATTATTAGTTAAGTGATAATCCACCAAAATTGCATTCTTATTCGCGCCCAAATTCGATGTTTTTAAAATTTAACTCTTCGATTCTAGCTCAGCAACTGGTGAAAGAATTTGAAATTTTTACAGTATGTTTAAAATTCATGCGTAACATCTCCAAATTCGATAAAACAAATTAAAACTGCATTTGTTCACTAATAGTTAATAATAAATGGCAGGATACCGGCAATCGGATTTCCGACACTTTGGCGGATAAAGTATGCGATGAACTTAAACTTCGAGAAAACTTCGATCGAGCAATTTTTTCGATATCATTTAAAGAATACTTTCCAAAAATTTCAGTTTGATCGGGCCATAAATATTGCAACTATGAAATATTTTATAAAAAACAATCGGCGCTTAAGCTGCTCGTCCAGCGCTCGCAGGGGGCAGTAACACAATATTATGCGTATTTTTGCAGATTTTTTTAACATTCATCATACTAACGTACCATTTTTTCCACTACTAATTATTTTCATACACGTGTGACAATCATCTTTTTGCCATAAAAATCCCGAGAAAATTATAAAAAACACGGATTTTCTGTTTAATAATTTATTTATTTGATAACACACTTTAAAAGATTATAATACGTAATCTTTTTTCATACTTATCCCACACTCTCATTTTTTGAATAGTTATTAGCATTTAACAAATTCGTCATATAATTTTTTCAAAATTTAGAGTGTATTTTAGTAACGCGTCTGATAATAAATAATCTATTACACTGTAAGAAATTTCTGTAAGAATTTTCAAAGACGTGTCACGATAGCTTTATGCAGAAACCGTTTCTTAATTTTCCTAAACTGTAACAGAAATTTCAGCAAAGGTAACTGGATAAAACTCCATTCACATGATTAAGAAAATTCTGTTGCAATTCAGAAATTTTCAGCTATTGTAACTGAAAATTTCAAGAGGTTAAAATATTTGTTTCTGCTTATTATGTTTAATATAAAGCAGAAAATATAAATTTTCAGCAAAAAAAAGTTCATTTTGTAGAAAAATGGTTAAAATTTCAACCAGAAAGAAAAAATGAATTTTCATCTAAAATATTAATTTTGCATAAAAAAATGTTTCATAACAAAATTATTCAACCTAATTTAAAAAAAAAAGTTGAATCCTCAAGCAGAGAGAGGACTAACTTTCAAGAAAACAGAAGTACTTTATTCCATGAAAGACGAAATTTCTACTAAAACAGATAAATTTTCACATCAAAAATACAAATTTTAAAAATCGAACTTTCACCGGAAAAAGATTTTATTTTGACTTTTTAACATCAGACTTTAAGTCTTGAATATTAGAAGTAACTTCTATACGAAGATTATACTTGAATTTTTAACAAAAAAAGACGATGTTTCAACGAAATAGTTGACTTCTTAATTAAAAAGGATTTCTACTAATGTACATGATTTTTTAAATAAAAAAGACAAATTACAAATTTTCCCTGGCCATATTAATATTTAAAGACCAGAATCTTAAACTTGTAACATTTCTAACCTAGCATCTTTTATAAACTACACAAAACAATTTCAAATTAAAATTTAAAAAATTTGGAATTTATTCCTCTTGACAGTTTAAAGTTATAGAAATTGCCTAACTTGTATACGATTTGTGTTCCTTAATTCCTTTTCTTCTACCGAATTTCGCCCACAAACGACCTTTTATGATCAGTGCGCTCAATTATTTAAATTTTATTTTTTTCATACAAAAATAAATCCGGAAACATCTGGAATTCACAGGGTATTTAAATCAGTTTTTGCTCGAATCATCCTGTCAATTTTTTATTTGTTCTAAGATTTTTTTCCTAATATAAAGATTTAGATCAATTTTTAATATTTTCGCTATTCCTGAATAGCGACTGATAACCATTTTTTGGAAAATTTAATTATTTTATTTAAATTTCTTATTGCTGAAAATTAATTTTTTAATTGAAAATAACTATTCTATTTTTAGTTAAATAATTATCTTCTCTAGTAGAAAACTAAAGTATTTGTTTAAAAATGTATGTATTTTGTTGAAACTTTGTCTGTTCTGGTAGAATATCAATATGCTTAGTGACTAATTCACCCTTTTGGTTGAAAATTCATTTCTTTGGTTAGAAATTTATCTTTATGTTGAAACCCTTTTAAAAATTCCAAGTTTGGCTGAAACTTCAGGTTTTTTGTTATAAATTAATATTTTTTCCTTAGAAAATTGATCTTTTTGTTTAAAAATATGTATCTTTCATTGAAAAATAGACTACAAGCTTAAATGTTCATTTCAAATTCAAAAATTTGTTGGAACATTTATTTTGTCAAAGAATCATGTTTTTGATAAAAAATTGAATTTTTCAGTTGAAAATATATTTCTTTAAATGACAATTTTTTTTTTTATATTTAGAACTGAACTGGCAATTTAAGTATTCTATTTTTTAGCAAAAAAATGATCTTTTTAGTTGATAATTCATTTCTTTTGTTAGAAATGTAACTAAAAGGTGAAATGTCGTTTAAAATTTAAACTTTTTTCATGAGTTATTCATTATATTAAAGAATCCTGTTTTCTTTTTTGTAGAAAATTCATCTTTTTAATTGAAAATTTATTCCTGCATATGAAAATGAGTTTTTAAAAATTGAGAATTAATGTTTTCAACTGGCAATTCAGTATTCCATTTTTTGATAAAAAATTGATATTTTTGTTTAAAAATTCCTTTCTTGTTTGAAAATTTAACTATAAGGTGGAATGTTCATTGATAATTTCAAATTTTGGTTGATTATTTCATTATTTTGTTAAAAACTTATGCTTTTGGTAGAAAATCACTCTTTTTGATTGAAAATTTATTTCTTTAGTTGAAAATTAGTTTTTTAAAATTCAATTCAATGTTTTTAACTGGCAACCTCATTGTTCCATTTTTAAAAATAATAATCTTTTTTGATAGACAGTTATTATTCTTGGTTGAAAATTCATCTATTTTGTTCAACAATTGTCTTTTTCAATTTTTGTTAAAAATTAATTAACGTAAATAGGTAATTCTTCTACTTTTTGTGCAAAACTTATCTTTCTGAGTATGTCTTGTTTTTCGAAAAAAATTATTTTAGTCTAAATAATGCAATGAAAATCTTTCAAAATGGTAATTTTCCAGCTTTTGAAAAAATACAACTTTGGATTGTTATTTGACAATGAAGTTAATTTTACTCAAGTCAAATAAAAATTTTAGTTCTGCTGAATATGTCTGGATTTGGTTAAATAAAAAATTGTACATTAGCACATACTGGATTTTTTCCGTATTATTATGTAAACAAATGTGACATTCTTTTTCACTGCCCGTCAACTGAAACTCAATTCTTAATAATGTGTGTGAATTTGACAACATTCTTTCATTCGGTTTTTTTAAATTACCCAACCGGCTTGAAGGAAAAGCGCCATGAATGCTTTCGTTATTTCCGGGTTATATTTATTTTCTTTTTAATCTTTTTGGTTAAATTTATCAGTTTTTTATTTTTATTTGAAATTCTTTTTGGCTGAAATATCAACTGTTACATTTTTGGTTGAAAATTTATGTTTTTATGTTCAAAATGAATACCTAGAAAGATACAAATTTCTAATTTTTCATAAACAGTTTTAATTCTCCATCAACTGTTTTAATTTGCGATACAATATATTTCAATTTAGGGAAAAATATTTACACGATAAATGAAAAATATATCAAGAATAGTTTCAATTCACGAAATTAGAATTTGTTCATTTAGAAGAGGTAAATCTGTTCCAACGATTAAAAAAATTTTTTTAATGAATCTTATTTACTTTCATTGTTTGATTAAGTTCTGAAGGATAGTTTGCAATAGTTTGCAGTCGAATAAGATTTTTCGTTAGCTGCATTTTAGGTACTCCAAGGTCTACTGCTGTACATAATATGAGGAAGAGATGATAAGCAATTTGGTAACGACTGCAGTAAATAAAGTGGTAAATTATACTAACAATAATTATACTTGGTATCGTTCTTGTAGATTAATTTTTACTTTTTTTCCCATTTCAAAAGTGTACAAATATTATAATCCACAGGAAGAACCTTCGTGTTAAAAACATTTTATGGCCTTATTGTACAATTTGAATTTAAAATGTTTGCATCACTCGACTTGTTATACCTGAATTTCAAACACAAATATAATAGGCTATAATTCTGTATTGGACAATGTCGAAAAAATTAGAATTTTTACTCCGAAACGTGAATTTCACAAAATAATTATGATTCTGACTTGAAAGAGGAAACTTTCCAGCATAACTAGAATTTAGTTTAGAGATAAAAAATGTTTAAAAAAAATTCGATTTCTTTATAAATTATGGGGAATTTGTTTAATTGACAGCTTTTTTAGTAAATAAAATAAAAAATGTTTCTTGCCCAATTTAGAATTTTGGGAAACTGCAAAACAAGAATTTCCTTGAAATAAGGTATCTCATCTTAACAAATAATATCTGGCGGGTGAGGATAGTAAAAAAAAAAATAATAATTTTCATATTGGCAAACTAATAAGCGCAGCTGCTATTTTAAAATTAAAAAAACATAAACACTGATTGAAAAATCCCTTACAAAGCTCTTTACTTCTAAAAGAAACCAGGAAATGATCAAGGGGACAGATTTGAACTTCTGAGTACTTGTTCTCAGGCCTTTTTTCAGGCTTTAATGAGCCATTGATTTGAGTTTGATATAGGGATTGATTGTTGCATTAGATTTAAAATTAAAGGTATATGAAAAAAGTAATCTGCGAAATGGTAAGACTAATTTACAGTAACGTGATTAAAATTTTACCTTACACTCATATTGGAAACGTATGGTAAAAGTTATAATATATTATTTTGCGCACGTCTTCTTGCTCTACTACTTATTCTTAAGATTAATTACAAAATTTCAATAAATTATTAAACTATCTTATGTATTCTACTTACCAATGGAGTAAAAGGAAACTACTGAAGTTATCAGCAGAATAGAAATTATGGTTCTCATCAGTCAAAAATAAAGGAGCCAATTTCTTGAAGAAATCCCTGGAGTTTGTGATTGACGACGAGTGCAAGACGCACCTCGTTAGTAAGTTTGTATACTAATCGTTATCTTGTATTTCCAAATGATCATGAATAGTTGAATAGGGAACTACATAAAGTAAATAATATATTTATTATTCGAGTAAATATTGCATAATATCTTAGATAATTCTTAGAAATTGAAGGAAAAATACTACACCGGAAAGAATTTTCAAGCCCATATTGAAATATTAAAAAAGTGACAAGCCTCCTAGGACTTATTCTCACATCTGCGGTATCTCCTACTCACGCTAATTCTCACCAGCGGCATCTCTAGTCCAAGAAAATTTTTTAAGTAGTTTCAAAGATTGCTCAACTGCGGCAAGTCTCCCCAGCGGCATGTCTCCATCACGAGAAGTTTCTACGTAGCTCAAAAAATGGAAAAACAGCAGCATGTCTCCCTAGAGGCATTTCTGGTCCCAGAATTTTTTCCTAAGTAATTCCAAAAATGGCAAAACAGCGAAAAATCTTACGCTACGAATTTTCACATATGCAGCAAATCTCTCAGGATACATGTTCAAATTTTAGGCATCTCTTACCAGCGGCAAGTCTCCCCAGCGGTATCTCTCCTTGCAGAAAATTTTCCAAGTGGTTTCAAAGATGGTTTAACTACGGC
The DNA here is from genome assembly GCF_010883055.1 of Belonocnema kinseyi. Taxonomy (NCBI): domain Eukaryota; kingdom Metazoa; phylum Arthropoda; class Insecta; order Hymenoptera; family Cynipidae; genus Belonocnema; species Belonocnema kinseyi. The sequence continues at coordinate 120,634,097 of NC_046659.1, read as the reverse complement.
AAGTCTCCCCAGCGTCATCTCTCAGTCAAGAGAATTATCTAGTTAGTGGTGAAGATAGCTAAACTGCGGAAAGTCTCCCCGGCGACATATTTTCCTCACGAAAATTTTCTAAGTACATTCGGATGCCGAACGTACAAGAGGTTCGGGAACGCATAGATATCAGGGGTTGTGCGTGAGAACGCACGCAGGCGCACTTGCGAACAGCTTTCGGAAAGGGTGGGGATAGAGGGGACAAAATTCCACACGCTCCTGTGGAGATGGGTTGCTCGTGTCTTTATCACACGCGAAACTTTAAGCCTCGTACGTTCGGCGTCCGAGTGTAGTGGCAAAGATGGCCAAAGTGCGGTAAGTCTTCCCAGTGGCGTCTCTCCACTAAAATTTTCTAAATAGTTTCAAAGATGACAAAACTACGGCAATTCTTTCCAGCGCCATCTTTATGGCGCCGATTTTGGGGCTGACCTTGAATGTGAACTGACTCATTGTAGCCCGCTCCGAATTTGTTTGTTCATGCTTGACTGCTCGCTTGCGTGACAGCCGCAGACCCCGCGGCCCCATCGTAGTTCCTCTTATATCTACCTTCGGCGCGGCTTCAATTCTCGGAATGGCTATAGAAGGGAAGGATTTTGAAGTGTTTCACTGTATTTCCAAAGATAGCAAAACCACGGCAAGTCTTTTTAGCGGCATTTTTCGCGCAAGAAAATTTTCTAGCCACATTCGGCGTCAAAAGTACGCGACTCTCTGTTTGATGCTTCGCAACTCTTTAAAAAAATCAAAGAAAATTGTATCCAGGTACAAGTTCGGAGGCATTTTTTAGGCCCCGAATTTTTAAGCTGCCTAAAACGATCACAAAGGCTTCTTAAGGTATCTAGAATGCAACGCAGTTTTCCAAATTTTCAAATATAAAATTGTTCACTCATTACAGATCGTTTTTCACAAACATATCATCTTGGAAAGGAATAATGAGAGAAAGGTGTTTTATAACTTAAAATGTGCAGTTTTGTAATATAATCGAAGAGCCCTTTAATAATAAGAAATGTGATCAATATTTCGCGAACGAATCGTTTACGAAAATTTCGGGATTTAATAAGGGTAGCCGCCGTATAAAATTTGTTAAAAAGAAAAGGTCCATTTTAAAACAATTGGCACTTCAACAGGAAGGGGATATCGATGTATCATCATTTTTCGCGCCCAGAACTTAACCCTCGAGTGAGCCACAGTTTAACAACTTATTTAGAAAAGTACGTTGCATTCTGGACACCGTAAGGAGCCTTGGTGAATTTTTTCAGATTATTTAAGACATTCAGCTCTATGTAGGAAGCCTCGAAAGTCGAATCTCAGGCTTAAATGTTTTGAGATTTTTTAATTTTTGCGGGCGATTAAAGTGATGATCGAGTACTTTTGATGTCGAGTTTATTAAGAAAATTGTCTGAAACGAGAAATACCGCTGGGGAGACTTGCCGCTGTTTTTCCATCTTTGTAAATATTAAAACAATTTTCTTGGGCAAGAGATGTTGCTGGGGAGACTTGCCCCTGGTGAGGGATGCCGCAAATGTGTCAATATACCCTGGGAGACTTACTGCAGATGTGAAAATTAGTTCGGTGAGCCTTGCCGCAGTTTTTCCACTTTGATGTAGATTTGAAAACTTTTTTTGAATGAGAGCTGCCGTAGATGTGACTGTCAGTATTAGGAGACATGCCTCAGTTTTGCCTAATTCTTCGCGTGCGAAGAAAATGTGCCCGCGAAGCGAGAAGATTTTAAAATTAAAAAAATATCACATACGTACTCATAAAATTTGTTGTGAAATTCATTTTTAATATTGCTACAATAAAAAATACCATCGAACTTTTGGTTTGAAATCCAGTTACTGTTTCCCCATTATTCAGTTCGTTCTCGTATCTACCCCACACTGGGTTTCCCTATTTTTTTAATTTGTCGTATTTCGTTGAAAATTCAATTTTCTTATTAAAAATAATTCATCTTTATGGGTTGACACTTCGATTGTCTGGTTTAGCCTGAATTCCAGGCGGGATTAGTGCTGCCCGAGATCGTATGTGTTACATCTTGATTTCTAGTTTTATAATGTAGATACAGCTCTCCACCCTTGATAGTGAACTTTTTGCTTGCTAAAGATATTTAGGGAATACCAGATGCAGCCATGCTTCGAATAAAAACAAAACGATGTCAGACTTCTTCTAATTTTCTCTACAGTACTTTCATGATATGAAACTAAAGAAGATTAGATTTGAGTTTAGTTTCAATTACACTTTATATGTTCAACGATTCCTCTTCTAAAACATAAGGCGGAAATTTTCTAGTAGCCCAATGATTTTAGATTTCAATCACGAAGGAATAGTGAAGAGTAATATCACCCTACTATGTTTCTAGTGCGGAAAGGCGTAACCATGACGTCCACGAACTCGTTCATGTTTGCCACGAATGAACACCTAGGTGAAGTTTCGCTTACGTGCATTTATGAGCCTTAAAAAATATAGAATATTGTTTTAGAGGCCTAATACCAGTGGTTATTTGATGATTGTACGACAGAGGTCTCTGTATTGTACGGTTGATAAGTAGAAGAACTACTATATCATAATCAATTTTTATTACGCGAAATTAATTGAAAAAGCGAGAAAAATAGGTTCTAAAAAATTAACTGCGGGCTGGGTGTAAACCAACAACCTCCTCATTACATGTGAGGTGCGCCACCAATTGCGCCACCGCAGCACCAACAGTGAAAATTTTAGAACAATTTTTAGAGTTTAGAACAAATTTTAGATACAAGTTCTAAAATTTCCACTGTTGGTGCTGCGGTGGCGCAATTGGTAGGGCACCTCACATGTAATGAGGAGGTTGTTGGTTCAAACCCAGCCCGTAGTGAATTATTTAGAACTTATTTTTCTCACGTTTTCAATTAATTTCGCGTAATAAAAATTGATTATGATATAGTAGTTCTTCTACTTATCAACCATACAATACAGAAACCTCTGTCGTACAAATATCAAATAACCACTGGTATTAGGCCTCTAAAATAATATTCTATCTAATTAACCAGTCTAACCGAAACTCTGTTTCAATAAATCTGTTTCAAAAACTTGAATTTAAAAAATATATATGACTTTTCAAGTAAAAAGGTTTATTTTGTACGAAAAAGACGAATTTCTAATAAAATACATAAATTCTTAACCAAACAGTACAATTTGCAAATAAAAATATATATTTAGAAGCAAAAATGTAATAATTAAATTTCCATTTAAAAATGAATGTTTTCCAAAAAAATGAATTTTGAACAAAATAGTCAACTTTTCAATAAATCGTGTAATTTTTAATGAAAAAGATAAGTTTTCAATAAAATAGTTTAATTCTTCAACAAAGAGACGAATTTCCAATTTAAAACAATATAACCAAAAACTTAATAGTGACATTTTTAATCAATAAAGTTCATTTAAATAAATTGAATTTTTAAGAAAATAGTAACACTTTTTAACAAAATATTTTAATTTTAAATAAAAAAGATAAATTTTGAAGCAAGAAGTGTTTAACTTTTAAGCAGAGAAAAATAATTTTATAATAAATACATGAATTATCTACCAAATAGTTCAATTTCTAACAAAATAATTGAGTTTTGATCGAAAAAAAAACAATTATTTAAGCAATAACCTGGATTACAAGTGGATTATTCCGAATTACTTAAATTAATGGAAATTAAAAGTGGATTAGTCCATATTACTTTAATTAATCCGGTTAAAAGTTAATCCTGTAAGAAAATTGTGGGCATCTAGGTTTAAAGGTTAAAAACATAGCCAAAAAAAGTTCTAGAATAATAAGTTAGTAGTCATTTGGAAGTTTAAAGTGTTCTGCGTAACCAAGCTGAAAGACTTTTTTGTAAAAAAAATCGTGGTGCTTTGCAGACTGAAAAATGTAAAAAAAAAGTAAGGAATTTTGACACGTTTAAGAAGAGTCAAGCTTAGAGCATTAACTTTTATACAAGCGGCAACGAAAAAAAGTTGAAAAAATCCACAAATACAAAGAAAACATTTCAAAACAAATTTGAAAAATAAAGAAATGGTTTCTTAAAATTACAGAAATGTGTAACTGTACTATCTTCAGTTTTAACAAAGATATTAAAGAGATTCAAAGTCCAAACTGTAATGGATAGGCTCTGTAATTATTGATAATCTCCAGGAAAGATGTGACTGTTTTTTGTTTCGTAAAAATCGTTATATTTTCGGACATTTTTTGTTGATTGGAAAGCAAGTGTCAGAAAGCAGGGGGCGCCTTTTTTCTGCTGCCGACTGCTGATTCTTTTCTTTGACTCGTGTGCTCCTGAGGTCTGCCAAGCCATTGACGCTTCCTCCGACCAGCAGCAAAAAAAGGCACCCTCGCTGGTTTCTAATACTTCCTTTCTGACAACAAATTATCCAAAAATATCACGATTCTCAAGAAGTAAAAAACAGTCACATCTTTCTTGGAGATTGCTAATAATTACAGAGTCTATACGTTACAGTTTGGAGTTTGAATCGCTTTAATATCTTTATTAGAACTGAAGAAAGCACAAAAGCACATTTTTGTAATTTTAAGGAACGCTTTCTGTTATTTCTTAAATTTGTTAACTGTAATTTGTTCATAAATGTTTTATTTATATTCACGATTTTATTTTTTTTCCTCTTGTATAAAAAACAATACTTTTAAGTTCACTCTTCCTAAATTTGCCCGAAATGCCTTACTTTTTTAAACCTTTTTCAGTCTGCAATGCACAAAAAGTTGTTTAAATTAACGTCTTTGGGCTTGTTTATGTAAAACACTTTGAACTTTCAAATGAGTACATAGCTTCACAAAAAGTATCGAGAGAATTACCTCTGGAGTCTGACTATGTCTGTCATATGTTTTCGGGGTCGCTGGATCCAAATTCGGGGTTCATTTAACCCCATCACGTCAGGATTTTCCATAACCTCTAAAAATAGGTCCTAAACACCAATAAATCCTCTACCCATTGACCACTTATTTCCATTAATCCTTTATGTCCATAAACCATTAACCCCATAACCTTAAAATTCCATAACCCCAAAACCCCCCAACCTGGTAAAAAAGACACTTATGCGCGTTGAAGCCCCGGAACACAGTATGTTCGAGGCATGCATGCTTCTTGAGCATAAAAATATTTAAGAGTTTGTTGGGGCCTGCATAGAAGTATAAGGCTAAAAAGCCTTAGACTTACAAACGAAAGATTAGCATATTTTTTACTCTCCGTTTCTTTACTTTTTCATTCATCCTTTCTTCATGCCACTACCCAGAAAACTCGACACCACATATCCCAAGCCTAAAAATACCAGGCTCACATACCCTTGGCTCACAAACCCTAAGTATACCAACCGCAAGCCCATAAACCCCAATCCCAGAAACCACAAGTTCATAAACCTCAAACTCACAATCCCCAAACTCACCCAATCCAAACTCATACACCCTAAACCCACAACCCATATACTCACCCACTTCAAGCCTACACACTCCAAAACTACTAACTTAAAACCCACGTACCCCAAATCTACACACCCCGAACCTTTACACCCCAAATCCATCAACCTTGAGCTCTGCACAAAACCCTAATCCCGTACCCATCAAACCTTTACAGCCCAAATCCACCAAACTCAAGCTCTACACAAACCCTAAACCTGCACACCGATAAACCCACTCACCTCAAATCAACACACCCCAAACTCACACACCCCAAATCTATACAGCTCAACTTCACCAACTTCAAGCCCATGAAACCCAAACCTACACGCTCAAGCCCCACATACCCCAAACCTTCCAAACCCAAGCTCATGAACCCCTAGCCCTCGAACCTCAAATTCATTTACCCTGAACCCAAAAAATTCCAAGAAAAGAAACCTTGAGCCACACACCCCAAACTCACCTAGACTTAACCTACACAACCCAAACCCTTACACCTTGAACCTTTAAATTCCAAGCACACGAATATGAAACCTACACACTGCATACTTACACACCTCAAGCCCACATACCGGAAAGTATATAGGCTCCAAACCCTTACACCCCAACTCCAAACACCCCAAACTCACCAACACGAAACCCACGAATCCCAAACCTACAAACCCACAAACGCCAAGTGAGCTAAAGGTATGTGAGCTCGGGGTTTGTAGGCTTGGGATTGGCGGCCTCGAGTTTTCTGGGTGGTAGAATGAAGGAAGGGTGGATGAAAAAGTAAAGAAACAAAAAGTAAAAAATATGGTAATCTGACATTTGTAAATATACAGTTTTTTAGCCTGTTTTTTTAATTTACTCTAAATCATGACGTGCTCGCACAATTCTAAGACTGGATTTGAGTTCAGCAAACCAAAAAACAAATATTAGACCTACTCAGGTCCCTGTAAACTCCCAGAAAATTGTGTGGTCCTGTGTTATTTCCTCTCATTTGAATTGCTAATAAATTCTGAATCCGACTTCGAAGTTCAAAGAAAATTGAATTTTAGTCTTATATTTTTCATAAGATTAATCACAGAAAAGACTAAGAATAAAATTTGTTGCGGGAAATTTTTTAGAGCGCTAAAGTTTTGTTTAGACAACGTTGCGTCTTTAAAAAATATGCGTTTCTCATGGGAAAAAAAGAAAGTTTAACCGATATTTGTGTAAAGTTTATCCTGTAAAGTTAATTTTTATTGCAGAGAATCTTTCGTGGGAAGTCGATGTAAAGTTTATTTTCTGTTTTTTCTTTGATGTTTTTCGCTTTTATAAAGGTTTTTGGTGGCGGATCGGACACGTGGCCATTGTAGTGGAGTGTTATAGCGGCGTTTAGTATTTGCCGGCAAAGGTTTGTACGTATGCATAAATTCCTCGATTTGTTTGTTAAGAACGTATGGCCGTGGCCATATTCTTCGAGTATAGTGGGTAATAAGCATTATTTTCCTCCGTTCCAATGATAATATCACCCTTTAAAATTAAATCTAAATAACCATTGACTGGACGACGAGTGGGTTTTTTGAAACCGTTGTATTTTCCGTATTCGGTACAAACGCCAGGAAGTTGTTCTGCTGGCATTCGAATAATATGGAGAGTCTCATCTGGCAGATTGATCGGATGGTCGCTCGGGAGTATGCTCAGGAGCTTCTTCCAGTCCACTATCAGGACAAAGTTTTTTTCAAATTATTTTTACCTCAGCAATTAGGGAAATATTATCTTGACAATCAATAATATATACTATAGAAAAAGAATACTGCAATTTCAAATTTTAATTTTACAATTTATTAAATAAACTGCTGTCTCCCTTGGGCACTCTCTACGTTTTTCGCACCAAATCCCTGCTTGAAGCTTGACTTTTGTTTCTAATATAAATAACTTATCAGTTAGAAAGCAGGAAAGATAACAAACCTAAAAAATCCATAAAGCGGCATGCAAAAAACATTTCGAGTGCAATTGATGTGGAAAAATATAATTACTATTGTGGAAATTTATGAACACTTATGAAAATTGGTGAAATTTTTGGAAATTTATGGTAATTTCGAGGTCAATTTTTATAGAAAGTTTACTGAATACATTTGCATCTACTTGAGCTGTTGCACTAAGAGTCGTCGCCCACAGGACCTCACAAAAAAAAACTAAAATTTGTTTCCTTCCCAAGGGAGTACAAGTGACGACACAACGGAAACAAAAAAAAAGAGGTCTGATATTGGTTACTTTCAAAGTGCTGCACATCTCTCGTAAATTAACATCAGCATTGTGAAAACATTTTTTTGACATAGTTATAAATATTTGAAGTTTTTAAATTGAAAACAAAAATGATAAAATGGTGGCGATTTTTTTGAATATATTCAGTCGTAATATAAACAGTATATTTCATGATAGTTGACTCTGAGTTTGCGCCTTAGTGTTAAGACGTAAAGAAATAGTCGATCTTTTTTACAACTGTATGAAAAAATAATTCACGGAATTCATAGAATTTTCGGTATCACAAAGCATTAAGGGAATTGAATAAATGCATGCAATTGACTGCCGAGAATTCAAGAAATTGCAGAGAATTCAAGGAAACTTAGAAATTCTGAATATTCAGAGAATTCACTTATTTCACGGAAATCAGAGGATTTCAGATTATTTAGGTAATTGACTGAATTCCGAAAATCCAGAATATTCAATGATTTTTGGTAATTTAGAGAAATAAAGGACTTGAACGGATTATAGGAATTCATAGATTTTTAGGAATTCAGGAAATTCCGAATACTCAAATAATTAAAGGAATTTGGAGAATTTTGGGAACTGGAATAATCCAGAAATGCTGAATATTTAAAGATTTAAGTAATACAAGAAATGCAGGATACTCAAAGTATCAGAGAGCTTTGAGATTTTCAAGCATTCTAAAGCCATTACGAAATTTTAAGAATTTATAGAATTCAGGGAATTTCAAGAAATTAGAATATTCCTGGAATTTAGAATATTGAAGGATTTCAGTGAACTCCGCTTATTAAAAAAATTCACAGATTTACAGAAATTCAGGGAATCCTAAATTTTCAAGAACAACGGGGATTCCAAGAATTCGTAGAATTGGAGGAATTTTCCGAATTTCGAACATTCTAGGAATTTAGAATATTTTACGATTTCATAGCATTCAAGAACTTCCAAGGTTTCAGATAACGATTAATTTCTGAAACACATAACAAAATTGGCATACATGAAATAAAATGCACCTTCGCTATATTCCAAGATTTAAACAATGATACGTTTGAATATAAGGAACACAAAAGTTTTATAAGAGCCTTTACTTCAGAATTTTAACAATCACCTATAATAACTTTGCAGCAATCCCTATCATGTAAAAAATATAAGATCTTTTAGCTAGGTCTCGGAGACGAGATAAAAAATAAAAGTTAAATCCTTATTTTAATTTAAACTGTATGGATAAATTTAAAAGTAATTCACAAATAGTTCGAATTTCCTACGAACACTTCCAAAAAATTTCCGAATAAAAATATTAAAAGGGAAAATTTTATTTAAACACCAGTTTCTAAAGATAAGCCAAGAGTACATACGTAAACACGCAAAGACATCAAGGCCATACGTTATGGAATTAAAAGATTTTTTTGAATTCATAGAGTTCGTGGAATTTATGGAAATTTTGGATTTCGTAGAATTATAAGAATTCGTCCAATTCATGTAATTCGTGGATTTTATGAAAATTGTGGAATTCATGGAAGTCACAAAGTTCATGGTATTTAAGGAATTCACCCAATTCGTGGAATTCAAGGAATTCAAGAAATTATGGATTCAAGGGGTGCAAGGAGCTGAAGCAATTCACGGAATTTATGGAATCATGTAGTTCGCAGAAACCAAGGAATTCACTGAATTCAAGGAATCAAAGGAGTTCACATAATTCAAGGAATCGAAGGAATTCACAAAATACACACACGGAAAAAAAATTCTTGATGCGAACGAGTGAATCGAGAATATATTAAACTCAAAGAAAGTGTACGCTTGGATTAGGTAAAACGTTTAGTTAGAAGAGTTACACATTTAGTTACTTTATGTAAGTTGTTCTCGTAAATCAGGAATTTGGACAAAATTGCTAAGTTCGAAAGTTTATTATTTTCGACAGATTATGTATAATTGTATTAGCTTAAGATTAGAAAAAAAATTTAGTTGTTATAGAAATATATTAACTTACAGTAGCCAATTTTTGGTCTGGTATCGCGAAAATGAATTTCCCTGAAATCCGTGTAATGCACTTGGAGGTCAAGCTTGTTGTTTTTATCGCGTTTCTTGATATTTCAATATAGTTATCGCCTACAATCGAAACAAATGTAAATTATTCTTACTGCATCATAAAATCCATTTAATATTAACAATTGCGCACATTTTAAGTGGTAAAAAGCATTTAATTGTCCAAAGTAAATCTAAACTGTCACTGCTCCCGATTAGACAGTCGCCATTTTATTTCGCTGCTCCCATAATGCACCGGTGCTCTTCCAACCATTCCTTCAGACACCTATTCTTAATATTTCTTTTATAGGTACACTTATTAGGGTTTTGACTATACGATATCCCTGGTATATGGAAAATGGTCAAGGATATTCATTTTCGCTGATCCAGGGATCTTTTAAATTCCTTCGTTCGTTTTCAGCTAAATGTTTGGCTATAATAAGGAATAATATCCCTGTCACAGCTCAATTTTTTTTACCGTGCAGAATTCAAGGAATATAAGAAATCCACAGAATTAATGAAATTTACAGAATTTACAGAGTTTATGAAAGTCATGGATCTCATGCAGTTCCTTAAAGTCGCGGCTGTCTTTTTTAGTTGAAAATTTAACAATTTCTTTGAGATTCTGGCATTTCTGGAAAAATCTTTTACTTTAGAAAATTAATCCTCTATGTTAAAAATGCTTTATCTTGATCGCAAAATGATTCATTTCGTTGATAATACTAATACAGTTATTTAAAGCAAGGTTATCTTTTGCTTTGAAATGTTACGTCTTACGATATAATGACTATTATGAAATATATTCATTCAAAAAATCCTAACTTAATTAATTTTTCTTAAGATAAAAGTGGAATTTTTTCTTAATTTTTTTTTTGCTTTCTAAATTAGAAGAGCACATTATTTTATTTACAACGTTATTTTCCATTGTCGATTAATTTTATTTATGTTTTCACATGCAAATACTATGATTTTCATTAAAAATTCAAATTTTTCGTTCATAACTGACTTTTTTGTTGAAAATTTATATCCTTGGTTAAAATACACCTTAGGTCGAAAATTTTTTAGGAAACGATACAACTGCTTGTTAAAAAACATTCTGTTCTGTCTAAGCATTTCAACTGTGACGAAAGAGGGAAGAGGTAGAAAAATTGTTCAAAACTTGAACTTGAAAATCAACGACCAATAAATTTCCTTGTGAGGGGAACAACAATGTTAGCAATGAAATAAACGAAATCGTAGATTACTACATATAGACATTGTTTATTAGTGTAGACAAATTTATAAATAATTTTTTTTTACAAGTTTAGGCGCAGTTCACCTTTAAGATCTTCCAAAGCATGTTGAGGTAGAAATAGAGGATGGTTCTATTTTTAAAGGAACTCTCGGTGAATACCACCCTACGACTGCACCTGACTGGACGCAACCTAGGCTCGGTCAAGAGAGAGATCCCTATTTCTTTTTTGTTTTCGTGCGAAGGGTAAGAAAAGCTCATTTCAGGTCTCAGATCGATAATAGTGTTCCATATCAATCATGCCGATCGTATTCCAGAGAAGGCTGAACTACGTATAAAAACTGAAGAATATGACGAAAAATATTTAGCCACACCTTTCCAACCTTTTTCCCCGAATCTCCTAATTTACCACCAGAAAACTAAATTTACATCAGAAGACCGGGAGGCTCTATCTTCAGTGCTCTTTTAAAATATCAACCGTCAGCGGCGGACATTAGAAAATTATTCGACGTTTCTCTTGGAACACCATCCCGGGAACATCGCAAATTAATGAAAAAAATCAGGAAAAATTAAGATTGAAATATTTCAAGATAAAAGTGAAATTTAATTATTAAGGCCATCATGGGATTAGGATATTCTGGATCATTTCGTTTTTATACAAACGGTGATAAACCATCATTTTATTTCAACTCTCAAATTGCCAAAACTTATCAGGCACGATCCTGCTGATCATGTTCCAAAAAAGGCTGAACTACAACTAAAGATTCAGGGAAAGTATGAACATTTTTCAGCCTAATTGTTGGAATAGCATCATTTATCCGAAGACAAAATTAGATATCCCTTTATCCATTTGCCAGCCAACAATCGAATTTATATATCAAGACTATCAAGACTATCTTCTGGAACATCATCACATAACACATATCGCTCTGAAAGTTTGCGAAATGAAATAGGAGGCAATAAAGTCCATGTCTGCTTTGTTCCGGTGGAAATTTTGAGAAAAATTTTTTTTTAAAGAAAATATTAGTGGAAGTATTCTTTCCCAACTTACGTCCACACGGAATGAGATATCGTGTGAAAAATTTGGCACGATAAATAGAAGGCATGCAAGAATGTGTCTCTAGTCCTAAATAATTAGAATAGTGAAATTTTTTTTTTAAATACTATTTTGGAGAAATACCGAACGTGCTGTCGTCAAACCCTGCAAGCAATTTGCAATGTTGTCAAGGGGCTAGTTATGAGGTTTACATTTATCAAAGTAGGGCAAAACAATAAAAATCACTCACGAACATTATACACAAATAATGCAAAAACTAATGTTTGCACTTGAAATGCAAATAAACATATTTGGTCTGACATACGTATCAGTCTGGTAACAGCTGTCAAAGCAGCACTAGCGCAGCGAGTAGACAACTTCGAACTTCTAAGGGTCTGTCGGTAAAACAGATTGCATGATTACCGTCAGAGAAAGTTAAAAGCCAAACTTCTGCTGTAAAACCTAAATGTGTCCGTCGATAATCATTATTTGCATAAATAGACTTTTTTCTTCCTCTAACTCTTTGCAAGGTCACAAACGATCCTTTAATATTTATTAACATTTCCCGAAAAAAATTTCCACGTTATTTAAATTTTTATTTTTCAATATGGGTGAGAAAATATTGATCTTAGGGCTGACTTGCTCAGCTGTTATACTCATCACATGGCCTTAAACCGCTAAGATTTGTCAGATGCAATCCTGCAAATAATATTACAAAGAATGTTGAAATACCTCTACAATTGAAAGAAAAGGACGAGCATTTTTTAACTAAATATTTTATAATAGAACACCTTTCCAAAAAGAATATTTGATTCAAATTTGGAAATCTACCCAATAAATAGTGGAGTTCTAGAAAATCATTAGTCAACGGAGGCTATAAGAAAGGCATTCCACTATCTCCTGGAACATCATCTCAAGAACATCCTGGTACAAGAAGAAGATCATGAAAAACTAAAATGTTTAGATTTTAACGTTAAAATGAGATTTATTCTATTTTTTCACACAGACAATTTTGGCCGGAGGGTTATCCATAAATTACTTAATACATTTTTCCCAATTAAAACAGTGTTTCGATTCCCTACCCCCGCCAATGTGACGTAATTTTTCCAAATGTTTTTATCCACGTCTTCTTAGATAGAAGCTTCCACGTATTGCTTGACGCTATTTTCATTCATCATTTTACTTTTAGTAGAGAGTCTGTTGAAAATGTGTCTTTTTTGGTTAAGCTTAAAATTTAAAAAAATTAATTTTCTTTAGAATTCATAATAAAAGTTAAAAATTATAGGTACTATATGGTTGTAAATTTACTTTTTGTTGAAAATATATTTTCTAGTTAAAAAAATCACTGTTTTCTAGAAAATTCCTCTTTTTAACTTGAAAATTCAACAATTTAGTAAAAAATCAAATTATTTCGATCAAAATTAACTCTTTCTTGAAAACTCATATTTTGGTTAGCAAATTCAACTACTGCAAAAAAACTTAACCATTTAGTGAAAATTAAATTTTTTCTTTGTATATTTAACTATACTGTTGAAAATTCCTTTTTTTATATAAACTTATTTTTTTATGTGAAAATTCAGCTATTCCATTTGTGGTTGAAAATGTTTTCTTTGAAAGTTAAAAGTTGCACTATTACGTAACAGAGTCATGCATTTTGATAAAAATTTGTTTCACCGGATTCAAAATTAATCTTGTTTGCTGAAAATTCATAATTTTCTTTAGGATCAAACTATTTTATGACAAATCATATTTTTTAGTATTATTCAACACGTACACAAATTTCTCTTTTTTTATATAGGAATTAGTTTTTTTAATAAAAATTGGAAGATTCCATTTTTTTAAAAACTTATCTTTTTTAATTGTAAATTTATTTACTTCTTTGAAAAATCATCTTTTTAATCATCATCAACTTTTATTGTTAAAAATCCAGCAGCTTTCAAAGAAATTCGTCGTTTGGGTAGTTTTTGAACGGCACCTTTCCTGTTTAATCTATTTTCAAATCCTGAAAAACAGATCCCCAAATCTCCAGATGAGCATATTAAAAGCGCCAAGCCTACTAAACTTAAAAATCTTTGAATGATTTTGTGGGTATTGGTAAATGGTTGAAAGCTCTTTGAAATATGTTGGATCTTTTAAAATATCATACAATCTTTAAAACCCTTTGAAATATGTAAAATGCTTTGAAATCCCTTTAATGATTGAGAATAAATTCTTTGAAATGTCATCAAAATATTATAAAATCCTCTTAAGTTGCATAAATGATTACAGTAATGCTTTACATTGAAAAATTTGTTTTTCAATCTTGTACAATTTCCTTGGAATCCTTTAAGATAATTTTGATATCGTAAAAGATATCCTTATACAAGACGCAAATCTCGATATCCTTGAGATATTCTTGGTATATATCACACATTATTCTAAGGATGTTCCCATAATTTCCTAATTTTATTTTGTAGGTCCAAGATGTCCTCAAGGTATCCCAAATCAATAATTTGGTATATATGGGGAGGTCATCTTTGACATACATATAAAATTAGGGAATCGATGGGTTATCATCAGGGTATCTTTAACTATATTCTCGGAATATTTCCGTGATATCGAGATTTTCTATGTCTATTCTTTGGAAACTAAACACAAAAAATAGCTGTTTTTTTAATAGAGTTTTTTGTTCAAATTGTGGAAATAATATGAGGGAATTATAAGTCAATTTAGCACGATGTTTGAAATCTTTTGCGGTGATGTTCTAGGAACAAAATTAAGAGCATGGTGTAGTTTAGAGTTTAAATTTTACCGCTGTCATACTTAAACAGCAGCCGCAGTCGTTGAAGGTGACAGAGGTCACTTCTGGATGCTTTCTTAGATCCACCATCTGCCACTCCACAGGTTTTTAGTCACTTTATTCCTGATGATCGATAAAGTTTTTTACGATTATAATTTTTATTATTATTATATATTATTTTATCTTATATTATGTAGTATATTATCAGTATATTACATCAAAATTACGTACTAGGTTTACACAGGTCCTTACGGAGAGATCAGTGTTTTTAGGACGAGTTGTAAAACCATGGTACCACGTTAGCACCTGTTTAACCATATGAGTGATGCACGATATTCTCTTCGAAACCAGCATTATATATAAATGTATATAATTATTTGGCGAAGGGCTTGTGATTATAGGATACTTCAGCGGATGGTACATCAGGTCCAGTTTCACAGAGTTTCTGTCCCCCAAAAATAATAGTTTGAAAAACTGAATTTGGAAAAACTATCAAATACAGAAATTTGTATATAATAGCAGTAATTAATCAAATAAATGTTTAAAATCAAAAAGTTCATAAATAATATTTTAAATTTCTCTCTCAGTGTGTATATTTGTAAAAAATTAAGACTTCTGATGCCATTCTGCTTTTCGCGTTCTTGATTTTTCTTCACTTTAAACGTGAGAGTAATATCATATTATAACTGCTACAATAAATATTAAATAGAAATAATTTTAATCATATTTATTTATACTTCATATCTATATCACATATATTACTCTCTTCTTATTATTATATATTATATAATATACTATAGTATGTAAGAGTATGTGAGACTTCAGCATATGTAAAGTCAGGTCCAGTTTCCCGAGTTTTTGTTCACATAATTTAATATTAAAAATAAATTGAATTTAGAAAAGCCATGAAATATTTGAATGAACGTACCCAGATATTTTAGGAGGCATGATAAACAAATGCTTCAGGCTAAGTAACAATTTTATGCACGTGCTTTTTTTAAGGTTAGGATCGGCTTTTAGGTATTTATTTATACTCTTCACTAGTAGTCTTGCGCGCGCCTATTTATCTTTTTATGAAAAAGAATAAATGAAAAGCCTATATTTTCTATGTTATACATATTTAATGAATGAAAGATTAATTTACATCTAACATTGATGAATAGCATTCACTACGATTTTGTAGCTCACGTTGATGATAATCATATTCTTTAAATAATTCGCTTTGCATTTTTACACCACAATTTTGATAAATCAATTTAGTAAAGTTTTTGAACGCACATTGTAATAATCAACAATGAACTTATATGTTGAAAAACACATGTAATAAGCTTGTTGCCACTTGGTAAACTCTTCCCTGAAAATCTTGGTCAAGTCTCCCTAACATTAGTTCATGCAAAATAACACTTTCAACAAATGACTATTTGCAAAATTATCATGTGGGGTTCAAGTTGTTGTAAAAAATTTGGTTGATGGTGGTAGATGGAGGGTCAAGGTGTTATAACTGTTTTACAGAAAAATAGTCTTTTGACTTAAAAGTTGAAGAAGTGGGACAAATATTTTTATTTCCTAACTGGCAATTTTTTATTTATTTAAAATTCGTCTTTTTGGTTGAAAAATTCATAATTGTAGTTAAAAATTCATCTCTTTGGTTAAAACATTTACGTTTTTTTCTTTTTTTTCGGAAATAAATTAATTGTGTAAAAAAGTAACTTTGCTACTTTTGGTTTAAATTCGAATTTATTATAGAAAATTAATCTTTATCATCGAAAATTCGTTGCCTTATTTTACAAACCATCTCTTGGCAGCATCTGCATTCGCTGAAATATCAAATATTACATTTTCTATCTAAAATTCATATTTGCAGGTTCAAAAGTCAACTACTTTGTTGAAAATTTACATGCTGGTTCAAAAATTTTAATCTGGTTAAAAATCTAAATATTTTGTTGAAAAGCTTTTCTTTTTGTTTTAAGATATCCACCACTACGTTTCCATTGAGAATTCTTTTTCTTGATGGAACTCTTTTTGGTTAAAGATTAATCTTTTTTATTTGAAAATTTGGCCATTCAGTTTAAAATTTATATTTGCAGGTTGAAAATTTAACTATTTGGTTGAAAGTTAAACCATTCGGTTTCAAATGCAACTCTTTCATTAGAAAGCCAAATTTTTAACAAAACCGTTTACATTGAAAATGAAAAAGTTTAATTTTCAGTCTTAAAAAATTAACGAATTTGCAATCAAATAGTTACTTTTTCATTCAAAAAAATAACATTTTAACAAAATGGTTAAACTTTTAAATAAGTAGATAAATTTTCAACCAAAAACTAAAAAATATGTTTTTTCTAAAACAACAACAGCTGAATTGAATAAAAAAATTCATTTCGAGAAAATTTTTTAATTTTTAACTAGAGATACATTTTTAACTAAAATAATAAATCCTTAACTAAAAAAATTAATTTGTAAAAGGTCGCTCAACCTTAAAGCAATTAGAGAAATGTTCAACAAAAAAGATTAATTCTCAACCAAAGAAAGAAAGAATTTTCAACTAAAATGATGAATCTTCAACCCAAAAAGGATCCATTTTTACTCATTTAGTTTAACATTTAACCAAGTAGTCGAATGCAAACAAAAAATACAAATTTCAAACAAAATAATTGAGTTCTCAACAAAGAAGCTTTAACAAAAGATAATTCACGACTACCAAATTATAGTTGTAGATGTATATATGCATATATTATCGAGCGCAAAGCTCTAGAACTTACAAAGAAAAAAGAGAAATACCTACGAAATAATTCAGTTTTCCACCAAAAAAGGCAAGTTTTACAAAGCAATTGAATTTTCAACTCAAAGGGATACATTTTCATTGTATTCATGTTCAGTAAGAAAATCAAGTTTTTACCCAAAGAGATGAGTTTTTAACCAAGAAACAATTTTAGTCAAGACATAAAAAAATGCATCTAAATTGTTGAACATTTTCAACAAAAATTTTTAAAAAACTGTTCCCTTATAGTTTAAAAATCAAGTAATTGGTTCAAAATTCGTCTTTCTTGTAAAACGTTAATCTTATTGGTTAAAAATTAATCTTTTGAACATAGAATTTTTTTATGGCGAAAAAATAGTATTCTTAAAATTTAATTTAAAAACAACGAAATTTCCTTCCTGATCGATTCAAAGACTTGAATTGCAGAATCTGCCTAATGGTAAATGGATTCGATCTCCTTTGAAATAATTTTTATAACACTTTTTTTTTGTTGAAAATTAATTTTTTTAACAGAAAATTAAACTATGACATTTTTGGTGAAAAAGTAATTTTTAAAATTAAAATTTAATCTTTCAGTTAAAAATGTAACTAATTGTTTGAAAATTTATGGATTTTGTTAAAAATTCGTCTTTTTTAGTATAAAATTAATCTTCTTGCTTGAAAATTCTTCTTGTTGAATTAGGATTCAACCATTTTTCTGACAAATCTTTTTTTTTCAACATTAATTTATTTGAAGTGAAAATTTAACTTTCCATTTTTGGTTAAAAACGTATTGATATTTTTAATTGCAATCAGTTTCGGTAGAGAACTCAGCTTTTTTTAATTGAACTTCTTTAAGTTGAAAATTATTTTTTTAACTAAAAACTGAACTATGTAATTTTTCTTCCAATATTAAGTTGATAATTGAGGCTCCATCTGTTTCGGTGCAAAACTAACCTTTTTGATTGGAAATTAAACTATTTTTTTCAAATTTATGCATTATTTAGAAATTCAGAATTTTGTTGAAAATTCATTATTTTTGGTAGAAAAATAAACTTTTAAATTGAAATTTCATATTTGTTTCGAGGATTCTATTATTACATAAAAAATTCGTTTTTTGGTGAAAACTAATTTCTTTAAGAAATATATTCGATTTTTTTGTCTCGGATCGGAAAAAAAACGTTTTGCATAATTTACTATAAAAGAATTTTAATCGCTGAGAGATTCTGCTAAATAATGTGTAGAACCTGCCTGGTTATAAGTAAATTCTATTTTATTTTAAAATATTTTTATAATATTGTTCTTGCATTGAAAATTAATTTAGTTGATAATTCTGTTATTTGTTTTAAAAAATGTTGTTTAATTAAAAATTAATCGTTGTGATTAAAAATGCATCTTTTTTGTCAAAAATTTTACTGTTTGTTGTCAAGTTCATCTGTTTTAATTAAAGTTTTTAATAACCTGTAGAAAATTTCATTTTTTGGATTGAATATTAACTTTTATAAACTAAAAACCGAATTATTCTATTTTTGTTTAAAATTTAATATTTTGAATTGAAACCTTATCTTTTCATTGAAAATTATTTTATGGTTGAAGAATTAATCTGTTTTTTATTATTCTTAACATATATGCCCAAATTCCATTTTTTTGTCTTATATCAGAAAAAACATCTTGCATAATTTACTATAAAAAATGTTAATCGCTGAAAGTTTCTGCTATATAATGTGTAGAACCTGCCTGAATTTAAGTGAATTCTATCTTATTTTGAATACTTTATATATTATTGTACTGGGATTGAAAATTAATTTAGTTGAAATTTTTATTATTTGTTAAAACAGATTTTTTCTAAATAGAAAATTCATCTTTGTGATTGAAATTTCATCTTTTTTGTTAAAACTTTTACTATTTGCTGTCAAATTCGCCTGTTTTGGTTAAAATTTTAAATAACCTGTAGAAAATTTCATTTTTTTTTATTTAATATTAAGTTTTATATACTAAAAACTAAATTATTCAATTTTTGTTTAAAATTTGACATTTTTTATTGGAACTTGATTTTTTTAGTTAAAAATGAAATTATTTGTTTGGAAATTTCCGTATTTTCTTGAAAATTTGTGTTTTTTGTAAGAAATATAAATATGAAGACCCGATACATCTATAAACCTGGACATATTTCATTCCATTCCACATTTCTTACACTATATATTGTTTAAAAGCACATAAAACATGGGAAGCGTATACATTTTATACAGCTGCTTTGTTGTGAAGGTCAAGTGCTAGGAGTTTAATGGTACTTTTCTGATATTGAGTAAAGTTAGCGTAACTTTAGTGTATTTTTAGTTATAAGTTAATGTTTTAGTTATTATTTGCATTCAATATAAACATTAAGTAATATTCCTGTGATGTATGGAATTTGTTATAAAATTTCATTGCTGATAAAAAATGGGGTAGCAACTTATTGAGATTTTGAGGTTAATATTACATTTTGCAATTCAAGAGCGAACTGCTCACAGGAAACAAATGTATCAAAAAGACGCAAGATAAAAACATAAAAAGCTATTTTTGATTTTAATCCTGATTAAAATAGTTTCTATTTTTCCACCAAACATTTGATGAATTTGAATGAAATCTTTGTGTAGTTTGTAAGGAAAATGTCAGTAAAAGCTTAACTTTCTTAAAGTTTTTGTAGTACATTTTCGTAACATTTCATAGCAAAAAATAATATTTGATAGATTGTTATAGATATATACGGAAGATTTACATTACAGTGGCCAAAATTATATAATTCCGCGACCAGCAGTTCGCTTTTGTATTCTAAAATTAATTCCTAACCTGAAAATTTCAAAAGTTGTTATCGCATTTTCCACCTGCAAAGGACTTTAATAACAAATTCCATGCTTCATAGAAATATTATTTAATGTTAATGTTTATATTAATAACAAATAATAGATTAAACATTAACTTATAATTAAAAATATACTAACCCTACCTATAGAAATCTCAGAGTATATGCTAAAGATTCTCAGGGCTCTGCGAAGCTGGGCGAAATTCTCCGCAGGCACTCAAGTAGATATATTTAATGGTCCAGATAGCTCGTTCAAATGCTTTGAAGGCTTTAAAATGTCGTTTCCGAAATTGAATTAAAAATACGATCATGAATAACAAGCAGAGAGGCTTAAATTGAAATAAGAATTCGACCATAAATAACAAGCAGATGCCCTGCATTGCGATTGCAGTGGTACGGGTGGAAAGGTGATGGTAAATGAGAAGCGTTGATAAGTATTATCGACCTCGAAATTTGATTCGATTATTATTCCCAACAGTGATCCAAAAATACTTGCGCATGCTTGAACTGTGCGTCGCTCATTGGCTCTAGTTCGCGTACGTATTTAAAAATCAAGTACAGACGCGCACCGTAGCTAATGAACGTAACTCAAATCCAAGCAAGCGCAGATCAAGCCAGCTCCGTTGGAATCATTTAACTTCAAGAAAACGCGTGTAACGTTCCATTACTGTCTAACTCACGGTGACTCACAAGTGTCCCTTTCGCACGCGTGTAGCTATCAAAGAACGATCAATCGTGACAATTTTTTCAATATTTTCCAACTCTGTCTAACCCATTCACAACTCGTATCTCATGCATATAGCAATGAAAATCGAGTAGTGTGACCATCGAAATCGACAATATCGTTTAGAGATTTCATATTAAGGATCTTACCGAAAATGTAGGCATCCGTTTTACTGATACTGAGTCGGTAGCAATAAAAAAGGAAGTATGGTATTAAAATCTACTTTGCCAAACTAGCTGGTAAAATAGATTGGTAAATATTTTATTTTCGGGAAAACAGTTTTATTTTACTGTATTTCACGGTTTTGTAGAAAATTATAAGAGAGGGAGGCTTGGAAAGAATTAAATTTTTTTAAATAATGTAAAAAAATAATTTTTTTAATTGAAAAAAAATTGTCACGGAAATTTAAAAAAAAATTTGTGTTGAAAAAAGTTTTTTTGACATTTTTAAAATTAATTTTTAAGATATTTATCTTAAAATTGTTTTTTACTTAAGCAACTTTATCTACGTTTTTACACAACTAGATTGACATCGGTTTTTTGAACAAAAACGTATTTATTTTTTTAATTTTAAACAATAATAATGTCAATCTTTCTGAATTGAAAAATTGTTTCCTTTGATTAAAAAAAATTTGTTGTATTTATCAGAAATTTTGTCATTATTTGAAATTCGACATTCTTACCTGTTACGTAAAAACTTATATACACACAAATTTGTACAATTTTTGCTTATTCGATAAAAAGGTATCGAATCTTTGGAAGTATCACACATGTTATATCACATGATACTATATTGCAATCTGAAATAAGTTTTATTTCAGTTTTTTCTCCAAATTCTTGTTCAACTGTTAACCTTTTACATTATAAAATCATTTAAATCAAATTATTCCAATCTTGTGCTTTAATTTTTTTTATTTTAGGTCTGCATATTGAAGCGTAAATTTGCAATTAAAAATATATATATATAATTGTAGTTTTCGAGACTTGAAAAATAAAGGTGTTCAATATTGACATTTTTTGATTAAACTGTTATTCGAATACTAAAAATTTAACAATAATTGATTTTACTTTTCAATATTTAGATAATTTCAAATTCGTAGGTGACTAATTAAACGCTATTATTTAATTACAAACATTTACAAATTTATGCATCTTCATAATCTTCTGTTTAATTTCAAAAACTCCGTTTTTAATTTTCAATTTATTCTGAATTCAGAGAGGAAATTTGGTAATTTTGATATTTTTATTGTGTTGAAAGAAGAAAATTTGGCATATAATTTTTTGTTTGAATTGGATAGAAGAGTTTTATTTTAAACATTCTTCTTCTCAATTAGAATGGGAATTTATAATTCTTAGCATTTGAGTTCAATTGGAAGGCACATGATTTTCATATTTATTTATTTTTTGTTCAAAAGATGACATATTTCAATTTTTAATAATATTTTTATGAGGTTGAAGAGTATTGATTTTTTTACTTCAGACATTTTTTCTTCTTTTAAAAACAGTCATTTTTTTTATTTTTTATTTTCTTCTGAATCAGCAGGGTCATTATTTATTCTTAACTTTTTTATTAACATTATCAATTTTTTGCTTTTTTGGTTCCTGAATTAAAACAGCGAATTTTTTTTCAATTTAATCTTGTACTGGAATAACGGTAATAGATATTACCATTTTTGTATTCAATTTTTTTCTTAAAATAAAAGGTGGAATTTAAAAAAAAAATTTATTTACATCTAATTTTAGTTTTTCATTCATCCTTATTCACTTACTACAATGATATTTTTGATTTCAAAAAAAAATTTAGAAAAAATTTAGAAATGTATATTCTTAGGTGAAAATCCAACTTTTGTTGAAAATTCGAGTTTTTGACTTGAAAATTCATCTTTTTTGACGAAATTTTTTGTTATTAGACAATACAACTGTTTGGTTAAAAAATATTCTCTTATGGGTTAGCACTGAACCCACTTGTTAAAAATTTGTATTTTTCGGTTTCATTGAAAGGTTTTTGATTTCAAATAAAACTCTTTTTTGGTGGTAAATATATACTATCACACTTTTTGTTGAGAATTCATCTCTTCGGTTAAATTCGACTGTTAAAAAATTATGTTTTTCGGCTTTAGTTTTTATCCTAGGCGTATATTAAATTTAGCTAAAGTGAAAATTTGCATTTAAGACGTCACCCTGTGGAGTTCAAGCTTGAACCTGAATACCAAAGACAAATAAAAATATAACAGTAAGGGGAACAACAATGTCAATAAGTCGAAGATTATTATTTATATCACGCTATAGTTAATTAATTTAAAAAAATTTATAAATGTAATTTTTTTTCAAAATTAGATGCAGTTGGATTTGAAATACTCCCAATGCAACTTGAGATAGAAATGCAGGCTCGAACAAGAGAGCGGTCCAAAGTTTTTTTTTTGTTTTTATACGAACGGCAAGGAAAGCTGATATCATGCCATGTCTCAGACCGATAAGAGTTATCAATGGCTATCCTGTTTATCGTATTCCTAAGAAGGCTAAACTACGTATAAAAACTGAAGAATATGGTGAAAAATTTTTAGCCACATCTTTCCAATATTTTCATAAAGGAGCGGAAAATGAATAGTTCTTTCCTAATTTTCCACCAGAAGACCACATTTACATACTAATACCACCCGGCCCTATCTTTAGCGCACCTCTAGAATACCAACTTACTGCCCAGGAAATCAGAACATTTTTCGACTTATCTTTTAGAACAACATCCCGGGAACATCACAATTTAAAGAGAAAATCCAGAAAAAATTAGAATTTTTAAATTTCAACTTGAAAATAAGATTCAACACAACCATCTTCCGCATTATTTTGGTTTTATATAAACGGCAATAAATAATTATTTATTTCAACTATGAAACGGCTAAGATTTATCAGACGCAATCCTGCTGATCATGTTCCAAAGAATTCTGAGGTATGACTAGAGTTTAAAGGAAGCACAAACATTTTTCAGCTTAATATTTCAAATTGCTTCATTTTCCGAAGAGAAAATGACATTTTCCTTTGTTAATTCCCAGCCAACAACAAAATTTATATAAAAATACTAAAAGGTCCTATCTATAAAGCGTTTCTAGGAAATCATCCGTTAGCGAGAGACATCAGATAAGAACCCCACTCATCTCCTGGAAACCGGAAAATGTGTTAGCTTTGAATTCCCTTTCTTTCAGAGCCTGAGTCCCATCCATAAATTACGCAAAACATTTTTCCCAATGTTTAACGCTTCCCTCTCTCAATTAACAAGTCGTAGCAAAGTGGTTTCGTCGCTATTTTTAATTATTTATTTAATTTTGGTAGAAAATTAATCTTCTTGTTCGAAAATTCTCCCTTTTTAGTAAAGATGCAAATGCATGGTTCAAGATTAATCTTTTCCAATTGATAATTTTACTATTTTGTTATTTTGTAAAAATTTATATATTTTTTGTTAAAATTCAAATACAGTTAAAGGAAAATAAATCATTTGCTT
Source organism: Belonocnema kinseyi (assembly GCF_010883055.1). Taxonomy (NCBI): domain Eukaryota; kingdom Metazoa; phylum Arthropoda; class Insecta; order Hymenoptera; family Cynipidae; genus Belonocnema; species Belonocnema kinseyi. The sequence goes on along the minus strand of NC_046659.1, from coordinate 120,609,547 downwards.
AAAATTTAACTACTTAGTTGAAAATTCACTTTTATATATAAAATTATAATGTTTTTACTGCTAATTACTGCTAATACGGATTGATTCAGTGGAACTGTAAATGCTTTCTGTGGACCTCTGTGTTGATGAAAATTGATTTACAGTTATTTAAGTCAGTCAAGTTTATGTCAGACTCCTAAAGGGCATAACTAAATAAAAAATCAAAGAGACTTCGCGAAATAACCAGGTCTTTCCCAGGTTTCGGTTTGTGCTTTTCCGAAAAAAACTGGGTACAGATCGTGAAGTGTGCTATGTGGTAAATATTGCATCCGTTTTTGATGAAGTATCCTGAGGAACTTGTTTGTAAGCCTCTGATAACCTTCGACTGGCTCTGTCGCAGCATTTTCTTAAACCTCTTCTTCCTCATCATGAACAGTCATATATAATACATTTTTATCATCATCCTCTTGCCATGTTTCTTCAGGTAATACTTGTTAGTTTTTGTGTTTCACTGGATGAAATGATACCTTCTCATCATCATATCCTTCTGTAGCCTCTTCAGTTATTACTTGTAAGATTTTGAAATTTACTTTTTGATTCTCGCATTCTCATCATCATCCTCTTGTGTAATTTCTTTAGGTAGTGCTTTTAGGATTTTGTATTTTACTTGATGAAATGATGCATCCTCATCATCATGCTCTTGTTTAGTTTCTTCAGGTAGTACTTGTTGGATTTTGTCTTTGACTTCAGACGGTGGTTGTTTACTTTCAGACTTTAATTCGGATATGAGTTGATTAACTTCCTTATTGGTAGAATCTTCAGAGATGCTTATTAGTCTCTGTACTAATGCGTTGAAGATACTATCGTCGTCGGTTTTACTCGGTTTTAGCTTTTGATGCTTCTGAAATGATTCGCAGTATCAAAACATTAAACCAACTGCATACTGACTTACACAAATATCTATTTTTATTAAGCAGGGAATGTGATTTATTTTGAAGCATATGATTAAACATATAAGATATTTAAATATTTACTTTAATCATCTTTTTAATTATATTAGAGAAGCTTGACATATCTTTGCCGGTTATCCAAAAGATTAAATGCAACTGAAAGAAAGAGCTGTATAAAGACAACGCTCGTGAGACTTATTCAAGCTTAAACAGATTTTTATCGCGATCAAATCAATGGACTTTTTGTAACAAAAAAAATTCTTCATATTGAAAACTTGGAATCTTTTCTCGGTCCAACCGTTTTATGCTCCTGTCTTTGATAGAAATTCAAAGTGAAAAGAACGGCCTTTTCACGGTCAGCAGTCATGCTTATAATATTCAAACTCTTCGGAAACTGGAGAAGTTCCGGTTGACTTCTAGGAACAAATTTAGGGAATGTGAACCCTTTACGATTTTGACGGTTTATGATGGCCTAAATTATAATCCTAAATATTTTAAAGTGATAGTTTTTGCGGTAAAACATTTTAAGGACAGCAACTTGGATGTTGTATCCATTTCTGCTAACATTTCAGGCATGTAGAGTCAATTGGAACGTGGAAAGAATTAAATTATAGCAAATATGCAAGGAACTGATTCGAATTCTAAGGCTTTAAATACTGATGAGAAGAAATAGCAAAACAAAATAGATTTTTATTATACGACTGTTATCGACATGGCTTTTTTGAGTTGACAATTAAGTGGCCTTATTGTACAAAATGAACATTTTGATTCTTGCTCAGACGGTAGTGTTAAAACCATCGACGAAAACCTCGAAAAACAAAACCTCAAAGTTTTTCTCGCGAGCCTAATTCAATTAGGTACTCTCGCCACTTACGGGAGAGCTAATACATTCTTCATACTGCAAAGTGATTTTCTAATAAATGGTGTTTTCCATTTAAGTGAACTTTGCAGAATCTTGCTAGATGGAGTCCTACCTGCACCAATTGAAGTAAAAGAAACACTTGAGGACCTTATTGTGAATAAAAATGGTAATTTCTCAAATTTACATTCCAGACGTACTATGAAAATAGAACCAGATTTGAAGGATTCCCTTCGGGTTATTTTTCTTATGTATTTTGAATTGTCATAGATTAGGGCACGTTTTAGTGAACAGACTTGACCACATTGCATCAAAAAGAGCAAACGGCCATTCGAGTTTATAAAAAAGCTTAGTTATTATTGTTTCTGAAAAGTAATTCACAAAATATTTACGCTCATTCTTTATAGATGTTCTTGGATCTTAGATCCGTAAGTTTTATACCAAAAATGTAGCCTTTAATCCATTCTGACTAGTTTTTGTAAGCGCATTGGGTTACGTTATTTAGAAATTCTGTGCTTTGTATTATACATATATAAATTGTTACCATTGATGAAAAAATAAATATTTTGTATTCAAACAAAATAGTAACGTTTTTCTTTTTTCTCTAAAAAAATAGTTCCTAAACTGAAAAAATAGGGGGAAATTCTGACTGTTGCTTAAATGATGGGAGAGGGGATAAAAGTAATTTTAAAAGTGCTTGCTTAATACTTGAATAGTCGTAATAGAATTATTCTTTACTGAAAAGATTTTACAAGTTTCAAAATCCAGAAATTCAAAATCGTTAAACGGAATTAAAATTTTACTTCAAAATCTTCAACAATCTATATTAAATATTAAAATAAAGCAATTACGAAATTTTTGTGGGATTGCAGCTACGTTTGATTTTACAAGTTAGGTTTCGTACTGATAATAATATTTACTTCAGATAAGAAGGTATCTTATGTTTTAATCAAATAACAGACTTAAATGCTTATTTATTTTGTTTATTTTCACAGTTGTTCGGCTACAAAATATCGTAATGCTTCTACCAATCATAGTAGTCCACACAAATTGTAAATTTTAATAAATATGAATATCTCCTAGTTAGTAAGGAGGATGATCAATCACATAATGATGAGTATATTTAGCAGAAAATTTGTTTAAATTTTGTCTGTTGTCGTTTTCGAAACTTACCTGAATAAATGAAGATCGTTATTATCACACTGCTTCTAATTATCGCGTTTTTCCTTGATTTTAGTAGTGATTAGTTAACAGATAATATGTAACTCTCAATACAAAAATATGTAATATTATCCATGTTCAGTTTGATCGAAATTTCCTTTTTATGAATGTTTTTATAACTTCCAAACCTTAAAAAAGTGTCTGCTACGAAATCGAGATAGTATCGGTTTCAAGTTGTGTAATCTTGAAAAATCGTGAATTTGTGTAGTTACGACTTCGGCAATGATAACGTTAAATAAACATACTAAATATATTACGTCGTAGAATAGAACATCGTTTAGCAAAAACTTAGTCATATTATTAGGATAGTTTAAAATAAAATTTACATAAAATTATATTTTTGAAAAAAGTTACAAAGATTGTGTTTGTATAAACTGACGCCCCATTGCATTTTAGAGGAAAATGCTCAACACCAAAATTAGACTACAGGAAAATCTGAACATTTTGATGGAAAATAAATCTTCTATCCTCATTAGGTGCAAAAGTTTTTACAACTACTTCGCTTCTCGGTTAAGCTATGTAAGTGGTGCAAAATAATAAGTTTTTGGGCAGGAAATTATGCGTTAATATAAAAAAATGATCTTCTAGTCTTCGTAGTTTAAGAGTTATGACTGCAAAAAGACATAATTTTTTTGAAATTTTGAGGTAATTGTAGCCAAAAAAGTTTTTTCAAAACTGCTCATTTTGTATATATACTACAGAAAAACGAAAAACTACTAAATTATAGAGGATGAAACTTTGACTAAAATAGAGAAAAAATGATTTAGCTTAATAATACACGTCATTCTATAAACTGCATGCGTATTTAATGTATTTAAGGTAAATTTTCCAGTAATAGTCACGGTCCTGTTAATCGTAATACTGGGTATAATTATAATATATTGCTAAAAATATATGTATAAGTAGTATTTAATGATCGAACACACGTATTTTTCGCATTTTTCAATAGCAAATAGAAATTGCATTAATTCAAATTAAATGAAAAACAAGAAACTTGGCATCACGATTACTGGGACCAAGGTCATGATTATTGGGACGTTTAGCTTACTTTGTGAAATTCACTTCCAGAATATCTGTTTTTGAAATTAAATGTAAAAAATGACAGATTAACTGGTCTTACATAGTTTATTTTTTATTTATAAAAAATGTTATTAAAGGGATTAGGTTTATAACGTTGTATCGTTTAATGTTAAGCATGTCAACAACTGATAAATTAAACGCCGTACAGGACACAATTATTGTTAATTGTTGATAATAAAAGAATGTCTAAACAAGTGAATTACGTAATAATGCAGGCGATAAAGAAAATTATCAAATAATTGACTATTTAATTAACTAATCAATTCGATGTAAAATCCTGTTAAAAAAAACAAGAATGCAACGACCAAATTTGGACCAAAACGATTAAACAAAAATAAAAATCCTATTGTAATCTGAAAAAATAAAAAAATAAAAATTCGGACAAAAATAAAAAAGACGAAAGAAAACTAAGAAGGCAGCCAACCACACCCCCTACTTCTTTTTTCTTTCTTTCGTCTTTTTTATTTTTATTATCATCAAATGACAATAAAATAATATTTAAAATGAAAATAAAGGAATAAATAAAATTACATTACCAGGGTTTCGGTACTTGTATAGTACCCGCATCAGGGCAAGAAAAATTTAAAAGGTAGAAATTGACATCACCCGCAAACAGGTTCTCTCTCTTTGATACCTGATAATCGAAAGTGAAAGAAAAACAAAATTCATGAAACAGCCTCGTTAAATGCAATTAATCATATTAGCATAAATTTTGTTTCACTTATCCAAATGTGTTTTTAAATTAATAGATAACTTTTTTTGTTTTTTAATATGAAGCATTTCCATAATTTCTCTCCTTCTCACATTACTTTAACTATGCAAAATTTGAACATTATCCCAGTCAAACTCATGGTCAACATCAACAAATTCCTTTATTTGTCTGGCAAGAACAATATTCTAGCAGCGTCCCAAACAAGCATCACTTTTGTGTTCCACTATCCTAGTATTAAGAAGTCTGCCAATCTGTCCCACGTGATTCATCTTACAGGTCCTGCAAGTGGTCTGATAGCCAACACCACCATTTTCAAAATTATCCAAAGGATCTTTGCAAAAATTTATCACTGAACCCATTTTAAATGGTATACGGAAAACAGTATGAATTTTAATTTTTTTAACACAAGTTCAATAGTTTTCGAAATTTGACCGAAAAATGGAAGAACCAAAGTATTAAAATATATTCCTTTATCTCTTTCTGATTATCTGCGAGAAAACCATCACTTTGTTTGCTTTTGATTTGTCGAACTCTAATTGCAATATGTTTTTTAATTAACTATTTTCGATAATGATTCAGAAAACGGATATTCCTGACAATATTCAAATTTCTTGTGTGAAATAAAAAATGGGACAAACCTAGAGCTTTGCCAACTAAGTTTTTGATGACTACAGTTTTGTTTTAAAGGGACTGAGGAGAAAGGAAATTTAAAATTCTCCCTGAATATGTACTTTTTCTATACCAATTGGTAATAATATTACCGTCCCAACCCTTAATTACTTCTTCGTCCGAAAAACTGATTGTATCATCCTGTTCTATTTCGTGAGAGAATCGAAGTTTTGGATGAAAACTGTTAAAATATCAATTGCCATCTGCAATTTTGCTAGATGAACACACCATAAGAAATCGTTTTTTACTTTAAAAATTGACGTGATTTGAAACATATTTCATTAATAAATTTAGTAGTGCGAATTTAAAATTGTTTAAAGTGTTTTAAAATTTTTTATTACAAAAATCACTGTGAAAAGAAAAATCTCGAAATTTGTTATCCAGGATAAATATTTTTTTAGGTAAAACATCATTTCTTCTACATTCAATCAAAAACCTTTTTGAAGAATACTGCCTCCTAATTGTTGATTGATGTAACACTATAATCTTACCTTTCTGAGCACCTCAGGACCATGTTTAATCTTATTAAAAAACATAATATTATAGAAAGCCCTCCAATCCAAGTCAGCTAAATCAAAATTTAAGAAATTTAAATTTGATTAAAATCAAAATTAAAAGTCCTATTTTACGTCCAATAATCAAATTGATGTAAAATCCTGTTGAAAACACAAGAATCCAATTACCAAATTTGGACCACAATGATCAAACAAAACCCAAAATCCTATTGTGATGTAAAAAAATTAGGAAAAAAAATTCAGACAAAAATCAAAAATATTATTGGACGTAAAAAAGAGGATTTTTAATTTAGAATTTAATATAATTTAAATTTCTTAGATTTTGGCTAATCAATTACAAAGCCAATACTACAAATTACGATATAGAACATCCACCTTGAATTTTGACTAATGGAAATTTTAGTTACCAGTTCATAAAACTTCTTTTTCAGGGCTTTTAAAAGTTTATGAGTGACTACTTTAAAAGAATATACTAAAGAATAATATATGATAAGAATTTAAAGATTATGTTGATTATATTTTAGACTTTTGCTACTATTTTTTCTGGTAATGCCATGAGTCGAAGTCAAGGTACAAAATTCTAGAAATTCCTAAATTTTTTCAACTTCTCATGCGTCATCCAACGTGTAATTTTATCAGCTTTCCAATGTTATTTTTAATTTAAACTTCTTCTTGAAGGACTTGAAACATTTCAATGTCAGTAGTGATTTTTGGTACTGCTTGCGCTAGACGTGTAGATCGTTTTCGACATTAGTTAACACAATCAAAAATTATCCATTTCTATTTGTCTTCACAGAATTGAGTACATAGGGTGAATCAACTCGGGGCCCACCGTCGAGACCACCAAGCCGACAGGCCAACCAATCTGTGGCTGGTAAGTCGCTTTTTTTTAAATAACTCGTCAAAGTTATTTGTGTAGCAAACAATTAAATTGTTGCTGTGACGTTACTTAAAGGAGTAACTTCAAGTTTTTTAAATAGTTGCTATAAATTCTACCCACCAAAGCCCTAATTTTTAAAAGTCATAATAAAATCTGCATACATGAAAGAAAATGTACCTTCGCTATGTTTTAAAATTTAAACAGCACTACTTTTGAATATAAAAACACAAAAGTCTTATTATGGTCTCTACTTAAGAACATGGACAATCACCTATAATAACTTTGGTCCAATTTCTATCATGTATAAATTCACAAACTTTTACCTGGGCCACGGATACGAGATAAAAAATAAAACATTAGATCATTTAGATTTGAAATTCAAAGATATAGTATATTCCAAATTTTTTTAGGAACAGTTCGAATTTTCTTAAGAGCAGTTTCGTAAAATTTAAGAATCAAATAAAAAAAGTGAAAATATTATTTGTGCACAAGTATCTAAAGATAAAACAAGAGTACATACAAGTGAACACGCATAGCCATTGAGGATAGTATTATTATTATTACATCATTAAGCCATTTCCCGTTTGGGGTAGGCGTGACTCACTCGGTGGAGGGAAGGAGTAGTGTGCGAAAGGGATAGAAAATTTTCTGATTGATCCAGAATTCTGTTGTTATTTATGTAAATAACACGTTCGTTCCGCAACACTGCTCTGACCCAGGCTGTCGATCAATCTTTCTAGCAATCACCCCAAGTGAAGATCCTCAGAAAGTCCTTATGTAAGGTTCCCCACTTGGCTCCATTAGTGGCCAAGGTCTTTTGTTTCAGGCGTCATGCACTCTACTGACACACTTTTTTATTAATTATTTGCCGCCATACTTTCCTGTCCTGGCATACATTTCTAGCTTCTTTTATGTCCATGCATTTTTTCATGCAGGCTCTCGTGTTGCTATGACTTCTTATGTCTCCTATAACTAGGGTCTCATTCACACATTCTAACTATTCTTTCCGCGGTCTACCTCTGGGAACGCTGCCATGTACTTTACCTTGATACACTTGTTTCGTAAGTCATTCATTTGGCATTCTCTCAACATGTTTAAAATATCTTAACCGATTCCTTTCCCGTGTGTTGACTAGCGTCTCTTCTGCACCACATTTTTAAAGAATTATCACGTTACTCACTTTGTCCGTCAGTTTTCCCGCATATTATGCGCATGAATCTCATGCCAATTGCGTTAATTTTACTCTTATCTTTGTCTTGATAAGTCCATATCTCGCTACCGTATAGTATATTCGGTATAAATATAGAATTATGTATTGCCATTTTAGCTTTATTTGATATATTTTCACTTTTGATAAGGGAAGCTGCTCTACCAATAACCTTCTTACCTTCGTTTATGCGTCTATCTAATTCCTCATCAATCTTCTCCTCCCTAGTAAATAAGCGACCAAGGTATACGAACTTATCAACATGTTCAATTCTCTCATCATTTAATAAAATATTGCATAGTGTTTTCTCACGATTTCCCTCGAACACCATAGTTTTTTTTATTTGCGTGAATTTTGAGGCCCATGCTCTTCATGCTTACATCTAGTTTATTTAACATTTTTCTTTAGTCTTCGATTGACTCTTCCATAACAACCTTATCATCTGCAAACGCTAACCTACGGACCCTTACTGTTTCGAGATTCACACCCTCTTCTTTGAAAAGAGCCATTCTTAAACACTTGTGCATTGATAATATAAATGAAGATGCAATGCATCCTTGTCTAACTTCTTCAATAATATCGAAACAGTCACTCAATTTTCCATTCACCCTTACACTCGTTTTGCTACCTGCATATATATAGTTTTTATAGCTTGTAGGAGCCATCCACTGACTCCATACTCTTTCAGGACTTTCTAAAGTTTACTTCTATCCACCTCATCAAAATCTTTTTCTAGGTCAACAAATGCACAGAAAACTTCTTTTCCTACTCTCAAACTTTTTTCTGCTATTTGCCTTAAGCTAAATATTTGATCCGTACATGACCTTCCTGGCCTATGCCCACTTTGGACTTCCAAAACTTTTGGGTCTATTATTTTCATTATCCTACAAATAAGTATTTTTGTGTATATTTTACTCACGGTACTCAATAAACTAATCTCTCTGTAATTCTTGCAGTCGCTTTTATCTCCATTTCTCTTGTATATTGGTACGATAATAGCTTTTTTCCAATCGTCTGGGACGTCTCCAATCTCGAAACATAAATTTATCAATTTGCACAGTCTACGCTACCACGTATGTGGTATGCACTCGCCACCGTGTTTAAGCATTTCAGCGTTAATATCGTTTACCCCGGCAGCCTTACCGCTTTTCTAGTTCTTAATTATATCAATAACCTCAGTGACACAGACTTTCTCAATTGAGTTTTCTATCATCGCAACATCGCAGTTCAACATCGCAGTTGTGGATTTCTATAGTTTAATCTCCGAATTGTCTCCTAAAATAGTCTCTGAAAGCCTCTAGTATTCTGTCTGCATCATATACCATTTCCCGCCTTCCTTAACTAATCGTTTGAGTATCCTGTTTTCGTGTCTTTAACCATTTCTGCATCTATTTCTTTCCTCATTGCTAAGACCTGCGATCTTCAAAGTTCTTCTATTCGTTTCCCTCTTTGCTTTTTGGGCAGCCTGAATTTCATCATTCGAAGCATCACCAGACATTCTTCCTACAACTGCGGTACCACACACTTCGATCGCACATGTAACAAGGATATCCCGTAACTTTGTCCAGGCGCCCTCTATATCTTTGTTTTTTATACGGTCATCCTATGTTGCCCTATCTATGATTTCGATTATCTTATTTTGGAAATATATTCGCACGTCCGGTTTCTGTAGGTTATCAATTTCGATTTGCGTTTGTTTTGTTCGCTTGGTTCTCTTTTTTCTTCATCTCCGACCTAAGTTGATTTATGAGTTTAGAAGGTAATAATCAGTATTGCATCCAGGGCCCCTCATGACCCTTGTATCTTTGACTAACTCTCTTAGTCATTTATCCGCAACAGCAAAGTCAATTATACTGCAGTTATTTCCTTTACACTAGGTGTACATGTGGATCATTTTATGCTTAAACCAAGTATTTGTAATAAACAGACCCCTTTCTAAGCATAGAACAACTAATTTATCTCCATTGTAGTTTGTTCTTGGATCCCCAAAATTACCTTCTACTCTTTCTGTATCCTGATTTTGGATGCCCACCCAACCCTTTATGTCTCCAAGTAGAATTATTCTTTCCTCATGTTCGCAAATATTTATTGTGTCATTTAAAGTGTCCCGGAAAGCGTCTTTTACTTCTCTGGGATCACTATCAACTGGCGCGTACCATGCTATGATAAATAGTCTTCTGATTCCTACTTTCATTCTAGCCCACAGTAGTCTGGGAGACATGAAGCCATGGTCTCCGAGATGCTGCTTTGCTCTTTCATTCAAAATGAGACCTACTCCTTGTTTACCATGTGATTCAACATCTATTCCTGATCATATTTCAAATCCGCCTTTCAACATGCCGTTTTTTATGTCTTTGGTTTTGCATCCCTTTTTCATTGTTTGACGCACACATAAAATATCTAGTTTCCTCACGTCCATAGTTTCACGCATTTCTTTTACCCTGAGATCATTTACTCCCATAGGATTCGAAACACCCAGTCTCCATTCATCGCCTGAAACATGACCTTTAGATTTTCCGTTTGCATGCCTTTTTTCAATTGAAGTTCTAGTCCTTTCCGAGGCTCTTTTGTAGTTTTGTATTATCCATTGTTTAGATTATACGCCCAACTATCACCTTTATGCAATAAGTTTATTTTCTAAGTCGAAATCATGTCAAAGTTAAGTAGCAAATCGTCATATGGTGATTGTAGTTATAACGTCAGTCCCACCAAAACTTCAGTTAATAAATGAGGGTTGGGAGCGGGGGGAAGCAGAACTGGAATCGAGAGTATCGTCTTGAGTTTGTGCTTTTGTTTTCATGCTGAGAAGGTCACCAGCCTTCAGCAGCGTTGTAATATATGGGAATCTTTGAATCTATAATAAATAGAGAGTTATTCCCGCCCCCGGTTCAAAATATGAGCATTTTTTGTAGTTTTTTGGCTCAAAATTTCTTTTCTATCGTAAAATTATAATAAATTAATATGAATTACTTATCTTTAAGTACGTTCCCAGATTTCCTAGTAACTGCATAACGAAACACAATTTTAAGAAAGTGCATATATTCAAAATTTAAAATTTTATATTTGTCTTTTTCGCTAAACCGAAGATACATGACCGGCCTCTCTTAGAGTTATTACGAAACTGCTAAAAAAGACACAAGAGAACGTGAGAGTCGGTTTACAACTACGTCACATCCTACAGCCGTATTAGAACCATGAAGGAGAATTGAGGAAAATAATCTGCTTTAAAGTCCTTTCAAACCATTGAAACTTTTTAAATACACTCTCTAAGGAGCTTAATTTGATAAAATTTTCCTCATTTTTCAATACGCAGCCAAACTTTTCACCAATAAAACAGTTCAATTCTTGATTTTTCAACTAAGTGCACAGATAAATAATTTAGTTCATAAATTAAGTAAATAAAAGGTCCGGCCGCTCAGCGCCCCAACCAAAGCAAATTATAAAATGGAATACGCTATATTTTTTTGACTTTTTTTGCTAATTTTTTGCTAAAAAAAATTTTTTTCTTTTTAAACTTCGGAGAAAAGGGTGGCGGTGCTAGCAAGACGTCCACTCAGCGCCGCCACCTACTAAAACTCCTAAAAATGATTATAATGCGATAAATAATAAGTGGAGTTTTTTTTGCTTTTTTGGCTCTATGATGACATATATTACGTTTCCCAAAAAATTACCCCTGAGTCTTACACAACTACCCCCTGTGATCAAAATGTTTTCAAAATGGGAAAATTACCTTCAACAATGTAAACATGTTTTAGGGCTTTAAATGAATCTCATAACACTTGAAAATTTTGCGCTGTTTATAATTTCCCCAAAACTACCCTTCCACGTGAACGTATGCAGCAGAACATTTATATGTATAAAAAAGCAATATAAATAATCAGCTTAGAAGAAACTGTTAGCTGATATATTTTTCTTTTTTTGTTCCCCGATAATATATAATACATTCCCTAAAAATTACCCCTAAGTCATACATGCCCTTCCCTCGTCATCAAAAATGTTTTAAAAGTTGGAAAACCACCTTGAAACATGCAAAACTGAGTAAGAATTCCAAATTGATTACATGGAACTTCAAAATTTACATCTCTTCATAATTTTCCCGAAAAACTACCCTTCCACCTAAATCTATGCTGCGAAACATTTTTATGTATAAAAAAGTATTAAAAATAGTCTAGCTTAGAAGGAACTGTTAGTTGATATTTTTTGCTCTTTGCTCTCTGATAATATATAATAAGCTCCAGAAACATATGTATGAAAAAAGCATTTAAAATAATCAAAATTGGAAGACACTGTTAGATGATATTTTTCTCCTCCTTTATTTTTGCTCTTTGATGATATATAATACGTTTCCGAAAAATACCCCTAAGTCATGCATACCTACCCCTCGTGATCAGAAACGGTTTAAAAAATGGAAAACTACCTTGAACAATGTGAACATGATTTAGAATAACAAATTAATTATATCACACTTGAAAATTTTCCCCTCTATTAAATTATCCCGAAAAACTACCCCTCCACATGAGCGTATGCAGCGTAACATATATATGTATGAAAAAAGCATAAAAATTAATAAAATTTGGAAAACACTATTAGTCGACATTTTTTTTCTTTGGTGCTCTCTGATAATATATAGTACGTTACCGAAAAACTACCCCTAAGTCATACGTACCCTCTCTTCGTAATTAAAAACATTTTAAAAGTTGAGAAACCACCTTGGAAAATGTAGACATGCTTTAAAGCTCAAAATTAATTACATTACACTTCAAAATTTCCCCTCATTATCGTTTCCTCAAAAAAACTACCCTTTTACGTGAAAGTGGGCAGCAGAAAAAAAAT
>NC_046659.1:120591427-120596542 GCF_010883055.1 Belonocnema kinseyi | reverse complement strand
AGAAAAAGCTTAACAAATAATACAACTTAGAAAACACTTTTAGTTGATATATCTTTCCTCTTTGTTTTTGCTCTTCGATAATATATCATACGTACCCGACAAACTACTCCTAAGTCATACATACTCACCCCTCGTGATCAAAAACGTTTTAAATGTTGTAAAACCACCTTGAACAATGTAAAAATTATTTAGAACTCCAAATTAATTACATGCCACTTGAAAATTTCCTTCTCATTATAATTTCCGCGAAACTACCCTTCCACGTTAACGTATGCAGCAGAACATATATATGTGTGTATATATATGTGTATGATAAAAGCATTAAAAATAGTCAAACTTAGAAGCAAATGTTAGTTGATATTTTTTTGCTCTTTTTTTGCTCTTTAATAATATATAATACGTTCTCTAAAAACTATCCTAAAGTCATATATACCCTCCTTGCGTTATCAAAAACGTTTTGAAAGTTGGCAAACCACCCTGAACAATATAAAAATGATTTAGAATTCCTAATTAATTACATAACAATTAAGAATTTTCCTCTCATTATAATATTCACAAAACTACCCTTCCACGTGAACGTATGCAACAGAACATCTTCCGCTGAAAATAATTTTTACATTGTTCAGGGTGGTTTTTCAACTTTTAAAAAGGTTTTGATGACGAGGGAAGGGTATGTATGACTTAGGGGTAGTTTTTGTGTAACGCATTATATATTATTGAGGAGCAAAAAAGAGCAAAAAAAGTTTCGGCTAACAGTGTTTTCTGAGTTTAATTATTTTTTATGCCTTTGCCATACATATATTTGTTCCGCTGCATAGATTCACGTGGAAGGGTAGTTTTGGGAATATTATAATGAGAGGAAAATTTGCAAGTTTTATTTTAATAATTTTTAGTCCTTAATCATTTTTATATTGTTCAAGGTGGTTTTTTAACTTTTAAAACCTTTTTGATGAAGAGGGGAGGGTATGTATGACTTTGGGATAGTTTTTAGGGAATGTATTATATATTATCAAAGAGCAAAAAAGAGCCAAAAAAATCAACTAACAGTGTTTTCTAAGCCCTATTATTTTTATCCTTTTTCCATACATATATGTTCCGCTGCATACGTTAATGTGAAAGAGTAGTTTTTCAGGAATATTACAAAGAGGGGGAAATTTTTAAGTGTCATGTTATTAATTTGAAATTCTAAATAATTTTGGCATTATTAAAGGTTGTTTTCCAACTCTTTAAACATTTTTGATTACGAGGGGAGGGTATGTAAGACTTAGGGTTAGTTTTTGGGTAACGTATTGTATATTATCGAAGAGTAAAAAAGAGCAAAAAAGTATCGGCTAACAGTGTCTTCTGAGTTTAATTATTTGTTATGCCTTTGTCACACATATATGTGTTCCGCTGCATAGATTCACGTGGAAGTGTAGTTTTTCAAGAAATGCATGAAGATGGGGAAATTTTCAAGTGCTATGTAATTAGTTTGGAGTTCTAAATCATTTTGGCATTTTTCAAGATGGTTTTCCAACTTTTAAAACGTTTTTGATGACGAGGGGTGGGTATGTATGAATTAGGGGTAGTTTCTCAATAACTTATTATATATGATCGTAGAGCAAAAAAGAGAAAAAAAATATGACCTAACAATTTGTTCTTTTCCCCGAAGTTTAAAGAGCAAAAAAAAATTTTTTTAGCATAAAATGAGCAAAAAAGAAGCAAAAAAATATGGAGTATTACAATTCATAATTTGCCTTCGTGGCGGTACTGAGTGGACGGACCTGGTTTATCATCTTAAACATTTATTTTCAGGATATTGGGGATTTATTACTATGTTTGAAACTTGCACTATTTTCTTGTAAATTGCCTTTCTTTTTCAAAATTCATTGTTTTAACTATATATTTTAATTTTTCAGTTTTGGTTCTCAAATGTATCTTTTTTATGGTTAAAAATTCATCTGTGTGGTTAAAAATTTAACTATGTTATTGAAATTTTATTGTTTGAGTTAAAAAGTAATTTCTCTGCTTAAAAATTTAACAATTTTGTTGGAAATTTTCGTAACATTTTTCTCTTTTACTTCAAAATTCAGCTATTTGGAAAAAAATGTATGTATACTGTTAAACTTATTTTTTATGGTACAATATTAATCTTGTTATTGATTGATTGACCATTTTGTTTGAAAATGCATTTCTTTAGTAGAAAATTTAACTACTTTCGTTTGATGGGCAATAACTTTGCCTTTTATTGATAACTCATTTCTTTAAATGACAATTCAACTATTCCATTTTTGATGGAAAAATGATATTTTTGTTAGACAATTGATGCACTTGATTGAAAATTTTTTTCCTTGTGGAAAACTGAACTGCTTAGGTAGTAGTGAAACTAACCTTGAAAATTTGCTTCTCTGAATGAAGGTTTATCTCTTTGATTAAAAATTTAACAATTTTTTCGAAAATTAATTTTTTGTTAAAAATACACATTTTGGCTGAAAAGTCAATTTCTGAGAAAAAATTCGTTTTTTTGGCTTAAGCGTTTAAAAACTCAGGTGATCATGTCTTTCTTTCATGTTTAAGATAAAAAATTACGTGCAGTAAGTTTGCTCAAGGAATGCCTAACATTATATTTTAATAAGTTTAAAAAGTAAAATATAAAATAAATATAAATATAAATAAATATAAAATATGGAAAAATAGCAAATTATCTTGTCGTCGATCTTGCTTATGCGCAAGCACTGATTGCATTTAAAGTAAAATTACCATAGCTTTTGACCGTCAAATTAATTTAAGTAATATTAACCAGAAAACTTCTTTCTTACTTTTTGAACAACTTTTCCGCTGGAACTTATAATTTGCTCAAAGTTCCCTTTACTCTTCAAACTCTGCAAAGTATCACTGTCCGAAAATTACAACGTTATGAAAAAAATTATTATGTATTTTTTTATATAAATATTTAAACTTTGAACATACACCAATACACCATTACCATTACCGCGGAGCGTAATAGCTGTAAATTTTATGATGAATTTCGTAAAATTGAGTGGCTGAGCGCAAGCTGAAGTGAAAAAAAGAAGTAAATTTTGGTTTGGTGAAAAAATATTTTTTTTTTCTTTTTATCTAGAAACAAAAACAGTTACAACTTTTTAATTAAGAAAAGTAGATGCGCAATAAAATTTCCTATTAAATTATGTTTCCAAAATTGAAATTTGAGATATTTGATAATCCCCTTCTTCTTCCCTACAAAAAATCTTACAAATAGTAGAATGATTCATAAGGGAAAACAAGAGAGTAATTTAGTTTAAACATAGTAAAATTTCTAATAGGAACGTCATTAGTTATCTGCAGTTTCTTCTAGACTGAAAAAATGAGTGTCCTTGGTACTTTCTTCTTCGCTCTAGCGATTCACGTTAACTATGTTGGTAAATATATAATATCACAATATTTATACATACATATTAAGGCAATCTGAATTTTTTTCCTCGAATTTTCATGCATATCGCCCTAATTATTTTCAAATGCACAAAAAAATAAATTTTTTTTTAGAAAATTATATTTAAAATGTGACAAGGAAAGTGATATCGTAAAAAAATCAAACTAAAAAATTTCACGTAAATTTCTAATACGAAAAATCTAAGACTTTGTTTTTGAGCGTCTACCATTGGAAAAAAATATACTACATTTATGATAGACAGTTTTTTTACCATTATTTTCTTCTAATTGTCCTGCTGAGCTTAATACGTACTTTTCAGGCTTAACGAAATCTTTATAATGTTGTGCATAATAGACTATAAGTTAAATATTTAAAAACTACCGCTTGTCATCATAAAAAAACATTTTCTGATAGTTCGAAAATTTTTGATTGCAAAGAAGCGGAGTTTTGTAAAAAAACATATTGTTTATAATTCTGTAAATAAACAATGGCTCTTCGTACAAGAAAATCTTACAAAAGTAGAAAGTTTTATTTTTTGCCAGAGAATAAAGATAAAGTTACCAAAAAATATGTTGCGGGCACTTATGGAAATAATGTTCAGGTATACCTACGGGTATAATAGAAAATATAAAATTATTAGAAAATTTGGTCTACTGTATGAGTCTTGAAAAGACTGTAGTAATAGAAAACAAATATTTGTGATCTTCGATAGTTTGTCAAATCTATCAAGAAAAAGTGGGCTTGACGAGAGAAAACTGGAAAAGTGAGGGAAAGGGAAAAGGAGTAGGAGACTATTGAAGTGTCGCTGAAGGGTTCGGAGACTTAGTGTCCTGTGAGCAATTAGGCGACAAATTAAAAATTCGAAAGCACGTCCCTTAATGTGTCAAGCGTTACCTTGCTTTTCTGTATATTTTGTCAATTTTTCTTCAATTGGAATTCAATAGCCATATTGTATTCATTTTCCAATAATAGTGAGAGTGTGTAACTGAATTTTTTTGAGCCGAATCTATTCACGTATGGATACTTAGCATCCACGTTTAAAGTGGATCGAAGTGATTTGGTTGTGATCGCAGTGAAAGCAGTTAAGTGATTGCACTAAGTCAAACAGTGATCAATGAGTACTATAGGCTCTAGACGCAGTGCGGTTTCAAAGAGCAATAGCGATACACAGTCACTTTAAAGAGAAAAAGTAATAAGTGGAAATAGTGACAATTTAAGTGAAAGGGAAGTACGATTCAATGAAAATTTCCACGAGTTAAAGAAGACGCTGATGCCAGATAAGACCGCCGCGCTGTCACAGAAGAAAATTGCCGTAATGACGCAGAAAACAGCTGAGGAGAAGAGCAGGAGACAAGTACTGGAAATCAAAGGTAGGAGCGAGAAAAAGGTTGAAACTCCCTTCATCTGATAGTTTCCGAACTGAAACGCAGCACTTGTTAACGTTAGATAACGTACGAATGTGTACAGGAAACTTTAGATCAAAACCCCGACAATTGGGGAGGTCGCGCAATCGAGCGGGGCTGAGCAGTGTGGTTAAATAATTATGGCTGCGGCTAAGGAAGAAAAGCGCGTCGCGGACGTTGGGTTCTTTTAGAATTTCCAATGCTACGAGGGTGAATCAAATATTAACCGGAATTCTTTTTTAATATTTATTTATTTATAAAACAATACAAAAATACTATTGATTATTTTTCTACATAGTCTCC
>NC_046659.1:120579261-120591327 GCF_010883055.1 Belonocnema kinseyi | reverse complement strand
GGCGCAAACAAATGATAGTCACAGGGTGACAAATCTGGGCTGTATGGAGGATGCTCAAGGGTTTCCCAATGCATATCCTCCAGTTTTTGTTTCGTTTCACCCTCCGTATGTGCCCTGGCATTGTCATGAAGAAGGATGACGTTTCTAATGGGGTTACCGCGTCTTTTGCTTCTGTAAGCGGCTTTTGCTGCCTCCAACAGCTGGCAGTAGTAGGCAGCGTTAACCGTACGTCGATCATGCAGGAAATCAAAGAGCAACACTCCTCTGTAGTCGAAAAAGACGGTCGCGAGGACCTTACCGGCTGAGAGACCGGTTTTGGCTTTCACGGGACCGGCTTCGTCTTTCCTTCGCCATTCTTTACTCGCCATCTTGGACTCGGGAGTGTAATAATGCACCCATCTTTCATCACATGTCACGATATGCTTCAAAAAAGTCTCTCCCTCCCGCTCAAATCGATTCAGATGTCTCTTATTGATTCGCAGTCGGATGTTTTTTTGATCTTCGTTCAATAACTTCAGGACCCATCGGGCACAGATTTTTTTGAAACCAAGATGATTTTTAATGATTTTTTGAGCGCTTCCATAGCTAATGCCCACCTGTAAAGCGATTTCATGAATAGTGAACCGCCTGTCACTTTCAATAAGGTCACGAACTGCACCAATGTTAGCACCAGAGACACTTGATCTTGGACTTCGATTATGACTCACATTTTCCACACTTTCTCGTCCACTCTTAAACTTTTTGGCCCAATCAAACACTTGAGTTTTAGACAGAGTATCATCCCCATACTGATCCTTCAATCGAGTCAAAATTTCGCAAGGTTAAACGCCTTCTTTAGTTAAAAACTTTATTATAACCCGTTTTGCAACGGACACTGGAACCTGTTGCTCACTCATGGGTGTACTGACGAGTTGACTGAGTCAAACAGCTCACCAAGCGTTTTACCCACTCCTAATACAGTACATTACAAGAACCTACACTGTGAGAGTGCTTGCGATTGGCTAAGAAAAGTATTTGTAAAATTCCGGTTTATATTTGATTCACCCTCGTAGTTCGCGAGCTAGGATGCTATTACAAATTGAACTCGAAAAGACAGAAGAGCTTGACAATATTAAGAAGAAGGTTTAACGCAGGTCGAAAGAACTCGTCGAGTTATGTGCGCAGTATCAATTGCAGAGATCGACGAAATCGAGGAATATTTAAAACATGGCTTCACCGAGAGTAAAGACATGTCAGAAATGCTCGAAAATCAACATTTATAAAATAGAGCGATAATTTCAGGAGGAGGAAAATATGGTTTGTTTGAGAAAATGCCCCCAAAGGAGAAAAATTAGAAGCGGTACAATCACTGCTGTTAGTTCTGACAAACACGAGTAGTGTAATTCGTACTATAGAGAGAAGATTCGGACGACCGGAAAGTCACGGTTCTACAAAACGTGAAAGAAGAGCGATCGAAAACCCTGTTCAAACAAGCGGACGCAGTGACAAACTTCATCGCAACGCTAAAAGCGCTGAATCGCACCGTTTTTTTACCGAACCCACAAATAACCAGACTGATAGTTAATAAGCTACGTCGAGGCAAATGCGATTCTCACACGAAACTTTTAAACTCGACAATGTAAAATATTGAAAGGTAATTGTTCCGGATTTGTTACTATTTGAGAGAAACATGATAGGTGGAAAAGGAAACTGGTTTGTTGAACTTCTCCACTGGGCTGGATTCTTCAGGGAAGATACGAATCTGAGGCATTTGATGACAGCAAATTCGTGAAATCCTACCAATGAACAGAGTCAGTTCAAACTACCGAACTTCTGCGGAATTTCTCGACAATCACGTAGATCGGAGTAAGACCCACGGAAATGGATTCACGGCCAATTAAGGATCAGCAGACTGTAAAAATATTTAGAAAAGGTACAAGGTGAGTTAGCAATCAATAGGGGACTTGGTTGCTCTGGAAATTTTAAAATGTTTTACCAGAAAGTATAGGAACGGCTGAGCGTTGACTTTATGCAACTGAAAATGTAATAAAATATCTAAAGACGAAGCTAAAGAAATGCTCTATGGACCTGGTACTTACCACACTTCGCCGTCGTGAACTCGAATAAACCTGGTACGTTCAGACTGGGTTTTGACACGGCTGCCAAGTGTCAAGAAGCAAGTCTGAACGATAAACTCTTGCAGGGCTAGACATTTATCATTTCCTTGTAGGCTTACTTGTGAAATTTTATTTAAAAAAAATCTGTAGTCATATGCGGCGACTTACGTGAAATGCTTCATTAGATAAAAATCTGAAAGAAGGATTACTGCAGTCGCAGATTCTTGCAACCTCATAAGAATAATTGCAAGTTAGGTAATTTGAAGAATATTTCCAGCATCTGGTTTTTTCTCTAGGGAATAATAATTATAATGAATGTGCAGAATTCCAGAAAATAAAACCAAGAATCCAATGATCAAATTGAAAAAAATTTCTAATATAAATGGACAAAAATGTTAAATGATTAAAAAGTTCCCAAAAAAAACAAAAAAAAAACAATTATTTTTTTTGGAACAAATATATAAAAAAGGGAAAGATATTTGTAAAAAGTAATCACCAAAGTTTCGGAACTTATACAGTACTCTTAATACGGCAAGAAAAAAATCAAAGTTTTCTTCTTCTTTTAAAGAATCAACAAGTTATTTCTTGATTCTCAGGTATCAGGGAGAGCATCGCGTTTTCCTTGGTGTTCCTACCGGCTTAAATTTTTTCATGACTTAAAAACGGTCCTGTATGAGAGCCGAACTGTTGGTGGTTATTTTTCACAATCTTTGTTGTTTTAATGAGATAATAATAAAAATAAAAAAGACGAAGGAAATAATAGAGAGCAGAAAGGGTTGGCTACCTTCTCATTTTCTTCCCCTTTTTTATTTTTGTCCAATAAAAGATTATTTTCTTTTTTACTTTGAAGAAATGTTTAACTTTTTTCAAATTTCAATAGGAACATTTTATGGTGGTTATCTAAATTTGGTCTTTGAATTCTTTGTTTTATTTTCAGGAACTCTGCGCATGAAATTGATTTTTGGACTTTGAGTAGGATTTTAAATTTGATTTAAATCTCATTTAATTCTCTTAAACTTTAATAATTTTAATAATAAAAACTTTGTTTTGCTATTTCAGTTTGCTATACTATTCCAAGCGTGGGGCCGGGAGAGCACCCAAGTGAGCTACCAAATTCGATTCTCCAAGTAAAAAGAATGTTAGCAGCACAGCTTCCTGGTGTTTATACCACGTACGCAAAAGAAATAGGCGAAGGGAAATTCTTACCTAAGCGTTGTCTAGTCAAAGACTATTTAGATGTAGTAATTAAGGATACTACCGTCATCGGCAGCGACGAAGCTCATCAACTGCATCCAATATTCTGCCTTGATTATGGGTTTCACTTTTGTACAATGCAAGTTGGACGAAACGCACGTGGTGACCTACACGCACATACGCCACGTAGATACAGTTCTTCTGAAGAATTTGGCTTGTATCAAGATTTGCCAGGCAACACTCATTATGAACCTCCACTACCACAGTCTAGAAGCTACACACCCATGAGATACGCTTTGGTCATTGAAGGAAAAAGTTTCTTGTTGAGGGTATTATAAGAAAATGGTAGTTCAATGGCGCACGACTCTTTGCTTTTTTATAAAAAAGAATAAAACAAATGATCATTTTTTCTATATTATTTACATTTAATAAATGTAACGAAATATTTGTAACAAATAATTAGAGGGCAGCACAGGATGAGCTCTATTATTCTTTCTGGTTTAAAAATCTGCTATTTGAGTTAGATTTACTTATTTTATTTTGTAATAGTTTTAGCCTTATTATTGTTTTTAGTAACTGATTCTCGCTTCTCAGGACAATTATCCGCTTTCCTTCCAAATGGTAGGTGATTCTCATCCCCACATGTCCAGGCAGCTAATCGAAATATTAAGAACCCGCTGTGAATTTACGTCGACCACATATTCTCCCACCGGTGTAAAATGTTGCGAAATCTCTTCACCCATTAGACACGAGTACTTAATGAACTTTAGGACGGTGGTTTCTAATAATAGCAAGTCGATTATTTTACAGATAAAACTCTCATTTATTGTTTAGCCACTTTTGCGGCTTCTCAAAACCATTTATGTAAACAAAATAAATTTTCAAATGAATAAATAAAACTTAAACGATTAACAACATAATATCGCGTTGAGGTTTTCGGAGTCACTATTTAACGGTTAGTTGGTAAGTCATCTTCATTTTCAGTAGAAATTACAATCATTTTCGTGGCTGGTCTTTTTAGAATTCAACCCTTCATCAAGACTTCCACGACTCGTATACGATCGTATTTTTCAGGGGACACATTAGTTATTTTACCGTTAGGTCACACGTTTCTTAGCAAAATTATAGTCTGGAATCACGACTACATATCTAATGGTCAATTCTCGCTATTGTTGGCTCCATCACTTCCACGGCACTAAATACGGAAGGTCCTCGTTATGCATCGACTCTAAAAAATGTCCGCTTCTCGTTGAATAGTTCACCATTGTCGTTTTAAATTCAGTTCTGCGTCTAAGAATTTTCCTGCTACAGGGGCACCGGCTGATGATTCGATTAGAAATTAATTCGTTGTTATGCTTTCCTGATTTTGATGATTCACAGAAACATACTTTAGTGGGCGACTGTACCATCCTCCGCTCCCACTCATATGGGGAGCGGAGGATGGTATAAACTGATAGTATATGGTAAAGTGATGATTTGTCAATTCGCGGCTTTGGTCTGCAGCGCGTCACGATCGATTTCCGGCATCGCTTGTCTTAATTATTTATTCGCAGCACGAAATTTGGTACCATTATCCGAATATATTTCTGTTGGGCTTCCTCTTCGATTTATCATTCTTCTTAAAGCTAGGATAACTGAATTGGAGTTAAGCGATGCAGCTAATTACAAGTGCACGGCTTAGTTTGTAAGGCATTTAAACAGTGCTCTCCATCGCTTTTCACGACGCCGACCGATTGTTTTTGACCGATTGATGCCCAAGTCTCGCAGCGGGTAGATAAGCCATCCCGAATAGTTGTGCTACTGCTCAGTTGATGCGAAATATCGTGCAGTTTGTAACTATGGCGCGAACAAATGTTGGATCAGCAAATTCGTATGCAAGTGTTTTTCGTCCAGAATTATTGGACATTTTACAGCATCGGAAACGCCTATTTGTTTCTGGTATATTATCTCTTGTACCCTTGAAATTCTATCTTTTAGAATCGGTGTGAGGTGATGTAAGCGAGAGCCATTGCGTAGTGATCGAATTTCCATGAGTGCTAGTATTTGGCGTACAAAGGATTCTCGCTGGGCTCTTTTCAACCACAAATCGTAAGCTTTATTGATGTATTCTGCAGATGGCTAACCCTCTGCACTTTTTAACCATTTATCCGCTGCAAGTAATGCCCAAGCAGTACTTCGAATTAAACGAATCCAATTTGAGAAGCGATTGATGTCAGGCAGATTAGTTGCCTGTGGTTTTCCAACGAATACTATAAACTCTTTCTTTCGTTTTTCCGGTGTGTTGAGATCGATATGATTGTCCAAATTAGGCAATTGAGATCAGTCGCTGAGCAAGAAATTAAACCCTTTTACTCATTGGTCCACGTTTCCTTTGGAGGTCCCTGGTTTTTTGTTCCTTGTTGCGTAGTCTGCTGGGTTCTGCTTTGATCACATCCATCTACACTTATCTAGATTAGTGAGTTCACTGCACCTTGAATCTCCATGCGTGGAACTGATAGGGATTTTAATGGAGCTATTGTAGCATTTCCACTAATAAAATTAATTTCTGTGGCTTTATTCAGATTGAGGATTAGCCAGTATGCGACGGTGGAATATGCATATAGACTTTCATCGTATAAAGGATGCAGTTCTATCCAAGTATGTGGTTGACTATAGTATGCTCGAGGAGTACTGTAATGCTCAAGGTCTGTCAGTTGCTTGGTCAATGTGTTTTTCCGAGTAGCTTCTCTCCACTAAATGCTCCATTTGTTGGCAGCATCTATTTGCGTGAACAGGGTCCTTGTTCATCTTTCGCTTCAGTATTTTCAACCTGTTTAGCGCGTCCTTCCCATTTTTTGTTAAAGATACGTTATCGACCTTCCACAGCAGTCCAACTTCCCAAAAATATTCTATTTAATTCGCTGGTGTGGATAAGATATCCTCTGTCTTTCGTTCGCATTTTTCTGATGTGAAAGGGATATGCCTATCCATTCAAGACTGAAATGTTCTTTGATGAGATTATGAAGATTGACGCTGTCTGGATTTTTCCATTTTAGGTCTTCATTCTCATTAGGTTTACGCCCATTGAACATCATGACGCGATCACGTACGTGTCGGCTTTGTTTAGTGTGAATATTTTCGTAATAGACCCATTTTAGTTTTATAAGCGATGCAACGGGCTTGTTTATAGATGATGCTAGATGATGCACGTACCTCCTATGCTATGATAAATAGCCAATGATCTTCCCCGATTAGGATTTTTCGTTAAGAGTTCTTATGAAACGTCAGGTTTATATCCCTGAAAGGTGCTCGTAAGGTTCTACATCGGATTTTCGAAGTAATTGATTTCGCAGTCTCAAGTCTTTCAGGGTTCGTGCGTTTCTTATATAAAAGAAATTATTATATATAAACAAAAAACTTTTTCTTTGAAACAAGGAAATTTCTTTGGCTAAACAGGAATTTCTTTGCTTTAAGAAACCTGCTATTTGAATCAAAGCCAATTAATATTTGTATCTGATTAAAAAAAAACTTCATTAAATTTCTTAAAATCGATTGAATTTGGAAGTTCTTTAATTGCATGGAAATTTTTTGAAGTACTCGCTAAATATTCGAGATCTTGAAATCTGGTGTAAATGATTTAAAAAAAATTAATTGAATCATATCAGTTAAAACTTATGCATATTTCTAATACTCTATGCTTGGAAGGCAAGTTTTCTGTTATTGCGAATGAAAATCAAACATAGAGAACGATGCTTTTTTTTAAAGATGACCTTTTTCCGGAATAGTTTCTAAAAAGTTAGATCTAACATATGATAGGATGAAATTCGTTTATACAACCCTTAGAATTTCCGAAGATTCAAAGCTCAATCATAAATAGTGACGTGAGTTTCAACGAAGTGTGTGACCAACTTATTTTTGTTTGAACTGACTCTTATCAGATGTAAATATCTCTGAAGGACAAAGTTTACGTCTTCAGTTCTAAATATAATGAACTGATAAATAAAAGTGTAACCTGATAAATCAGTAGAATATTCATCGGCTATATTGTTAATCAAATTTCAAATTGATAAATTAATCAGTTTGTCATCTACTTAGACATGATGAAGATTGTCTGTACTCTGATCTTATGATTAGTCATTATCCTGAATTCCATTGGTGAATATTATAAAAAAATAAATCTATTATTCAGGTAAGTATTCGTTTAAGCTCTAGGCAAATCAGAATTTTTTTATGATATGAAGAGAACCGAGAAATTTATCACGTACAACTGACATTTACTGCATACGCGTAAATAGAATATTAATAAAAGTAAAATGCACTAAAACCCTAACTCTGTACCCGCCTAGGGCCTGATCGGTATAGAATAGAAGCCTTTTTTCCATGTCAAAACTCAGGGCCGCGTTATGTGGTTTCTAAACCACGGAAGGACATTACGACGCAATATGTTCAGTGCATCTTGCGTGCGCATTGCCTGTAGCTGAAATCACAATGGGATGAATAAATGCATGATTCACATTCCTCCATATGGCCTTTGCTTCATTCCCTAACTCGCTATACTTATGGATCTTGGTTTTATAGGTTGACTGCAAATTTCGGCTAAGCGGACAAGTAATGTCGATTCTTTTAAGAGTCCTAGGTTTAGAGCAAGTTGTTGATGTATAATGCCCGCTACATAATTATGTATGTGCATATATTCTCACTGAGATATTACGCGACAGCCATCAATAATTTACTCGATAGATTCGTTGGTATCTCCACATAATCGACACCGGTTAACCAAGTCTTGGTGTAACACGTGTTTGCGATAATTCCTGGTTCTGACAACTTTGTCCTGTATTGCAATAACGAATCCTTTCGTCTCTGGATACAGAACACCCTTTCTTAACCAAATATTAGATGCCTCACTATCCACTCCATTTTAATCTAACGTGTTGGGGTGCTCGCCATGGATGGCTTTCTGCCTCCATTGTATTTCTAATTCCTCTATGGTTTCTGCCCTGATATTCAAGGCCTCATCTGAGGACAAATTAATGGGCATGTATTCAAGATCCGCTTGACACATGGTACTGTAAAGCGCAACATTTCGTTTGCTGTTAAAATAGTCTCGCAACTGTATAATTTGTGACTCACACAGTTTTTTGGCATCTACAGCACCCCTACCCCCTAAATATCGTGGCAGAACTACCCTTTTAATTGCTGAATTTCTGTGGTGGATTTGGTGCTTCGTCATTTCTACGAGAACAGTTCTGTTTAACTTTTCAAGGGCGGCGTTAGACCATTTTATGAGCCCGAAGGAGTACGTGAGGACTGTGGTAACATATGTGCTGATTGCCCTGATTTTTTTTGCCGAGTTGAGAAAACTATTTATAACTAATCCGAGTCTCATAGTGAAGGCAGTCGTTAGGCTTGTCTTCACTATCGTATGTTCAATACCCTTAGATTCAAGAATACCCAGATAGTGATAAGATTCGCCTGCAGGAATTGCCTCGATGTCATTTTCGAACTCGTTCTCTAACTCTGCGATCTCTAATTCTCTTCTGATTGAATGCACTATTTTACATTTATCTAGTCCGACCTTCATGTTGATATCATTGAAAAACTGCTTTGTGACATCGATCACTCGCTGCAGTTTCTGGCCTAACTAGCGTACAGCTTCAGGTCATCCATATGAAGAAGATGGTCACTTGATGACCATCCTCATTATCATGAATTCTGAACTATGAGAAACCGCTGAAACATCCAAAGCTGTGATGTTTGTCAGATTCATTTCAGGGCTATTGCTTGACCTTGCTTCCTCCAGCTTGAACCACGCAGTGTCCAAATTGCATCTGTTCATTTTTCCCCAAACACCCAACCAGTAGTAAGTCATATCTTCCAATTGAGGGACTTCGGTGCCTTGGTAGTTATTTGGCTTTACACCTGATCTTCTATGATGGATCTCGATCCCTTGCTGGGACAAAGACTGCATTTGCAGGCCTAGTTTTTCGGCCCAACGTTCTAACGGTTGCCACAGCTGCACAGTATACAAGAGTTTGCACGTCTGACGCAGTTTGTTCTACGTCAAATACGTAGGTAAAACCTTGCTAGCGAGATGTGCTATGAGTGTACGCAGATCATTTGTGATGTTCATTTTGGACAGAGAATGCCTTAGTGTTGGTTCTACATATCTGAACACTTTGCCTACATTTTTCTGCCAAAAAATAATGGCGCATAACATCTCTGTTCATATGATATGTCCATTTTCGTCGCTTTTTTGGTTGCTGAACCTCTGCTTCTGCCTCTGGTTGTGTAAGGTCATCCACCTCTGGAGGATGTGGTGGTGTTGGATCATCAATAGGTTGAGGAAGAACATCAATTGATCCTGCTTGACCGTTTGACGTGGCTTTCTCTAACTGATGTTCATTGCCGTCGTTTTTCTACGCCAAATCAACTTGTTGTTTAATCTCTATTGCTCGATCTTCTGCCACGTGTAGAGTAGTCCTGATCTCCTTCACCTTAGCTTACCGTTTGTCACAGATGTTCTTGTTGGCCAGCTGTTTGACAAGTGAGATCTGCCTGACCATCTCGCAGCTCACCATCGGCACCGTGACTCATCCTGTGGCCCCCAGCTGTGGCTCCAGGGGCGCTCCGATGATTCACGGGAAGCAACAATCGTTCCAATATTTTTAGGATGCTCTCGATTATTATGTGAATTTTGGTGTTCTGCTAAGTCCGCCTTCTTTTCGTTATCAGATTATTTGGCATGGGAAACCCTGTCAATAGCAATGCTACCGCCAACATAACCGTGAAAGTGATGAGAGAAAAGGTCAAGCCCTACCGCGATATCTACGAGAACAAATATTATTATTTTGTTTTTATTAAACTTTTACTCGGGTGAACCCGTTTATACGTCATAGTCACGGACAAAGTCATGTGTTCATTAAGTTTATTCAACATTCTTTGCAAGTCTTCGATTGACTCTGCCATAAAAACCTTATACTCTGCGAACGCTAACACACGTACCCTTCCTGTTTCGACATCTACACATTCTTAGTCGAAAAGAGCCATTCTTAAACACTTGTGCATTAATAGTATAAATAATAAGAAGATGAAATGCATCCTTGTCTAATTCCTTAAATAATATCGAAACAGTCACTAAATTTTCCATTTATCCTTACGCTCGCTTTGCTACCCGTATATATTATTTTTATAGCTTGCAGGGGCCATCCATCAATTCCATACTCTTTCAGGACTTGCCAAAGTTTACTTTTATCTAACTTGTCAAAAGCTATTTCGAGGTCATCGAATGCACAGAAAACTTTTTTCCTACTCTTAAACTCTTTTCTTGTGATTTGCCTTAAACTAAATATTTGATCCGTACATGATCTTCCTGGCATAAACCCACTTTGGACTTTCTAAATCTTTTCTTCTGTTATTTTCATTAGCCTACAAATAACTTTTTTTGAGTATATTTTACTCATGGTACTTAATGAGCTTATCCCTCTGTAATCGAAGCAGTCGCATTCAACTCCCTTTCTTTTGTATACTGTTACGATAATCGCTTTTTTCCAATTGTTTGGGACCTCTCCCATCTCGAAACACAAATTTTTTAATTCGCACAATTTATGTGGTAAATACTCGCGACCATGTTTAAGCATTTCAGCGTTAATACTGGCTACCCCGGTAGCCTTCCCGTTTGCAAATTTCTTAATTATATGCCTAACCTTAGTGACACCGACTTACTTAATTGAGTTTTTTAACGAATCGAGTTCTACACCGCAGTTGTGGCGTCCTATTGCTTCATTACCTAATTGCTCCCCAAAGTAGTCTCTTAAAGCATCTAGTATCCCATCTGCATCAAATCGCAATTCCCTATTGCTATTTTTCATGTTGAAAAATTCTGTACTTTTATTTCCCATAATTATTTTCTAAAGCAGTTTCTTAGTTTCTTCAAAATTGTTTTATATTTTCTTCTCCTATTCTGCTCTAATTTCATTTTTACATTCCTTAAAGACGTGCGATGTTCAAAGTTTTCCTATACACTTCAGTCTTTGCATTTTGGGCAGCCTGAGTTTCATTATTCCACCACGCATCATCAGACATTCTTCCTACAACTGCTGTACCACACTTTTTGATCGCACACCTAACTATCACCTAGCTATCCCGGAACTTAGTCCATGCGCCATCTATATCTTTATTGTTTATAAGCGCCTCCCAGGTTGCCTTCTCTATGCTTTCAGTTAGCTTATTTTGGAAATAATAGAGAAATTGAAACCTTAGCGTTCACTATGAAAGTTCAGAATTGTAAAATTGAAGCTGGAAAAATTGAAGAAATTATCCAATTTTTCACCAAGAAAAATAGTGCTCGTACACGACTCGAACTAAATACATACAACTGTCAAAAAAGTCCCTTTTCCCCCTTGGCGCAAACGGTATTTTTCATGACAAATGGAAGATTTCAGACATTTCTCGAAATACAGTCATGATTTTAGCCGATATAATATTGCGAATAAAATAAGCATGATTTACCGTAATATTGCAGGTAGTTTATGGTAACTTATCATAAATTGTCCAATATTCAATTTTAAAATCTTTATAAATTTCCAAAAATTTCAAAAAGTTATCAGATTTTTTGTTATTCCGGGCAATATTCCAGGTAATTTAAGGTGAATTACGAGGGTAGTTCAATAAGTCCTTAGAATGAAGTATAAAAACTTTTTTTTTTGGGTAATTTTTTTTTATTTTTCAACATAATCTCCTTGGAGCTCTATACACTTGGTCAATCGCTTTTCAAGTTTTTTTAATCCTTCAGAAAAGT
>NC_046659.1:120562105-120579161 GCF_010883055.1 Belonocnema kinseyi | reverse complement strand
TGGTTATAAAAACACGTAAACTCAGAAGATGTGGACTGTGACTGCACCATATATCTAGTCGGGAGTGGTGCTAACTGAAAACAGATGATTTGGAGCGATTCGTGCGCCATCTGTTTGGTCATTCTAAGGACTTATTGAACTACCCTCGTACCATATGTTTGGCCAAATTCAATTAAAAAATATAATTATATAAATTTCTTGTAATTTTCGATCAGTGACGGTAATTATTTAGATAAATATGGTAACTTACCATCTCCTGCTGTAAATTGTTCTTGCAGTTTTGCAGCAAAAACACAAATTTCTATATTAGGCCTCTTAGTTACAACCTGAATCACAACTCGTGAAGTGCCAGCATAAAATTGTGTAGATACCTAAAACAAAAATGTAATCCTGCATTTCTTGTTTCAGAAATAAGTTCACAGTCCAAGCGCGTGCCTGACGAAGGAACTAATCCTGGTTTTCATCAGTACGGAATTTCTTCTCCTCTTACCCGACAGTGTCCCGATACGTCTCATTCTCTTGCCAAACCTCATTGTTCTACCAGTTCTCCACCAACTTCTGACCCACCGCCTGGTGTCAGGTCGAGGTCTGCTACTCTTAGGCAACGTTTTTCAAGCGTTCTTGGATATAGACTTGAAGACCACCTTTAATAGATTTAATAAGAACTCGTTCGATAGTCAGAGCTTGAGTTTGACATATTTCTTTATGTTTACCCTGCATTTATGCACAGACATTATAAAATTAATGTTCAAGGATAATTTTTACATTTAGAATTCCAATTTTAACATTTCGCAGATGCTTTTAAATAAATCTATAAGATTACATTAAATATCATAAATTTCTTATGACTTGGTACTTTTTAATCCAGTATTTCTTGTTTTAGGAATAATTTTACTGCCCGAGGGTTTTCCTGATGGTGACACTAATCCCGGTGCTCATCATTGTGAAACTTCTTAATCTTCTTTCTCTCCTCATTATTCTGTCAGGTCTCCACTACCTAATGAACCACCTCTTCGTGACAGGTCAAGGTCTCCTTCTCTCAGGCAAACTTTTCCCAGCGTACTTGGATTTAGATTTGAAGATCTTGCATTCATTCGACTTATTCCCCACAACTATCCGAATCGGATATTTGAACTCCGAATATACGTTTTTCCTTCAGCTAAACCAATTGGATTGAGAACAAAAAACGGTGTTCTGAGTCCCATTCCAACCGAAGAACGAATTGTATTATCAACGTCAAATGGCGATGTATGTGCATTATTACAAAAAATAGTAGGCAAAAACACGGGTATTCGTCCAATATTCACCTCTATTTTTGGGATCTTAGAACGAGTGAAAATAAACATGAATAACGGCGCAGTTGAAGGATTGACCACTGAAGAAATTGCGGAATGTCCAATGGCCACCAAGGGAAAAATCAGAAAGAGTTATAGAGTATTACATCTGTAAACCACAATTTTATTACAGCTTAACAAAATTTGAGAAATGTGCGCGTCAGACAGATCTGGCACTTTGAGTTCTGTCATTACGCTTCCCCCGCGTTAATGCATAGACCTTTTAAAATGGAAGTTCAAAAATAATTTTTTACATTTACAATTGCATTTATTTAAATTTCACTGGATATTTTAACATTTAAAATAAGTGCGATTTTAAGTTTTTTATGTTCAGTAATGAATTATATCATGAGTTTTATTAAAGTCTGGGCTACCCATGCAAGAACAATACGTAGATTCATTATAGTGCGGTAGAGATAGATGCCCGTCACCGACATTCATAACTTTATAAAGAGTTATTTTCTACCAAATTGAATTATTTCTTTACAAAACATTTAAGCGTTGCATTGATCGAAGAAATCTTGAGCACATATAAACTTGCTGCGACGAAGTTGTTGAAAAAGAATATGGATGTTTCCTGTGACATCATTTTCATTTAAATATGTGACCAAATTCGTTTCAATGAAACTGGCTCTTATCAGATGTAAATATCTCAGAAAGAAACTTTTGACTCCTTCCATCTAAGAGATAAATACTATAGTATAGATGACCGAATTACAATCGCATGTACTGAAATTCAAGAAGGTACACTTCTCTGTTGTGTAAATTCATTTGAATCACGGATTAATAAGTGCATTGAAGCCGAAGGTCATCATTTTGAACACTTACTTTAATTAAAAAATGATTACCTGACTACCTCGAATCGTGAGAGGCGAGGGGACTCACGTTAATCAAGCACGCTGAATCGTGAGAGGCAAAGGGACTCACGTTCATCTATAACGCTATCTAACGCGAAACGCGAAAAATGGGGGAACCGATTTAAACATAAGTGTATGTACTCCTTAAAGTAATTAAATTTTTATTCATAACATTTTTAATATGGGGAGGCACATATAAGGGTTAATGATGGGGGGGAGGGGTCCTTTGCAGTTTTTGACCAATCTACATCAAATTTATGTGTGAAAAATCTAACGCCAATTGCTCCAAAAATGCGACTGTACCCCCCCTCCCATGTTCATCCATCCAACTCTCTTCTTTCATAATATCTAGATCTGTCTGGAAGCACAAAGCATATGTGTGGAAAATGGCTGGATATCGATACTACACGTATCAGATCTACACGTTGTGCAACTGTGCACATTGCGTGTAGACATTAAATTGTACACGTTCAACTCTGCACATTAAATTTTAATATTTGCTCCTTCTTTTCACTAATTTGTTAATGTGCAGAGTTTAACGTGAAGAGCTTATTTGTGTAGTCCTTAATGTTCGAGGTTTCCACTTTTCGAGGTTAGTGTGGCAAAACTGTTAAATTTTCGAAGAATTAATAAAATTTATAACTCTAAAGATAACACAGGCCAACAATTCTCAGAACCAGAGACCAGACCTACTATACCCGAAGGTTTTTGCTGCGCTGAATCCGAATCTGACCGAGATATGGCGGATTCAAATATGAAAAATTTCACCCCCAAGCCCGGTAACTTTCGAGCCCATAACCTGAGACTCCCATAACTCGATTTCCTCTACCCCCAAACCCGGTTACGTGCATATCATTGAGCTTAAACCCCTACAATCTAATTTCCTTAACCCCCGATCCTTGTTACCTACTCCGTCCTAACACTTCAAAATGGCGGATCCAAAATGGCAGCCATATTGAATTTTCAAAATCTGACTTCATATTCTTAATGAGCAACCTCAAAAACCTATATATAGATTTTTTCGATCGAATACGATCACTTATAAATTGGGCTTATAGCCTCACATATGCTATATAGGGTGTTTTAACGTTGTTGCGAAACTGCGAAAATACTTAACTTCAATCAATGATATATCGATGAAAAAAAGCTATCTTGAATCTGAAAAAAGGATTTCAGAGGGCAAGGGTGCTCCTTTGTGATGCTTTCGCCCGTTTTTGAAAAAAAAATTTATTCAAGATGCTATGTAACCTCAAATATAGCAAAAAACGGTGTTTTTTGCACTTTAGGTTACAATATCTCGAAAACTGAGGGTGATCAAATTTTTCTGAGGTCGGATTCGGATTCAGCGCAGCAAAAACCTTCGGGTATACTAGGTCTGGTCTCTGGTTCCGGAACTTTGTCAAATTTTGTCGGCCTGTGTAATCTTCAGTCAAATCTTTTGAGCTGAGCGAAAAATATTGTTGGGTTGACATCCCAAAATGTAAAAAAAAAATTTAATTGGTTAATATTTTCTGTTTCCCTTTTTATATAAAAGTTATAATTTTAGAAAATTTTATTGAGCGATTTTGACAACTTGCTAAGACTAACCTTTAAAACGCAAAAAATGAAAATAATTTTCATAATGAATCTATATTGTAATTTTAAAAAGGTTATAAAATTGTAAAATGTAAAAAGTAGAAAAGTTTTCATAATATAACGTGATGGTGTAACATTCATAACCATATCAAAATAATAAGGTCATATTATGAAATTGTAAACTTAACATAGTCTGCCTCAATTAAAAAATGTAGCCGTCTGTTTCAACTGAAAATTTAACTGTTCAATTTTTTGGTTAAAAATTTATCTCCTTCAGTTCAAAATTAAACTGTTTGGTTGAAAATTTCTGTATTCTGTTGAAACTTTGTCTTTTCTGGTATAAAATATTAATCTTTTTCATAAACAATTTACATTTTCGCTTGAAAATTTCTTTCTTTGGTTAAAAATGCAACTATTATATTGAAAACTACTTTCAAAATTTGGTTAAACATTCATGTATTTTGTTAAAAATTAATCTTTTTTGAAGAAAATAAGATCTTCATTAGAAATTTAATATAGAAATGAATATTGAAATACTTGACGGAAAATCAATTTTAGTTGTTGTTGAAGATTTATCATTAAAACTTCAACTTTGGCAAGATGCATTTTAAACCTAAAAAGATTATGGTCTTCGAAAGGATACAAATTATCTTGAAAACAATTTAAACAATTTAAAACAATTCAAAACAGTTCAAACAATTCAAAACAACCAAGATTTAATATTATAGAAATATTTTCGTCAGATTTATGAAGAAATTCAGAAAGCTTTTTAAAGTTCTCAGATAAGTCGAAAAAGTATACATTTTTATTTTACAGGATCTTGTCCAATTTTTAATCAGTTTAAACAAAATTTGGGATTTTTAGCAGCTCTGAAAGTGAATATTTTTTAAACTAACCTGAATTATTCCTAAAATATTGAAAAATCTTGAAAACCGAAATTTGTTCAAAATATTCAAAAAATTATATTTTATTTAAAATTTTTACAAATCCTTTCAAATTTCTAATTATCATTTAATCATTAGTTAAACTTTCAAACCTTTTAAAAATATTTCAAAAGTCTTTGGTTTTTCCAACATTTATCTTAAAATTCTCAAAAATTAAAAAAACCTCCAGAATCCATTGACAATTGTGGAAATCTACATTATATTTAAATCTTATTTTCAACAAAAAATAAAAAACGAATTTTCGAAAAAGCGTTAGATTTGAAAAAAGGAAGCTTATATGGAGAATCTTCAATAAAAAAAAAAGATTAACTTTGAACCAAGTAGTTAAATTATCACCCTAAAAGATGAATTTGCCACGAGATAATGTCAAATTTCAAACCATACGAATTAGATTTCTACCATAAGGTTTTTAAAAAATTATTACCCAACTTATGAATAATTTAAATCAATTGAAAGAATATTTGGATAGAACATAAATAAATAATCACTAAGTATAATCCCCACAAGTTCAATGGTCTGCAATTACTGTTTTTAACATTTCAATCCAAATTCAGATGAAAAGTGGTATTTTGCAATAATAACAACTATGAAACCAAATAAATAGATAAAAAATGTCTTTTGTGTTTGAAAATTTATTTATTTTATTGAAAACTCGTCCCTTTGGTTAAAAATGTTACTGATTGTATGAAAATTAATCTTTTTTGGTTAAACATCAAAGTATTTTGTAGAAAATTCGTCTTTTTTGGTTGAATGAAACGTTTTTTGAATTGAAATTAAAATACTTTTTTGTTGAAATATTAATTATTACATTTTTCATTTAACTCAAAAGTTTGAAGTAGAACTATTTTGACCCATTAATGCGCAAGTGCAAGTTTTTGTGCGCATATTTTCAAGTACACAATTCTCTTGGAAAAATAAATTTATTTTTGACCAAATTCTTAAACAGGAGGGTTTTGAGAGTGCTCTTTCAAATGTTATAAAAAATTTTATATTCAAGGAACCGATTCAAAATTGGCCCAAAGCCGTCTGATAAAAATCCGTATGTATTCTTTTGAGGAATTTTAAGCAATTTTTACACCATAACATTTCTTTGTTAAGTTTATACTTTTTGAGAAAAAAATAATGAAGCTTAACATCACGTAATGTCACAAGAGTCGCCATTTTGGAACAACTAAGAGAGGAACAACATTCAAAACCAGGGTTTTGAAAACATCAGACATTCGGACGGCGATTTCTGGCGGTAATATGATTATTCAAATGCAGAAAGAATACCGAAAATTAATTTAAAAAATAAGTCGCAAATTCTGAAAGAGCCTCCTCAAAAAAACCCCATATAGGATTTTGTTAAAAAAAATCTGTTTTTCCAAGAGAATTGTGTACTTTTTGTTGCAAATTTGATTCCATTGTTGTTAAGCATCGATTTTTTTTCTGAAAATGTAGCTGTTATATTCTTAGTTTAAAACTCTTTCTTCATCAGTAGAAAATTAGATTATTTGGTAGAAAAGTCATTTTCATTGCAAAAAATTCGTATATTTGAGTATAAAATTAATCTTGTTTATTGAAAATTCATCACTTTGTTTCAGGAACCCACTATTTTATTAAAAACTTGTCTGCTTCACTTAGATTAAACTAACTTGAAAATTTGTTCATTTTTTTTTAAATAATGGTTTTTTAAATGAACAAGTTAACAATTTTATTATTGGTGAAATACTGATCTTTCTTTAAATAGAAATATAACTGTTTCGTGGAAGATTCACTTTTCGTGATTGAAAATAAACTTTATTTTTTGTTCAGAGACTCAACTATTCTGTTTTGAATTTGTGCAGTTTTGCATGAATTTTCATCTCATATGGGACAAAAGACAAATATTAAAAAAAAATGGTTTTATTAAAAAATGAAAGAAAAAAATTCCAAAGGATACTTGTTTTCTTAGCTGAATTGAAAGGATGCAAATTTTATGGATGAAAATGCATGTCCATTCATAAAAAAAAATACATCGGAATAATAAAAAACAATAGTTATAGACAATTATGTTTTTATTTGACAATATTACATAATTTTCAAATTTATTAATTTTGTATTTCTATCGATGTACATAGTTTGAAGTTTTAATATATCTAAATCTTCGCTCTCCTGATATCACAGAAAATCGAAATGCATTAATTCTATGAACTAACCCAAAGTACACGATATGCCAAGCCGTTTGCAGCCGGATTTTTATTAGAAGCACTCGCATTCATTTGAACTTTTGTCCAAGGGAGTGGAAAACTGCAAAAAACCAAACTCTTGAGCACAGCCGATCATTAGCAGACGAGTTTGAATGTGCGCACATTCGATAGAATCAAGTGCCCCCCCCCCACAATTATCCTGGACGTCCAACCTACCACTCAACAAGTAGTTAAACGCAGTGAAGATGACTAAAACGAGAATCATAAACGGTCACCTATCCGATCGGTAACCGCGGTCAGACGCGCTGGATATTCTGAAACTCGTTGAGTCGAGCATAACCACGCAACTTTTGTCGTCGGTCTACATTATTTTTTATATTAAAATTTTTTGTTGCTAATATCTAAGAAGTTTGCATTATTCAATGGATTTTGTCGGTGCCTCCATGCTTTTCTCGACAAACTGTGGTTAACAGTCTCATCTCTCTATTTTCATTTCGTGTTGGCAGCTAAGAGGCAGTGACCCTAATTTTTCTTTGAATAATTTTTTATTTTTCTTTATCATTAATATAAAAATACCAGGATTTCAATCTTATAATAATTTAACAAAGAATATTTTATTATGGAAACAAAGCAGTATTTCAGATTTCCAAAAAATAAAGAATTTTTATTCAAGAAAGAAATTATTTTTATTTAAATTATTGATCCTTCAAGCCAAAAGATCAATTTTCTCTAAAAAATTTGAATTTTAGAAACAAAATATGACTTTCTAGCAAAAAATTATTTTTCCACGAAATTGACGTATCTTTATAAGACGTTTAAACAAAATTATTCTTTGGCTCCATGAAATCATTTATTTGAATCAAACCAATAGAAGGTGTGTGGAATCAAAAATATTCATTCAAACCAAATCTTTTTGCTTGAATTACAAAGATCTTTTTCTCCAGTGAAGATGCTTCTGAGATATTCTTAGAACATAATCAAAAAAAACATTAATACCTGGAAGTCGAACATAAAGTTTCGGGACATAAGGACCAAATTCATAATAAGAATCTTTTGCTTTGTAAACATTGTTGTCTGTAGTTGTTATAGTACATTTCAATTTTATAAAATTAGGATCCTGTGGGGCATTGGGATTAGTGTCTACGATACGACGTCCAACGAAACATTCTTGATCAGGCTTAGGCGTGAGTATATAAAATTCCAGATTTTCCCAGGGTGATATTCTTGGGTTTCGTGTAAACGTAGGGAGATTACCGCGTAGTACAGTTCCAGTATAATTATGGCCACCTGGAACTCGCATTGTCACTACGGTTCCTGGAGCAAGCATAAATGCTGAACGTCTTCGTGTTGCTGCAACTAATTTTGTCAGAAAATAATATAAATTTATGAATTTTATATGCATTTGAAAAATATGTGATAGTAAGAATAGATAAGGGACCAACGATAAGGGTTATTATTCCTATAATACATGATTTTAATAATAAATGATTTTAATAATTTCATAAAGGCTTCATATCTTTATCTATTTAAAAGGATTTCTTAAGAATGACAATTAGTTTCATGGGATTTTATGAGATTTCCGAATTTTTCAATAATTCTAAAGGATAATCAGGGCTTTCAATAAGGTATTCAATTAAATTTTCCAAGATTTTAAAGGATTTGTTACAAATTATTTACATAAATTCGAGAGTCTTCAAAGGAATTTAAAGATTCAATGAAATAAACAATATTTCAGGGTATTTACAGATTTAAAAAAATGAAACATAAGAATCTTTAAATTAAAAAAAAATTGAAAGATATTGAAATATTTAGGAAAATTTCAAAGATTTTCAGAATATTTCCCAGATTTCCAAGGATATTTAAGGAATTTAAACACATTTTCACTAGGTTGAAAATAATTTTCGTGGATGGTAGTAATCTTAGAGGATTTTAGAGGAGATTTTTAAAATTTTATAAGATTTAATAATATTTTAGTGATATTTAAAAAAAATGTATTTTAAATAATTCAAGGATTTGAAAGGTTTGAAGATTTAGTATTTCGAAGGATTCCAAAGAAGTTTGAACAGAAATCAAAATTTTCAATGAATATCATTATATTTCATTCCCCTTGGCCGGATTACAAGGGATTTTATAATATTTAAATAAAATACAAGGAATTTTATCAAATTTTAATGAAATCTTAGGAAACTTATTCATTTCTAAATTCAAAAAATATTTTGAGATAACATTTTTCAAAATATCTCGAAATATTTACAAATATTTTGAAGAATTTTAGTTCTATGTATTTCAAAAGATATTTGAGGAAATTAAACGCATCTCATGGGATTTTATAAGATTTTTGAGGATAATCGTAATTTCGAAGCAATTTAAAGGCTCTTAATAAAGACTTATACTGCATATCCAGGATCTCAACTGGTTTTAGAGAACTTCAAGTATTTCAAGAAATATCATTAGAATTTTTAAAACTCTCCTTTTTTAAATATTTCCTAGGATTGCAGTAATTTTAAATGATTTGGAAGAATTTTAAGAAGGCATTTTAAAGAATATCTAGAATCTTAACGAATTTTAAAGAATTTCAATTACTTTAAAGGATTTCCAGAAATATCATTAGAATTTATCAGATTTGAGGGTGCTTTTTTAAATTGTCGAGGATTGCTGTAGTTTTAAAGGGTTTTAATGGCATTCAATGACACATTTATACAAAAATCCAGGATCTAAATGGATTTTAGATATCTCTAAATATTTCGAGGGATTTCAAGGGATATCTATCATTGGACTATCGAAAATTTTAAGTTTTTTATATTATCCAGGATTTCTGCATGGGAATACAAAAACTTGTAACTCATAACAATTCACAACATAAATTGTACCCCCGTTCTCTATTTTATATAATTTTTCCCAATATTTTCAGTAGAAAAATAATTCACTAGAAACTTAAATTTTGAAATTTTTACATTAAAATATTATGAAGCACCTTGAAATCTTGTGAAGTTAAATTAAATCGAACTATACTCCTTAAAACTTGTTTAAATCTCTTGAGACTTCCTTGGAATTTTTTCAAATACCCTAAAATATTTTTAATTTACTGAAACCCCTTGCAATTTTTGAAAATTCCTCGACTATTTTTAAATTACCTCAAAGTGTTTACAAACCTTTGAAATCTCTTAAAATTCCTGGAAATGTTTTTAAAAAATCTTAAATTTCTGAATTCTTACGAATAAATTCTTTGAAATGTCATAAAAATAATATGAAATCCCTTGAATTCACTCGATGTTAAATGAATTCTGATATATATTTAATTTTTTAATTTCATGAAAATTCCTTGAAATCCATTAAAATACCGTCAATAATTCCAATCCACGGAAATATGAATTTTTTGGGGACGAATATATTAATTGAAATTCCTTGAAACCCCTTTCCAAATTCTTCAAAACCCTTTCAAATTCACAGAACTTGCTTGAAACCTTTTGATATTTCCAACAATATTTTCAGTCTTCTGAAGTTCTTTGAACATGTTCAATTCTCCTGAAAATCTAAAAATCTTTCAAATTATACAAATCCTTTAATTCTTGGTACTTTTAATCTGAAAAATTCATTAAAGTACCTTATTGAAAGCCTTTGAAATCCAGGAAAATTCCTGAACTTCTCGGAAAAATCCTGCCTCACAAAAAATTTGCTGCATAATTCATCGATGAACCCTTATTTAAATTTAGAATTTACTCACCAACAGGGGGATTAGTTTGAGTTTGTCCCGTTTGCACAGACTCTCTGGATGGTCCAGCTTCTCCAGATCTTTCCATTGCACCTAATTTTATAAGAAAAAATAGAGACTTATTGATTTTCTGTGCACTAAAAAATATTCAGCAATGAGTAGATACTGTTACAAGATTAAGTTTAATAGAATTGTTGCGCGATTTTAGATAAAATAATTTTCTAGTACATCACTTTAATCTGAATCGAAGGTGCGTTATAAGTTATTTTTCTTTCGTGTTGTTCAACAGAAAAAAATTATTAAAAATTGAAGGTGGTAAAACACTTATTCAAACTGGTATCACGTGGGTGTCACGTGACTCAGAGGTTCTCATAATTATCTATCAATGTGACGATGTGAAACTAATAATAAAAACGTTAGGCCATGGTCTGCTGTCAACTCAGACTATTTTTATTTGATAGCTTCATTTGTTAAGGATTATGTAACAAAAAAAGTTATCCTTTTGTAATATTTGGTTAGGGGTCAGTATTATGTTGAAGAAAAACAATAAGTGCAATTATTCACACATTTAAAAATTTTACATATTCACGAATTGTTCAGTAAACATTACTACATTTAAGTACTTTTTTCAATTAATTCTTTGTACATACCATACATATATCTATTTTCGGTAGATTTTCTCTATTAATATTTACGAAACCCTCCTTTGACATTTTTTAGAGCAATTTCTTTCGACTTCTATTTTCGGTGTGCACATAACCAAAACAAAACATCGGCACAGAAAAAGATATTTGAGAATCAGTGACACGTGAGCTGTGATTGGTGGAAGATCCGACCCCTTTGACCTTAAAGGAGGCCTCCAATCGACATCGTTATAAAAAATTCATATTTCAACATTAAATTAAAAATAGTAAACAATATGTAAACAATATTCTATGGGCGTTTTTATAATTAGTATTTTATGTACTATA
Source organism: Belonocnema kinseyi (assembly GCF_010883055.1). Lineage (NCBI taxonomy): Eukaryota > Metazoa > Arthropoda > Insecta > Hymenoptera > Cynipidae > Belonocnema > Belonocnema kinseyi. The sequence continues at coordinate 120,567,600 of NC_046659.1, read as the reverse complement.
AGATATATTTATTGTAAAAATCATATCTGATTTTGGAAACAACCCTATTGCAAGATTGACTCAGAATCTCTGCAAAAATTCAATTAAAACCAGTTATAATACGCAGCTACATCCGGCCTTGTTGAAAGTACTTGAATTTGCCGGCACGTTTGGCTAGGAAGGATGAAAACTGCATGAAACCATTCTCAATATTTTCAATCCACCCGAATCCTTTAGAATTTTTTTGATCTGTTTTAAATTCCTTTAAAACATTCAATATACTCTAAAATCTTTTTAATTGTTTTGAATCTCTTTAAATTTTTACATTTAAAATCTTGTATTTAAAATCCTTTAAAATTATAAAAATCTTCGGAAATCTAATTTTAAAAAAACGGAAAACCTGTTGAGATTCCTTAACAATCCGTGTATTGAGTCGGGAATCTTTGAAAGATTTTGTAATTCTTTGTAATCTTTTCAGGTATCCTAAAATCTTTAAAATTCTTTAAAATCGTTCCAAATTCAAGCTCCTCAATTTTCTTAAATAAATTCTTTTATGGATGTAGTCTTAAAAATCTCTTAGTATTTCTTTTAACTGCTGAAAATGCCTTAGAATTTTTTTAAATACCCTAAAATAGTTTCAATTCTTTGAAATCACTTAAAATTTTTTAAGGCTCCTAAAAATGCTTTCGAATATTTTCAAATATTCTGATACCTTTGAAATATTTGCATACCAATAATTATTTACAGTCTTTTTATGTCTTTTAGGCTCATTCAGAATTTTGTAAAGCTCCTAAGAATTCCTTAGAATAATTTGAGATACACTAAAATCTTTTTGCAGCGTCCTTTGAAATCTTTTAAAATATTTTGCAATTTTCTAAAGCTCCTAAAAATTCCTTGGAATCCTTTAAAATATGCTGCAATATTTTGAATCCCACTAAAATCTATTAAATTTTTTGTAATATTCTGAAAATTCCAAGCCTTTAAAATCCCTTCAAACTTCTTTAGCTTCTGAAAAATTGTATGGAATGTCTTCAAATACCATAATATCTTTAAAATCATTTGAAATCTCTTAAAATAAATAGAATTTGCTGGAATATCTTATAATATTAAATTTTTTCAAATTATTGAAATCGCTTATTTGTTGTGAATAAATTCCCTGACAATGATTTTGATTGAAATTGCTTAAACCTTATTCAATCTTTTAAAATACCCTATAATATTTCCAGTTCTTCTAAATTCAAAGACATATTTGAAAGCTTCCGAAATTTTTTCGGATTTTTCTATAATAGCCTAAAATATTTCCAGGGCTCTCAAATTCCAAGACATATTTAAAGCTTTTTAAAATACCTTCGTATCTTTTAAAATACCCTGAAATATTTTAAATCCTCAGACATCCTTTGAGATTTTGTAAAGCTCCTAAAATGCTTAGTTACTGTTTTAAATACCCTGAAATATTTCTAATTTTTTTAAATCCCTTTAAAATGTTAAAATCTTCTGAAAATTTCTCGAAATTTTTAAATAAATCCTATAATATTTTAAATTCTTAAAAATATCTTTAAATTCTTTGAATCCGCTAAAATTTCTTGGAATATTTAAAAATCTCTTAAAAACCATTGAAATTCCTTTAAAATCCTTTTAAATATTAGAAAATCCTCTGAAATCCCTTGGAATTATGAGAAAGCGTTCTTTTTGTGGATATATTTTACGGAATGATGCAACACATCAAAATACTTATCTAATAATAACCATGTAGAGACTTTATAACTTTATTCCAATCCCTTATTGTAAAATTAATAAACATTAACGTTAAGTACATAAATTTCCTATATGTTTGATTTGTTACAAGTTTTAAACAATAGTATCGGATATTCCGCTTCCACACAAGCAACAGACCATACAATTTTTCCAAAATCCCACCACCAAAAAGATCTAATTTTGTCTTGGTTTTAGTTTGTTCTTTATGAAGTTATATGCAAGACAAAAAAGAAAAGCAAGTGACTTCTAAAAATATAAGCAGGCTATTGTTGCGCCAAAACTCTCAACTATATTACGGCTACACTCTGCACCCAGAAAAAAGTTTTGTTAAATCAAAGAGACTTTCTTTAAATCAAAGAAATTCTAGTATTGATATACGGCCAGGGAAAAATTTGCTTGATTCAAAGAAATTGTTTGTTAATTTTTTTTTATTCGATTCAAAGTAATATTTCGTTTATTCAAGCGGAAAATTTCTTTAAATTAAAGAAATATTTCGTTCCTCCCAACCAAATGTTTCTTTGAATTTAAGAAATATTTGATTGTGGATTAAGAAAATCTTTCTTTGATTAAAATAAATAATTTGCTTCTTTCAAATTACTAAATTTAAAGAAAGTTTTTTTAATTTGATAAGAACTCTTTTTGAGACAAAGCTGTCTTGAAACATAAGCATCACCCTCTTGTTTGTTTTATTTTGAACCAACTGAACATCATCGTTTTATAAACATACTTATTCGGCTGCAAGTTTTGATAAATGTTTCTTGCAAAAAGATTCTTTATGAGACATATGTAAATCTTCTTAATCTTTATTCATATAAAATCAATTGCAGAAAAACATTAAAAATTGTCATCAGCCTTGTAGAAAATAATTTATCAAATTGAGTTTACAAGTTCCTCCAAATTAATATATACTGTTAAAAATATTTGAAGTTCTACCACACATTTACTAGAATTCTACAATACAAGCGTAAGGTAAAGTTGCAACCGTGGCATTGAAACGACGAAATTGCAATACATGTATTGTAAGTCTTGTAAATCGTGAAGTCATCATCCAGCATTCCAATACATGTATTAGAGCATTTGTAAGACGAAAATTATGCATAAGGAAATTACCAATAGCCAAAATTACTTGAAATGGCGAGTCAACGATCCGGGTGCACCGGGTCGAGCACCAGGTAGTTTAATACATATTCTACAAGAACTTTTAAAAAATTTCAATTTCGTGAATAATGAAAACAGTTCCGAACGGTTAGTCGACGGCCCGGGTAAAACAGATCGCGCCATAGGTCGACTCTAATTTTTAGTAATTTTTACTGTTGGAATAATCTAAATTTTAAAACAGTTCTACTAGCATACGTGCTAAACTACATGTGGAGTGATCTGGTTTACCCGGGTTGCCGACTCGCCATTTGGAATCGTTTTCATTATTCACAAAATTTTAATTTTTTGAAAGTTTTCGTTGAAAACGGTTTAAACTACCTTGTGTTCGATTTGGAGCACCCGGATCGTCGACACACAATTTTCATTAATTTTGGCTGTTGAAACAATCTAAATTTTAAAAAAGTTCTCGATAGAATACATACTCAGATACCTGGGGCGCGACTTGGTGAACTCGAGTCGTCGACTGACATTTCGAATTATTTTCATCCTTGACAAAATTAAAATTTTTTTCAAAGTTTTCGTAGAATACGTATTATACTACCTGATGCTCGATCTGGTGCCCTCGGATCGTCGAATCACAATTTTTAGTAATTTTAGCTGTTAAAACAATCTAAATTATGAAAAAGTTTTCGTAGAATACCTACCAAGATACCTGGGGGGCGATCTGGGGCTCCCAGGTCGTCGAATCACCATTTGAAATTGTTTTCATTATTGACGAAATTAAAATTTTTTCAAAGTTCTTCTAGAAATGTTTTAAACTAGCTTGTGTTCGACCTGGATCACCCGGATGGTCGACACATAATTTTTAGTAATTTTAGCTGTTGAAACAATCTAAATTTTGAAAAAGTTTTCGTAGAATACGTGCTAATATACCTCGGGCGCGACCTGGTTCACACGAGTCTTCCATTGATTATTTGGAATTGTTTTCATTATTTACAATATTTAAATTTTTAAATTTCTCGTAGAATACCTGGTGCTTGATCTGGTGCACCCGGATCGTCGGCTCATAATTTTTAGTAATTTTTGCTGTTTGAACAATTTAAATTTTTGAAAAGTTCTCATAGAATATGTGCTACCCTACCTGGTGTGCAAACCAGTTCACCCGGGTAGCGAATTTACCATTTAGAGACGTATCGGCTATTGGCAAACCTGATATTTTCATTTTTAACGCAGGCTGATATTCTCTGACACTTACATGCCCTTAAGAATATGCATTTGTGTTTAGCGTGTCTTAAGCATGGGAAACGGTCAGGAGCAAGGCTTGCGCCATGCTGCCATTCAGCCGTGAACCATGCTTTAGCCAGATATTTCTAAGTGTCTTACCATGCTTAAGCCATGCAAACTTTTTTCACGTGGGCAGAAATTTGTTTGCCAGGAACAAGTGTTCTCACAAATGATTTACATTTGTTGTTCTAATTTTTCTCTTTAACAAGCGTCCAGATGTCCAGCTAATAGACTTGTACTATAAGACGAGGGGTCTTTCACTCGAAAGTTCAACGTCAAACGCTAGAAATCAAAATGAACTACGCACCAAATCCGCCGAAACCGTTTACTGGAACGCAAAATTCGGGAATTTTATTCCTAATTCATGATTTACTGTAAGTGCTCGTTAGAGATGTAAAGAGTTTGAAGACAACGTTCGAATTTCTAAAAATCTTAACTAGAACATGCACGAATTCAATATGAATTCAAGTGAATTCAGATGAATTTCGTGAAGCTACGACGTTCATCGTAAGGACCATACCAAAAAGAGTAGGCATGTGCTTGCGCAGTCCGACACAGATGGACCTAATCTGATCAGCTGTTCCTCACATGGTGAATGTAAATATTTATTTTTCCGTACTCGACAATTTAAGATTTATACTAAATCGTTATGTCAATTTGTCAACTATAACAGTATTGACCAATAATATGTGAAGTTCGAAGTGAAGTTTTAATTGCATGTGCGTCGTCATTCATCACAACACTTTTCTCGGATTTAGGTAAGTTCGAAAGTTTACTTGTTTATACGTAACAACGCCATATTATCGCAGTCATTTTCTCAGTATTTTTGCATTATAATTTCAATTTAAATTATACCGAAATTCTAACTTTAAATTTACTTTATTTATTAGCTGCAAAGCCCGACAAAGATTGTACAATTCTTGAAACTAGCAGAAGTGAAAAGTGAGTTAACATTAGAACAAAACCTAGTTGTAAAATATGTCTTTATCAGGCATTTCTACAATATCATATTATAACTGTGAACTCGACTGTGAATATTTGTTATTTATAAGGTGTAAGAAATGATAAGTTACAAATATTAGAACTTCAGTTTAAGTTAACGTAAAATTAATAAATTCAAACATAAGTGTTTTTTTCATTGTGTATACTTTTATACCAATTAATTTGCATTTTATTTGAAACTGAAACAATTTATTATACGTGAGAACTGCATTTGAAATATTCGAATAAATTTTTCCAAGTATATATGGTGTTATTTTTTTTATAGTTCCTACTTAAAACTATTTCATTATTTGAACATGTTGCACTAGATCTTGCAGTAATGATAAAACGAGGAACATTTTGTTAACAATTATTGATGCAACATAATTGATGAATTT
>NC_046659.1:120547685-120562005 GCF_010883055.1 Belonocnema kinseyi | reverse complement strand
TTTACGTGAACTCAGTAAGAAACGTGTCCACCGCTTGTACTCAGCGTTGTAGCACGTCGAACTCAATCGAATTCAACGTGAATTCGGCCGAATTCATCTGCTTAACGCGTCGACTTTGACACGCGGAGTTCACGCGGTCCCACAGCCTGTTGAGCTTTAAAATCGTATGAATTCGACAAGCATGTGGCACTACTTGAATTCAGAGCGAAACAAGCCTCGCTATAAAATTCCAAGACATGTAAGGTAGCATACCAATGCCAGAATTTGGCAACTACAACATTGTGTATTGCAGTGTTACCTTACGTTTCGAAAATAAACTTTCAATACATGTAGTGGAAGTTTCCAACAGAAATTTTTAACAGTCTATCATTGAAGAAGAATCTGTTTAAGTGGAAAAAGTTGTTTATGGCAGCGAATCTAAGAACAATGGCGTAGATAAATAAATCAGCGATGGTCCAGACTACATATTGGTATAGACAGAATATAGTGCCTTTAAAGATTATTGTCACACGGCAGTTGTAGAAACTCTTTAATACATTATATTATAATTATTGTAGTCTCTGTTTTGAATGGTTAATTTTGGTCATCATGTTTGAATTCACTGATCTCAAAAACCCCCTTATACTATTCTTTACACAACTGTATTAACAAAAAATTATCTGTAGACGTCTAAATGTCATTACGTAATCATTTGGATGTGCACGTGGACATATCTAGATAGATATGATACTTTCAAGATATACGTTCAATAAAGGGACGGTGCCATATGTTCACGCTTCAACTGACACGTACCTTGTCAGAAATTTACCATCTGGGAACGTACGCAGCTCGGAGGTTAACTTAATCTCTGGGCAAATAAATTTCAAAATAAAAGCAGTTAGAAGTGTACCATATGTGCACGTAGACATATCTAAATAGATCTGATAATTTTACGATAGTCGTTCAATGATGGGATGGTAATATATGTTCAGACTGAACTTCCACGTACGCAGTTGGAAATGGTCCATCTGGGAACGTACACAGGTGATAGGGTAACATCTGGGAACTTCTCAATTGCAACGTGTACAAAGTTAAAAATGTACCATTTGTGCATGTAGACATTTCCAGGTAAATATAACAATGGCAAGATAAACGTTTAATGTTGCGAAGGTACCATATTTTCACACTTGGATTGCCACATTCATTTAATACTGATATTACATTACACTTACTTGTAATATGAAGGTAACCCATGCAGACGCAGAGTAAAGTGAAGAAATTTATTTTGCGTAAGAAGCCAGCAATAGAAGACTGAAGACGAGTTTTCCAAAAAATCTACTATACGGTGACTGGAAAATGTGTAGAATATGCTCACTTTTATAGTAACCAGTATCTTATTACACAAATTTAACTGACAAGGAAGCGGTGTGGAGTTACGACAACAATTTATTCGAGAATCAAGTATTTCTCAAATTTACAGTATATGTTGCACATTTAGAACCTTCTGAATTCTTTACATTGAAAAATCTTTGGTTATCTCAATTCCAAAGTCAAATTATAAATTCCTATTTTTTTTAGAAGACTAAAAATGTAATTAAATTAAAATCAGCTTTATTAAGATGTAGTAGGTATAAAATCATTGACATGCATTTTTGCCAAAAAGGAATATAGATTCCTTGGAGTATTATTCAAAGGTCTGATAAAAAAAAACATGACCCACTGATTATTCTGAGTATGACTTGTTTTAAATAAACAATTCCTATTATGCAGTGAGGAAAGTAATAAGGAACTTTTTGATCACATTTATTTTTATTGTATTAATAAAAGATTCGTATATAAAAGCTTCTGATGATTCGAATTGTGAAATTCGAAATATTGATCTCATATTAACAAATTATAATTATTTATATATGACGATTTATAACTTTTTTTTAATTGAAATAAAAAACCAAAATTCGTTGAGAACAATTCTTGTATATTTATTTGGTAGCGTATGGCATGCAATTTGAAATTTAAAAATAATTTTCGACAAATGTCTAGCGCGACTAAGTTTGATTAATCCCATTTGGTCAGCCCAATCTTTAGTCACTCTTTTGAGAACGACTGGAGAAATTTCGAGAATAACGCGTTCAATGTTGGCCTTTAGCTCATCAGTTCTTTTCGGCTGGCCGGCTAATACAAGAGACTTAACGTAGGTCCATAAAATAATTACAGGGATGTTAAGTCACAATAACGAGGTTGCCAATAGATATTACACTTTTTCGATGTGATTCGTCTATCGAACATCGCCTTCAATAAATCGATCTTTTCGAAGGCCGTATGACTTGCTGCCCCATCTTTTTGAAACCAGAGGTTTTCCAAATCTTGTGTCTTTGCATTTCCGCATATTTTTGTTCAGGCCTTTTAAAATTAAAGTTCAAAGCATCGAGAACTGTAATTTGGAGATTACGAATTGTTTTTAGTTAAAGCTTTTTTGTCTTCAAAAAGTACATTCTCATTACGTTTATCGTCATATAGTTGACCTTCATATTCTGCAAGAAATTTTGCTTCATTTTGACCACCAACGAAAGTCGCGAAACCATTAATTTTTAGTGATTTCTCGGCCTTAAGAATAATAAAGAATTATGTAGTATTTATAAAATAATATATCTGCTAAAAATCAATTTTTATTAACGCATAGATTCTGCATGACGTATATCGTGCATAAGATTACTCATTCAGATATTGCAAAATGATGAACAAATTTTATTCTTTGTGATTACTTTAATTTTTGCTTCTTCTTTTGCACCAATTTTTATTTTCAGCTACACTAAAACATCTTTTATTTAAATAAATGTATATTATTATAATTCGAAATATGCATTAGTATTGAAATAAAGGTATATGTACTGTCTTACCTGTGTAATTAAGAAAAAATCGGTATCCTTTGAAAAAGAAAATTTTTAAACATTTTATGGCAACCTGACTGAGCATCCTATTAAAAAATTCCTAATGCCAAATTTATAGCTCTTTTCTGAAATAACAACTTTTATCTTCATTATTTGCATTGATTTTTCTATTATTCAAGAAAATTAAAAAAGTTATTATGATAATTCTTTAGGGCATTCAAGAAAGCAACATTTTTCTTTCTTGACTTTTTTTTTAAATCAAGCGTTATTTGTGAAAACCTTTTCTTGGGGTTGAGAGTGTAAAAATTAAAAATTACATGTTGTTATATTAAAAAGATAAACTTACACAAAAATTTTACAAAAAACCCGACAAAATGAATAAATAATATTAAGAAATGCAATAATGAATTATAGTGAATTTAAAATAATAAAGATAAAAAATTAATTTCTCATTAAAATGAAAATAGTACTATTAAAATTACGTGAAGTAGTATTTAAAGTCGCGAGGCAAACTAGCTTTATATCGTGCGTTTTTTGGCTTCAAATGTTCATTTTCTTTTTTTTTTTTATTTTGTAAATGCTGCAACTTTTGCACTTTGATTTTTATCGAGAGAAGTTGTTCGTATAAATTGTTTACTTTTTGCGTACTACGAGCATCCGTACACAGAATTTGCAATTCTTGACAAAATTAGTCTTGAGAGTTTAAAAATTTTTCTAATTTTTTACATTTTGATCCAAAATGGCTAGCTAAACAAACTGACCTTTAGTTTAGAGTTGCTAGACAATATATTTGACATTTGACAAAAAGCAGGTGGGGTCAAATTTTACACAAATTTAATAACTTTTTAATAGCTTCTTTTATCTTCTTTTTTAAAAAAATTTTCTTTTTACTTTATATCTTTTCAGATTAATTTTGAAAATATTTGCTTTTAAAAAATCTGGAAAAGGGCTTATTCTTATAAAAGAAAATGTTGTGCAGGGTAATTTTTGGAGACGGGGCAGTGAGGGAGGGGTAGTAAGTGACGGCGAAGTAATTGAAGGGGATGCGAGGGCTTACTCCTTTAATTTTTAAAGGTTTATTAACTAATTTTTAATTAACCTGTAGAGATCAACCCATTTAATGATAATTTTTGCTTTCTCAATACGAAATTGGACCTCTTTTTTACTTTTGGATTCGGTTATATGACAAATGTAACCTTAAAATGGAAACTGTACATTTTTTTCGAATTCTCGAAAATGGATAATTCTGATGTATATACTTCGTTAATTAAATTTTCTTTTCAAAAATGTTCTTAATTTTCAACTTACTGATCAAACTGTTTAATGGATGAGTTATTTAATTAAGTTACTTACCAAAATCTAAAATTGATGAAAGCTCGTTATTTTGATATATTCAAAGCCTAAAAATGAATTTAACAAGCGTATCAAAATCTCAATTCAGGGTCATCGTTTAATTAAATTTACAATAGATTACCAATTTTTTATTTTCACTGAACTTGTTAAATTTTTCGTTCAGGAATAAAAACAACCTTACACCTGGCTACAACAGCCATACGTAATCTCAGAAGGAGTCATACTCAGACTACGTCACACATAGATAAAATACATATATTTTCATGAAAGTAGTCGAGTTTTCAACTAAAAAAAGATAAATGGAGAACCAAAAATTTCAGTTTTACATTTTCAGTTAAAATTATCAATCTGAAACCAAGAAAAATGAAATTTTTGACAAAATAGTTAAATTTTCAAAAAAAGTAATACATGTTCGATAAAAAAAGAAGCAAGGGGAATTAATGCGTGCATAGCGTGCACAATTTTCGGGTGTTATGTAGAAGGAGCATTTTTTGCACTTTTTTAATATTTATGTTAGATTTAAAAAAAGGAAATTTAGCAAAAGACCATTGTATTTTATTGTTCAATTAGTAATTTAAAAATAATTGTATTTGTATTTTTGACTCAAAAAAAAATTATACCCTAAGGTCGATATTCGCTTGTTCTATCCACAAAATTTCGTCACTCGACAACGCTAAATTTGAACTGAAAGAATTCAACTCGCTAATTTTTATTTAAAAATTTTATTATTTGATTAATTTGATTGAAAAAATTTGAGTTTTTATTGATTCTAAATTTAATTGCTCTAATTTTGAAGTATTTGTGTAATTTTATTACACAAGGCATCCCATACACAATTTAAATATTTGATTGAAAATTAAACGTTCTTTTTAATATTCGCCTTTTTGGCTTGAAAACACAGTCATTTGTTAAAAGAATGTTGTCTTTTTTGCTTCAAAAATTCATCTCTTTTTGTAGAAATTTCATATTTTTTTGTTTAGACTGAAACTGTCCGTTTCAAAAATAATCTGTTGTTGTTCTAAATTAAGTTTTATCTAAAAAAATCTCATTTTTGGTTTGAAAATTTGAACTTTTTTACAAAAAGTTTGTATTCTAGCTAAAAAAATGTTCAATTTGGCAGAAACTCAATTATTTAGTCGAAATTTGAAAAATGTATACTGGTTAGTTTAAATTCAAATGGTTAATTGAACATTCCTGTATTTTGTTAAAAATTCAACATTTTTGGAGAAAAATTAATCCTCTTGGTCGAAGATTTAATTATTTCTTTGAAAATAGTTGTGATTTTGAACTTGCTGTCAATTTCATTTTCGCTATTATTTAAACAAAAGCTATTATTTAAACAAAAGTCCCTGTGGTTCATGGACGCTCCCTACTCTGTTGAAACTTTTTTAAAAATAATTTTTGTGAATGAAAATTTATTACCTTTCTTGAAAATTCAACTGCTCGGTTAGAAATTATCTTTTTTGTTTATCTCTTCAATGTTTTGTAAAAGATTGTCTTTGTGGCTGGGAAACTCAGAAAATTTATACAAAATTTAACTATTTTGCCAATTTTTTTTTAAGAAAACTTAATTTTTGTAAAATAAAAATTCTACCATTCCATTTTGGGTTACAAATTCATCCTTTTTGGTATAAAATGAATATTCTTGGTTGGAAATTAAATTATATTATTTAAAATTTATCTGAATTGTAGAAAGCTCTTCTTATTTTGCTTGAAAATTTAACATTTTGGATGTTTTTTTTTGTTTTGTCACTAGAAAATTAATCTAAATTTAAAATTCAATTTTTTTTAAAGCTTTCTCTTTTTGTAGTACTTGGTTGAAAGTTGAAACACTTTCTTGATCTATAAGAAACAGTCAGATTTACCACCCCCCCCCCCTCCAAACTTAAATCATCACACATTGCTTTTTGGATGATCTATAAATAAGGTCACGAAGAAAATTTAATCTGTAGGAATTACGTAAAATAAGTAGGGAAGGTTATCTCAAACTCACAGAAAAAACAAAGGGGGTTCGTGTTTTAAAATCTCAGAACAAAAACTTTATGTAGCATAAAACATACTAATTGCTTAGTGAAAATGTGTATAATAATTATTTTAGAGCTGTAATAATTAAAGAACATTATAAGAATAGGAAACGAAAAAAATAAAAGTTTAATATAAGAGTGCGATGGTGTAACATTTTTTACTTAATTGAAAAAACAATGAAAAGTAATATTGTTAAATTTGTCAATATGCTACATCATCTCTATACCAATTTATACATACAAGCCATGGCTTTATAGCGGAAATTTCTTAATTATTTACGTTTTTATTACATTACTATTTACATTTATTTTACCTTGATCGATTCACGACAATGACGAGGAAGATTAAAGCTGCGTTTTTTTGTGAAGTAAGAACTCTAATGTACAAATAAAAAATATTTTTTGAAACGAAATAATTAATTTGAATAAGAATTTTTTAAAATCTCATTTATTTATAATATTCTTGAAAAGTTTTTATTTTATTAAAATAACTGATAAAGGTTTTAAAACTTTGATTTCCTATATTTAGAACAAAAATATTCCTAAAGATAAGTCCGGTACAAAGAAATAAGAAAAGTTTTTCTTTGTTTAATTCATAGTTCTTTCATTATAAAATGCCTAATACAATTATAAAAAAATTGCTTAAATATTAACTCAAATCTGACGAGGGATTTTTAAAAATATTTATTACATGCTTTTTAATCAGTTTTAGGAGATTTTGTAATTAGGAAATTTATTGGTTTGATTAAAAATGTAACTATTACATTTTTATAAAACGAATCTTGTAGTTTAGAAATCAACTTTTGTGTTGAAGGTTCAACTCCTATGTTAAAATTTTTTTTCCTTTATTCATAATTTTAGTTGACAATTAATTTGCGTGGTTCAAAATTGATCCATTTTGTTAAATTTACTCATTTTCATTTGAAAATTTATTATCTTAAATAAATTGTAAGTAACTATTTCATAACTTATTGAAAATTTATACTTTTAAATAATAATTTATCTTGTTTATTTCAAGAACTAACTATTTAGTTGAACATTCTTATAATCTGTGGAAAAATCGTCTTTTTTGTTGAAAATTCGTTTTTAAATTCATGTAATTTCTGAGAAATTCTTTTTTCTTTGTAGAGAATTAATCTTTTAGTGGTTAAGAACTCATTTCTTTGGTTGAAAATTCACAAATTATGTGTTTCTTTTTGTTGAAATATCTTCAACAATATCTTCAATCTTTTCGTTGAAATATTAACCATTATTATTTTAATTTTCGTTTTTATTGGTTCAAAATTTATTTATTCAAATAAAATGTATATATTTAATTTTCAAAAAATTTGTCTTTTTGGTTGGGTATATCAAGAATTTGGTAAAAGTTTGGGGTTGAAAATCAAACCTTTTTGTTGATACTTCGCTTTTTTTGGCTTTAAAATTCTGCAATTATTTTAAAAATTCTTATTGTTGGTATAATAAGTTTTCTTGGTGAAAACTTCACCTTTTAGGTTAAAATTTTAACTATTCAGTTAAAAAATCATCTTTTTGTTTGAAAATTCATCGTGTTGATTGAAATTTAAACCAATTCAACAAAAAAATTTGTTTAAAGATTTTCTCCCGAGTAAAAATGCTTTGACTTGAGTTCGACTTTAATTGCCCCCAATTAAGACATGCTGAAGTAAAACAGTTCAGTTTGAGCATGTCTCTTTCTTGAGACAAGATCAGACTTCAATTTATGCCTTGGAAACAAGTTTCTATGTCTTGAAGGCCTAAATTCACGTTTTGAGTCGAATTTGTATGGCTCCAACACGAGCGGTTTATATTTTCGAGTGTATATCTCTCCTAACAAAAATGGTCATTCTGACTGTCATAAAGGCTAATCTTTGTTAATGATTAAACAATCTTATATATTTTTATACAATATATATTCAATCAATTCATTTACGAATTTTTTGACGATGAGAACGAAAATTTGGGTAATTTTTACGTTTCTAACAGCTTAGGAGATCCTTTTAGAAAGTTCCATTTTTTTGTTAAGAAAATTTTTAAGGGTAATACGCGTTCAGACCTGCAGATTCTGTATTTTTTAACTAAAAATAACTTATTGAATAATTACAAATTTTTTATTCATGAATTTTAATCTTATTTATGAGCCGAAAACAGTTCGACCATCTGAGCCAAGGCAACGCTTCGTCTTGAGACAAGTAAACGTCGTTTTATCTGTTGTGCCCATTAAAGTAAGACGAAGGCCTATGTCTCGACTCAGTTTTAAGACGCAGTCAGACATCGATATCTCGGAGACGAACTCAAGATATAACCAAGTCGAAATTAAGTCGAAGCATTTTTACTCGGGAATTTGTGGAAATTTCGACTTTTTTAGCAGAAAATTAATCTTATTGGTTCGAAATTCCTCCCTTTTGACTATCAGTGCAGCTGTTTTGTAAAAAATTTCGCCTTTTTCGCGCGAAATTTTAACAATTTGGAAAAAAGTAATAATAAGAAAATGAATAAAATTTTTTCCGAAAATTCGTCTTTTTGCTGTATATTTCAGCTAATTGGTAAAAATTTCGGGTTGAAAATCAAACTGTTTTTTTGATACATTGTTTTTTTTTGCTTTAAAATTTTGCAATTTTTTCTAAAATGTGTATTGTTGGTTTAATAAGTTTCTTTTTGAAAACATCACCTCTTTGTGTGAAATTTTAAATATTTAGTAAAAATCCATCTTTTTTGTTTGAAACTTTAACGTCATGGTTGAAAGTTAAACCAATTTTACAAAAATCTTTTTTTTAAGATTCACTTATTTGGTTCAAATTGTTTTTGTCGTTGAACTATCAATTTCTTTTCTAGAAATTTATTCATTCCATTTTTTGCTAGAAATGTTTGTTATATAATTTATAAATTCGACTATTTGGTAGACAATTCATATCTTTTGTTGAAAATTCGTCATTTTCTTTGAAAATGTATGTAATTTCTGAAAAATTTTTTTTTTAATTTTTAGAAAATTAATCTTTTCGTAGTTTGAATTTAATCCATTCTGTTGAATATTAAATTAATTAGTTGAATTTTTTTCAACTTCGACTTTTTGGCTAGATATTTCATGAATTTGTTAAAAATTTAAAGCAATTCGTGAAAAATTACCTATTCTTGTTGAAAAATCCTATTTCTGGTTTGAAAATTCAACTTTTTTCCATGTTTACACCTTTTTTTTTAGATTATAATATACAATCCTTCGTAATTTTTTTTCACCCACCTATTCTTTTTTCAGTACTTAAATAGAAAATGCCTTCACTAATCGAATTAGTAATATTTTAGTAATGTTGATTGACCCTCTTTTCACTTGTCAAATCTGTGAAATTTTACTGCAGTCTAGCTGCCGCTTGAATGGTCTAAATTTTAATTTACGAACGAATCCTCACATGCGGAAATTTTATGTGAAAGCATAGTGGAGGGAAGGGGGGGGGGGGTGAAAGAATGATAATAATAAAACAAAATATTTACTGATCAGTTAAAATATTAAATTTATTTACTCATACAAGAGAGGAGAAAATGAAATAAAAAAACTTCTTAGTATTTCATTAGAAACTACAATAATTAAAAAATTTGAAATTATTTAAAAGTTAAAAAAATTAAAAAACTATTATATTTAATTTAGATTAAATTCTTGATTCAAAAACTTAAAAATATTGTTTTAATGAATTTTTTTTACATTTCATAACAGTGCAATTTGAATAAAAAATTTATCAGCAGTCCGTGAACTCAGTTGAACAATTTGTCCAATCTTCTATCATTAGTGCCTCTACGTTCAGATTGTTATTTTTAAGAACTTGGTGAGCTTTCTCGATATCCCCTTCTAGTGGCGTTTTGTTTCTTGCCAAAATCCAAACATTATTGATTCTGGAAAAAAATAATAATACCTTTTACTTTCTGTGGCCAGTAAATATTTTATTTTAAAAACAATCAATTTTGAAGTTTTTATGACTATTTCCTAATATGACACATTATTTAATTCAATAATAATTAGTCCATATCCTACCCTTCAGCTGCTATCTCACCGCAGGTGAAATGGATGGAAAAGGTATCATAGTCTGTACTTAAAATCCATTGCTCGTCATATAGCTGACCTTCATATTCTGCAAGAAATTTTGCTTCACTTTGACCACCAACGAAAGTCGCGAAACCATCAATTTTTAGTGGTTTGTCGGCTCTAAGAATAATAAAGAATTATGTAGTATTTATAAAATAATATATCTGCTAAAAATCAATTTTTACCAACGCATGGATTCTGCATGCATGACATGGTACAATTCAATTAAAAACACCTTTCTGATTAACAATATATATTATAAATATTATTTTCTCATGAAAATTCAGTTTATATGCATTAACAATCTGAATTTTTCTAACTTCACCTGTTATTTCTTCTATTTAATTTATAAACTATCTTTACACTTACTTCACATCTATGAACTTGACTTCAATTTTCACCGAACCATCCCAGAGCTCCTGGAATCTTTCACCTATGCACTTTTCTAACAGATTAGAAGCATAAAAATATTTCTCCACTACGAACCAGCGTCCTTGATACTACATCAAATTTTTTATAATATACAAATAATTTATTTTTCAAATCGATTTGAAAGAATGTACTTGTCTTAAAGATAGAGAGTAGGTTTGGAAAATTGCTTTAAATGTTGAGTGATATATTAAAAATATCTTGTTTATTTATAGACGGCGCAAATTGTACAATGATCGCTAAGATTACATCAAATAGACATTTTTTTCTTTGCTAATCATTTTTTAAATATTGAAAGTGTAATTTTAAAGTATATCTCATCCTCAAATTATCTTTAAGACAAATTCACTTCTGTCAGCTAGTGCTTAATTGTGATTCACATTTACTTTTGTCATATTAAAATTCTCCATTGCTTTCACATTTGGACAAGGTTCAACAGAAATTGGATTTGCGAAGGCTCCAGGGCAGAGTAAGAGGAGAAATCCCATTTGAATCATTTTTTCACCTAAATAAGATTACAAAAAGAAACAAGGTATATATAATAAATTTATGATTTCTTTTTTTATTGAAACCGACTTGAAGGTCGTAACTCCTGCCTTAGTAGGCACTGGAACCACTTAAGTAGGTTCTAAGTAATCCACGATTTAAATGTAATTTACAACCTACTTTGATGGGATTTGACGGTATCGTTGCCCTCTAAAAAAGCGTTTTTAAGCTACCCTAATACATATACTTTCATTAATTATTTATTAAAAATTTTTATAATGACTTATTAATTCACAATATTTAGTAATTTTCCAAGGCGAATATCATTCTCATACAAATTTTCAATATTTTCAATTAAAAGAAAATAGTTTTATGTGATGGAGCATTGCAAAGAAGTATTCATTTATATATAAATAATTAATGACAATTAAGGTAACTCTTGAATGAAATACTTTTGTTAATTGAGTAAACGCTAAAAAACAATAGTCAGAAATAAAAATCTTTCTCAAAGGCTCTAAATTTGACAGTCAAACAAAATCTAAATTTATTATTAAACTCATTTAAGTGAACTAAATAAGTTTTTCTATTTCATCAATCGATTACATCCTAATATCCAGTTCACCATGGGAACTAAATAAAACGGAAAATTGCCTTTCTTCTACGTGTTATTTTAGAATAGATCTGATACCACATTAGAAAATGAAGTTTACAGAAAACCCACTCATACAAAGAGATACCTACATGCCTTCTCCCACCATAACAGACAACGATAACTTACAAAAGGAATGACAAAACGTTAAACAAACCCTAATACAGAACGATTACATAAACAAATCGATAAAGCAATAAGAAAATACAAAAACAAGTCAACAAAATCTATGACCTACCCACTCTACCCTACATCCAAGGTGCCACAAAACAAATAGGAAGAATTCTTAACAAATACAACATCCTATCCACATTTAAACCACATGAAAATAGGGCAACTACTAAATATCCTTAAAGACAAAAAGACACATTTTATTGATTCAAGTGTATATCAAATACTTTGTTCTTGTGGCAAAGTTTATAATAGAGAAACCTGGTGAGCATTGAGCCAACGTATAAAGGAAGGGGGGCCATTCATTTTTCGGAACGGTAAAAATTAAGAAAGATAAAATTTCAGAATGGGTTATAATACATAATGGTAAAACTTAGGAATAGCAAAAAGTAGGAAAGAGCAATAAGTCGGAAATCCAAAACTCGGAAAGGTATTTCTTCGGAAACCAAAGAAGCGGAATGGGTTAAAATTCAGAAGCCTTAAAATTAGGAGGGTGAAAAATTAGGAATATGTAAATATACGGAGAGAAAAAATTCGGAAAGTAGAAAAATTCGGAAATGTTAATAAATATACCCATTAGCAGGTGTATAATTGTTTATTTATGGTAGCAAACAAATGCTTATCGCAGTGAATTTAAATGTCATATAATAAATTTATGTTGAACGTTGAAAATTGTTTTTAAATTATATAATGATAGAAAATAATTATTTTTTCGTGAAAAATTAAAAATGACGGATATCATAAATTTATTATGATATGCTATTTAAATTTACTGTGGTAAATATTTGTATGCTACCATAACTAAAAAACTATAGACCTGCTAATAGCAACATTTATTTACTATTCCGAATTTTTCTACTTTCCGAATTTTTCCTCTCCATATTTTTACTTATTCCTAATTGTTCACCCCCTAATTTTAACGTTTCCGAATTTTTACCCATTCCGCTTCTTTGGTTTCCGAATAAATACTATTCAGATTCTTAGATTTCTGATTTATTCCTTTTTACGAATTTTTGGTATTCCTAAGTTTTACCATTATGTATTATAACCCATTCTGAAATTTTACCTTTCTTAAATTTTATCCGTTCCGAAAAATGAACGGGTCCCTAAAGGAACATGAGAGTGAAGTCAGGCTTAACAATTTCACGCAGTCAGCATCAAGGGGCGTTTAGTTCGAAAATTCAACGTCAAACGCTAGAAATCAAAATGAACTACGCACCAAATCCGCTGAAACCGTTTACTGAAACGCAAAATTCGGGAATTTTATTCTTAATTCATGATTTACTGTAAGCGTTCGTTAGAGATGTGAAAAGTTTGAAGACAACGTTCGAATTTCTAAAAATCTTAGCTAGAAAGTGCACGATTTCAGTATTAAATTCAGACGAATTCGGTGAAGCTACGACGTTCAACGTAAGGACCATACAAAAAAGAGTAGGCACACGCTTGCGCAGTCCGACCCAGACCCAATCTGATCAGCTGTTCCTCACATGGCAAATGTAAATATTTATTTGTCCGTACTCGATATTTCAAGATTTATATTCAATCATTTTGTCAATCTGTCAACTATACCAGTATTGACCAATAATATGTGAAGTTCGTAGTGAAGTTTTAATTGCATGTACGTCGTCATTCTTCAGAACACTTTTCTTGGATTTAGGTAAGTTCGAAAGTTTACTTGTTTATATGTAACAACGTTATATTATCGCAGTATTTTTCTCCGTATTTTTGCATTATACTTTCAATTTAAATTATACCGAAATTCTAACTTTAAATTTACTTTATTCATAAGCTGCAAATACCGGCAAAGACTGTGCAATTCTTGAAACTAGTAGAAATGAAAAGTGAGTTGACATTAGAACAAAACCTAGTTGTAAAATATGTATTCATCAGGCATTTATACAAAATCATATTGTAACTGTGAACTCGACTGCGAATATCCGTTATTTATAAGGTGTATGAAATGATAAGTTACAAATATTAGAAATTTAAATTAAGTTAACAGAAAATCAATGAATTCGAACATAAGTGTTTTTTCATTTTGTATACTTGTATACCAATTACTTTGCATTATATTTGAAAATGAAACAATTTATTAGATGTGAGAACTACATTTGAAATATTCGAATAAATTTTTTCAAGTATATGGTGTTTCTTTTATAGTTTCTACTTGAAACTATTTCATTATTTGAACATGTTGCACTAGATCTTGCAGTAATGATAAAACGAGGAACATTTTGTTAACAATTATTGATGCAACATAATTGATGAATTT
>NC_046659.1:120518220-120547585 GCF_010883055.1 Belonocnema kinseyi | reverse complement strand
TTTACGTGAACTCAGTAAGAAACGTGTCCACCGCTTGTACTCAGCGTTGTAGCACGTCGAACTCAATCGAATTCAACGTGAATTCGGCCGAATTCATCTGCTCAACGCGTCGACTTTGACACGCGGAGTTCACGCGGTCCCACAGCCTGTTGAGCTTTAAAATCGTATGAATTCGACAAGCAACGTTCAACAAAGTCCATGCGGTACTACTTGAATTCAGAGTGAAACGCCCCTCGGCCAGCACTAGCTGAACATCATATCAAAAAAGGACATAACATTTTATCAGACAAAACAATAGTCATTGCAAAAACAGACAATATCTTTCCAAGAAAACATAGAGAAGCAATGGAAATCTTAAATCACTCTAATAACATCAATAGGGACAATGGATGTAATACCAATTCGATTTGGCTTTCCCTCCTCCCGGATTTAAGAAAAAAGACTTGATTGGCCAATAAGATCCGACCAGTCCCCATGGTGGGGCGCTCTGGCCAATTACAGGTATCGTAGAGTATACATAACAAAAACATAGCTTGATAATTCAGTTTCAGGTCAGCCCTGAAGAAGTGAACCTGCAATGTTCATGAAGCGTCGGCATAATTAGTACTTTTTTTACCCGATTAAAACCCGAAATATCTCTTTTTGTCAAAATGAATCATGGTGAAAGCATAAAATCAATGATTGATTTCTCAAAGATTTCACAGTTTTCAAATGTTTCGAAAAAAAGGCGGATAGACTTGAAATATTTTACAAAGGCATTAATAATTTCCCAGAAATTTAAACATTTTTACAAATATCACCAAAAATTGCAAATATTTTGCAAAAATTTTCTTAAAGATTTTACAAAGATTTCACAAAAATTAAAACGATTTCTTGAAGAATTAACAGTTTTCAAGTTTCTTGAAAAAGAATGTAGGTAGACTTTATATATTTTACAAAGTATTCAATGATTTCCCGAAGATTTCAGTAATTACACGAATAGTACCAAATGTTTAAAAAATATTTTGAATATTTCGTAGATTTCTAAATATTTTAGAAATATTTAACAAGGCTATTACAAAAATGTTATGGATTTCTTCAAGATTTAACAGTTTTTAATTTTTTCGTAATTATTTCGGAAAGATTTCAATGATATTCCAAAGATTTGACAAAGGTTTTGGATAGTTTTAAAACATTTTAGCAAGAATTCCATTAGCTCCAAAAGATTTCACATCGATTTTAGTAATTACACAAATATCAACAAATATGTAAGAATATATTTTTAATATTTCGTAGATTTCAAAAGATTCCCAAAAGATTAGACAAGGATATCACCAAAATTTCAAGAATTTCGCAAAGATTTCACATTTTTTAAATTTTGCGCAAATATTTCGCAAAGAATTCCCAAAGAAATAGAAGATTTCAAATATTTCGCAGTTTTTGGATAGATTTAAAGGATTTTACATAGAATTCAAATATTTCCGAAGGATTTCACAAAGATTTCATTAAGTAAACAAGTATTACTAAATATTAAAAAAATATTTTTAATATTTTGTAGATGTCTAAAGATTTCAGAAATATTGAAAAAGCTTTCACAAAAATTTTAAGGATTTCTTAAAGATTTCACAGTTTTTAAATGTTTTGTAAATATTTTGAACAAATTTTAATCATTTCCCAAAGATATAAAAGATTTCACAAAGATTTCAAATATTTCGCAAAATGTTCTAAAGATTTATAAAGATTTCATAAAAATTTCAATGATTTCTCAAAGATTTCATAGTTTTTGAACATTTTGAAAAAGAATGCGGATAGACTTAAATATTTTGACTTCAATGATTTCCCAAAGAATTTAGTAATTACACAAATATAACCAAATATTCAAAAAGTTCTTTGAAAATATTTTTCAGATTTCTAAAGATTTTAGAAAGCTTTGGCAAGGACATCACAAAAATGTAAAGGATTTCTTTAAGATTTCGCAGTTTTCAAATATTTCGGAAAGATTTCAATAATTTCCCAAAAGTATCAAAAATTACACACAGTTTTCAAATATTTTGAAAAAGAATGCGGATAAACTTAAAAGATTTTACAAATACCTTAATGATTTTCCAAAGCTTTAAGTAATTACATAAATATAATCAAAAGATTAAAAGATTCTACAAGGAGTTCAATTATTTCCGAAAGATTTCACAAAAAATTAAGAAATTATAAGAATATTACCAAATACTGAAAAAATATGTTTAATATTTTGCAAATTTTAGAAATGTTCGACAAGGCTATCACAAAAATGTAAAGGATTTCTCAAAGATTTTACAGTTTTCAAATATTTCGAAAAGATTTCAATTATTTCTAAAAAATATCATAAATTGCACACAGTATTCGAATATTTTGAAAGAGGATGCGGACAGAATTAAAAAATTTCACAAATACCTTAATGATTTCCCAAAAATTTCAGTAATTACACAAATATTACCAAATTATTGAGTTTTTAAAATTTTTTGCAGATTTCTAAAGATTTTAGAAAGATTTGGGAAGGATATCACAAAAATGACAATAATATCTCAAAGATTTCACAGTTTTGAATTATTTCTAATATATTTCTTAAATTCTTCAAACATTTCCCAAAGATATAAAAGATTGCACAGAGAAGTAATTATTTTTGAGAGATTTAAAAGATTCTCCAAAGACTATAAATATTTCCGAAAGATTCCACAAAATTTTCTATAATTACACAAATAGTACCAATTGTTGAAAAAATATTTGTAATATTTCGCAGATTTCAGAATCATTGGAGAAGGATAACACCAAAATTTTAAGGATTTCTTAAAGATTTCAGTTTTCAAACGTTTCGCAAATATTTCTGATAGATTTAAACGCTTTTTCAAAGATATGAAAGATTTCAAATTTCTTGCAAAGATTTTAGATAATTAAAAAATTGTCACAAATACATAAATTATTTTGAAATGATTTCAATAATCATATAAATATTTCAAAAATATTTTTAAAAAAATTCAAATATTTATTAAAGATATTAAAATAGATGTTAGAGATTGACATTGATAGATAATTTCACGAAGATTATAATGATTTTCCAAAGGTTAGAAGAATGTCGCAAAGATTTAGAAAAGATAAAAAAAGAAGATTTTTATCCCAAAGATTCCGGATTTTAGAAATTTTACAAAGACACAAATGATTTCCAAATATTTCAATAATTTAACAAATATTTTTAATATATTTCGAAGATTTCCAAAGATTTCGGGAAGATTTCTATAATTTCCAAAAGATTTCAGCCATTTCGCAAATATTATCAAACATTTAAAACATATTTTTAATATTTTACAAAAGTTTCAATCGTTATCTAAAGACTTCACAAAGATCTCAAATGTCATGCTAAAAAATTAGGTAGTTACAAAAGATCTTAAGAAATTAAATAATTTAATAAATATTTCAAAAATGTTTTGAATATTTTATAAAGATTGCAATAATTTTTCTAAAGATTTAAAAGATTTCACAAATATTAAAAATATTTCGTAAAGATTTCGGATAGATTTAACAGATTTTAAAAAGATTTTAATGATTTTCCAAAGATTTCAATCATTTCCAAAATAATAATAAAATATTTGAAATATTTTGCAAAGATTTCTACAATTTCAAAACTATTTTAAATATGCGACAAAGATATCAATGACTTCCTAAAGATTTCAAAGATTTTACAAAGATTTCAGATAGATTAAAAACGTTCCACAAAGACATACATTATTTCACAAAGATAAGGGCTAGATTTGTGGATTTGAACTGTTTTTATACACCAGCAAAATTTTCTTTTTTTGAAATGTGCTTCAGAAATAATGGACGTTACATAAAAATATATAATCGTAACCTAGGTAATATTGGGTAGAAAAAGAATTGGATAATAAATTTCCAACTTTGTTGTTAATATAATTATATATCTATAAACAAAACAAAAAATTGCAATCACATTTACTGTTAAGCAAGAAACCCCAAATATACTTCCCGTAATTGTTACATCAATACTTTTAGAATTAATCAAATATTTATGCTCACCGAATTTCAGAGACATTAGCACTCCTTTCCTTTTCAGAACTTGGGACATTTTTGAGCAATAATAATAATAATAATCTCACAAATATGTTTTAATATTTTTCTTATATGTACATTCTTAAAGTTTCTATTATGTTTGATTAATTTTAATAATAATATTTTTATTTAGAATTACTTCTTAAATTTTGATTACATTATCTACTTGAATGCTGATATTGTACTAATTAATTTTTATAAAGTAGAATCTTTTGCAATGTATGTGGATATTTTTGGTGAGACTTTTACAAATTTAGAGCACGCACCTGTATGACTTTTCATTTTTTTCTGATAGCACTATTTATTTTCCTTGGTACCGAAATTTGCAGAAAATATTGCTCAACATGTATTTCTTTTTGTTAATATATAATGAAAAAAACTGAAAAGTATTATTCGAATTTTACAAACAAAGGTTTAAAATTTATTAAATTCCTTTGAAAGTTTGATTATATATTAAATTTTATCGGAAAAATAGACGGAATTCCGACGCAGCAATCTTTAAAATGACTAAGCTCTCTACCTCTCTAGACACTAGAGACTGCGTATGTTTCGAAAACAAGCACATACGTTTATTGAATTTTGTAGAAATATATAGCTTTACGTAGGCTACATTTTATCGAAAAATATACAGAATTCTGCCGCAAACGTGATTATAATGATAAAATTTGCAACTATGCCAGTGATTAGGAATTTTTTGAAAACAAGTATATAAATTTTGGACATTCTTTTACGGATATATGGTTTCATTGTATATTAGATTTCCTCGCAAATATTTGCTATACTCTGAACTAGCAATTAAAAAGTTAATCATCTTTCCACTTTGGTAGAGATTAGGAATTTTTCAAAAACAAGTTCATAAATCTTTATATTTTCGAAACCTCGCATATGGGTCAGAGTTATAATATTGTTAATTGTCAAGTGTCAAGGCAAGTGTTTCGCCTAAAAATTTTTGATTTTTATCGCACAGTAACTCAGCTGAGTTGTAAATTGATAGATAGATAAACGTTTATTTTTTTGCCTGCTGGCCTTAAAAAATTAACGTGTTTACACTTCCATTTTTTATGGAATTTTCTTACAGCTAACTCTTAAAAGCTTGAGTATTAAGTATTAAAAAATTTAAGTATTAAGTCCATTTTTACAAACAAATTTCAAAATATTTCAGTTGAATTACACGCTGTAATTCTAAATATCAATAAAATATATCAAAGTATTACAAAATAATGTCATCTTTTTAGCTGCAAAATTGCTTGCTTTAAATTCAAACTTATTTTCGCGCTTCCTCATTAGTAGCGTCAATGAAACCCCGTTCATTGTTTTATAACGTTCATTATGTACACGTTCTATCTGTATTTCTAAACTGTCAATTTTTGTTTTGAAGTCTTTAATTAAATAAAGTCTCTATAATTTTTTGAGAGCTCAATATAACAATTTTAATTATTTTAAAATTGACTTGAGGAAAAAAAATGTTTCACTTAAAAATTTTCCGAATTACATCGTTCTTTATCTGTATGTCTTCTGTTTCTTAATCTTTGACATGAATCTTATCTTTGATTAATTTAAGCTACGAAACTCCAGGTAGAAAATTTATATTAATCTAGAAAATGACTAAGCATTGGTGTTCTCTTTAATATTACTAATTGCGAAGATATATTTTTTACGATAAACGCTTTATTCCCAAATGTCAAGGATTGAGAAAGGGGGTTTTAATCAAATAAATAAATTGTGAGATCAAAGAAAATGTGTTTGGTTCAAGTTTATTTTAATTGATGTGGACCGTGAAACACAAAGAAAAATCTATGGTTTGAAATTTATAAATATTGCCGGTCGAAAAAGGAATTGATTTGATTTCAAACCATTCTACAGTAATTTGATAGATTTATTTCTCACATGTACATCCTTTTTGGCATTCAGATGTTATAGAAACCTATCTACAAAATTTAATTGAAAGATCATATTTTTGTCAGACCTTACTCAACAAATCCTTTTCTTAACTAATACCTTGTTTAAATAATGAAACTTTATCACAATATTTTCCTTGGATTTCAATTCGTATTCTCTTACATACCTGCAAAGAACAGGAATCGGCTTTTCGTTTAATGTCAATTATTTTATTATTTATTTATTATCAATTTTATATCTCACTGTTTCGCACACTTACATATGTTTCATAGTTTCCTCCATTTCCCCACAAAATCTGCAGTCTACATTTTCTTAGCCTTTATTTCCTGCTTTTCCATTATTTCCGCAACGGAGTCCTGCATACTGAATTTTATCATTAAGCGCCAACTTCGGTATCTCCTTTAATTCTATACCTTTCTGAAGTTTCTTTATAATATCCTCCTCCTCCTATGTCCACTTCAGAATATTGTCTGTTTGCATCACTTTTAGAGCCTCTTCACAACTTTTACTCCATTTTCAGGAGTTTTTGTTACCTATTGACCTTAGTTCTTCTTTGAGACAAATTTGGGGAGTCTGCTTTCTTCCATTTTCAATATTTCTGCAAAATATTTTCCAGCTCTGTCTTTAGCCTCGATTTCTAGACTACTTCTCCCTGTCTCTTTTCTCCAAATATATCCTGAAGTATTTATATCAAGCCCTAGCGCCATTTTTAATAAACATAGCCTGTGCACTTTTCAACTTTGACATTTTTTCTAACCCCAGTTTTCAATGCTGTACAATCCTCCAGATTTCGCTACAATATCCATCAAGTAAATTCTTCTTTCCAGTTTCCCAATTCTCGCTCTAGTCATAACGCCCCATGCGGCATTAGTTGATCTTTTAGCTTTCCTACCATAAGCTTGACGTGCTTTTTGTAGTTCCCACCTGCGGAAAACCAAAAACCGAGATACTCAAAACTATCCACCTGTGCCATTTGTTCTCCTGCAATACTCAAATTTTGTTTTTCCGCACGTTAATTTCTTACTTCTTCTGGTTCACATACTCCTCACTCCGTTTCAACATTGTTCTCAGGTCCTCTGGAAAGTCTGCCACTATCGCTCAATCGTCCGCGAATTTCAATGCAAAAATTTTGGATTGACCGATCACTGTTACCCCGATGTTTCTACTCTCCCAGGTCCTGAAGCTGTCAGACAGAACCCACTGCCGTAACCACCTAATTGACTGTTTCCCTGTACATTGTTTTCATAGTTACCAGCATTTTCTCTCCAATGCTTATCCTACTAAGTTTACTAAAAAGAAAATCTATGTCTACTGTGTCGAATGCCATTTTAAAATCTATGGACGCGAGATAGAATTTGCCCCTTTCTTTTTTAATTTATTGTGAATTAATGAATTTAGCACTAAGATATGATCTCTAGTCGACCTCTTCTTTCTAAAGCCTGCCTGTGTCTCCTTATACAAACCATAACTCTCCCACCATTCCCTAATTCTTTCTTCCATCACTGATTAGTTTAGCTATTCCAAAATATTCTAATTGTGGATCAATCAAGGATAAAGGAATTCCGAAAATTGGTACTGGAATTTGTGGCCTAAAGTTTTTGAATTAGTTTTTTTCTTAGATTAAGATTCCGTTCAATTTTGCATTTTGGATTCATTTGAAGGATTCCTGTTTTTTGAAGGACAATGAG
Source organism: Belonocnema kinseyi (assembly GCF_010883055.1). Taxonomy (NCBI): domain Eukaryota; kingdom Metazoa; phylum Arthropoda; class Insecta; order Hymenoptera; family Cynipidae; genus Belonocnema; species Belonocnema kinseyi. The sequence goes on along the minus strand of NC_046659.1, from coordinate 120,539,924 downwards.
TTTTGGTACTGTATGTGGACAGTGTAGCTGTACTTGTTGAGGCAAACATGTGGAAAATAGGAATCCATAGTAATATTGGTGTGGAATCAATAACAAATAAGTATCAAAATTTATATTGTAATTACAGTTGTGTGAAATAGATTTCGAAAGTATAGAAATTTCAAAAGTAGGGTTATTAGTTGTGCTGTGGAGGGGAGGGGGTATACAATTACAGATAGTTTCATGTGATGACATATCACAAGAATTTAAAAAAAGAATTGTCTGAAAAGAAATAACGTTTTTTATCATTTGAAACACCTACCTAAGTTACATTGGGTTTAATATAGATGTTGGAAGTAGGGAATATTTCAGTTCCGTGATAAGTTGGAGAACAATTGTTGGACATGTTTTCAGAAAAAATAAATAATGAAGTTTGTGTTTTTGAAAATTGAAGAGGGTCTCTAAGCTTAATTTTCTCTAAATTTAGATGTTTTAATTGAAGTGATTTTTATAATAATTTCATTGTATAAAAATGTGATGAGTTTATTATATTATTTATGATTTAAGTACACTTTTTAATGCGTGCCATGTAAAGAGTGTTCAGAAACCTAAATATCGTTTTGTACAAGATTTATCGAATAGGCTCCGGTTGCTCCTAGTTTTTCAACTGCAGTTTGAGTATCTGTCATTATTGTGTAATCATTTTTATTCGTAGTGTTTATAATATCATTTGAAAAGACATATTGTATTTTAAGAATGTCTTGCGAGTTTAAGTATGATATTGATTTATAAGTTCCTCCGATTATCTTAATTGGGTTTAAAGGTTCAAAGTAAAGTCCTGTCGTATTTTCAAATTGGGTATTTATAAAGAAGTCGTTTATTTTTCGAGCTGTAATATTTAAAAGAGATATTAGTAGGGATGGCAGGAAAAGGTGACACTCAATAGTTTCTTCCATGTCTTCTATTATTCTCGTCGGGCCTGCGCCCCGATCAGGCATCAATTATTGATGAGATTAAAAATAGTTTTGACTTGAATTACGTCTAGTTAGATTTATTTCATGCAAAGTGGAACTAAAATTTTCAAATACTAGGGATGATATAGGAAAAGTCACCTTTTCCCCACCGGTCGGCGCTGGCCCCCTTTTCTTATATCGATGTTTTCCGCTTTCCAACAGAGGATCTTTTGTAATGGTAACATTTTCGAAATTTGAAAATTTTATTTGATCAAACGTTTCGTCCTTAACAATGTCTAATAGATAGTTCTAAACAATTTTTCGCGAGAGTGTGTGGATGCGAGGATGTATGAGTGTGTGGATATCACAATTAATAAATTGATGAAATTTGCAGCACTTACTTTCGCGGCTCATATCTTAAAACCGATCAAGGGATTTCAACAAATATTTATCGCATTTTTTTAGCTCTTTATAATATTTTAGAAATCAAATTTTAATATTGAAATTTTTTTCATTCACATAATTCAAAGTTGATGCAAGGATATAGAAGATTCCTTAGTTCGAGATGATCCAATTGATTTATAATGATGAGGCATTTTATTAGAAAGCAAGGAAATTATGGTCATGTATATTATATTAAAAATCGGTTTGGAAGTAAAAATTTTCTCATTTTCATAATCTAAAGTTAATGTGAGAAGAGAAAAGATGTTTTGATTCGAGGGAAATCGATTGAACTATAATATTCATATGTTCTAATTAAGTGTAAAAAAGCTACTGTTGTGTTATTAGGTAGTTAAATAATTTGAGGAAGATAAGAAATTAGTTACGTTTATTATTATGATGTAGGTTTAATTTAATTATGCATTGCTCGTTGGTGTCGGGACACAGAATGAGTGCAGAATGCACTATAAAAGGTAGGCTTAAATGATAACAGTTTCCTATATTTTAAATTTGTTTTGAAAGAATTTCTATAATCATTTTTCAATAGGTCTAAAGAGTAAAGTATACTATGTTGATAAGAAAACATTATTTCTAGTATTTATTTAATTTTCATTGTGTACTTTCAATGAGCTGTCGACCGACTTCGATTATCCGAGCGTAGACGCGGGAGACGCTCGTGGCTACGCGCGAACACCGACCGCACTCGAAGTAAAACAATCATAGTTTTTAAACCGCTAAACGAATCAAAGTAATATTTTCCAAAAAACTGCTTCATTCCTGCCTGAACAACTTTGTTGCTGGAACTTTTTTCTAGCTCAAAATTCGCTCGACTCTCTAAGCGCTGGAAAGTATCAATGTCCAATTTTTATGACGTGGCGGAAAACAATTATTAACTTTTTTCAAAGTAAATAAATCAACTTCTGACCCCTACAGTTACTCTTAGAACACTGCAAAGCGTAATATCTGTAAATTTTATTACGAAATTCTCAAAATTGAGTGACTGAGCACGAGTTGAAGTCAAAATAGAAATTAAATTTTGGTTTTTTGAAAAAATCGTTTTTTCTATTTATTTCGAAAACTAAAAAAGCTACTATTTGTTCAAAAGGAAAAAAAGATGCGCAATTGAATTTAGTATTAAAATATATGTTTGAAAATTCAAAATTTGGAACAAAATTTTCCATCACCACTTTCTTCACGTTGATAATAGTTTTACCCGTTTCGAGCCTTCGCCCGGTTCTCGCATCCCGGCCCTCAATTGTATTTGTCTGATTGGTCTTTGTATTTAAAAAGTTGTTCGTATTATTTTGTAATTTTGTATTTTTCGGTTGATTTATATTTTTAAATGGATCAAAATAAAAACGTATATTATTATTTTTTTCACACCACGTCTAGTAGGCTGAGTTCAAAATTTATTAAACCATACTCTTTCTGCGTCCAGCTTCGCCTTACACACTTTCGTATAAAATTAACCGCATAAGCGTATTTCGCAATTACAAACCAGCGTCCTTGAAACTACATAGAAACATTATACCATGTACCAATTAAATATTTTTCAAATCTATTTGACAAAAATTTATTTGTCTCAAAGATAGAAATTGTGTGCAAAGATTTTACTTGAATTTTGAGTCTATATAAAAAATATCGTATTCTCTCTCAGTCCGCTAAATTGTTATAATAAACGCCAAAATTTTATCAAATGAAAACTTTTCTTTCCGTTGCCAATAATTTTTAAAATACTGAAAAGGTCATTTTTAATTGAGATAGCGTCTTTAAATTATCATTGAGACAAACTTATTTCTGTCAACTTTTTCCTAATTATTTACTCTTGTGATTTCAAAATTCTTCATTACTTGCACATTTGAACAAGGTTTAGAAGACGTCGGAAGTGCGAAAGCTCCAGCACAGAGTAAAACAAGGAATCCCACTTGAATCATTTGTTCACCTCAATATGACCTTGGCGTTAACCCGAAGGTTATTTTAAGGTCAACTTTTATTTCTCAAATGGAAACCTCTATTTTTCAGATCAACAGTCGAAAGAACGGAAAATTTTACATTCAGTTTTGCATCAAGATCATGTGACCCGATAACTTTCGGGGTCATTCTAGGGTTGTGTCAACTCAAATAAGGTCTAGACGGCTGATCAGCAAACATATGCTTTTTCAAGAGAAATGTCACCAAGCAGATCCTCGCCCAAATCCCTGAAACTTTTGTCTGAAAAATTTCTCTCGAAAACGCATATTTTTGCTCATCAGCTGTCTAGACCTTGTTTGAGTTTACAAGACCTTGGAAAGACCCCGAAGGTCATCGAGTCACGTGACCTTAATACATATCTGAACGTAAAATTTTCTTTTCTTTCGATTGGCTGTGTTAAAAATAGGGGTTTCCATTTGAAGAATGAAAGTTGACCTTGAAATACACTTAAAGTCAACGCTAAGGTCAGCTTCAAGGCCACCATTCTGATACTCTTCAAAAACCCTAAAACTTTTATCTGAAAAATGTCTCTCGAAAACGCTTATTTTCTCAGAGATCCGGCTTTTCGTAAGCATTCAGTCATTTGGGAAACATTTTTTTCCGTCAATATTTTTTTAAATTAATATTTCCTAACTTTTAGACATACAGGAATACATAGTTAACAGATATTTATAGTTAAAAAATAATAAGTAAGAAGAACGTAAAAAATGAAAATTCCCCCAAAACTTTATTTCATCAGAAATACTTATTTTACATGTAAAAATAAACATTTTTTCTATTCGGGGTTTTTCCTATAATGCATACATTCCAAGGGTTGCAGCATTGAAATTTTTTTAAATGTCATAGCTTTAAAACGAGTGATTAAAGAATCTCATTTTGAACTAATTTTAGAGAAAATACAAGTACGCATGTATTTCATTTAAAATTTTGTAAATCTACTAGTACCTTCTAAAATTACGCAAGGTATTTTGAGAGCAAACAAAATGAAAAAAAAATTTGTACTATCAATACTGAATGTAATTTTTTTTGAAAAAGCCAATTGCATTTAAAAGTTATTGATGAAAAAATTAAAACTACGTTGGATTTTTTTAAATACATGAATTTTTTACAGAGATATTAAGCTTTTTATTTCAACAAATTTCGCTCAGAGTGGGCAATACACGTTGACCAAAAGAGTATGCATTTGAAAAAGCTCTCGCTTATGCGTGATATTCACAAGTAACAAACAAAAAAATCAACTATAAAAAATGTCTCCAAACAATAATTTAAAATTTTTAAAATTTGAAAGAACTCTCGGTTGCACCTGATTTTCAAAAATAATGAACAAAAATGTCTACAATAGAAAATAATTAATTTATAAAAAAAGAACTAAAATATTAAAAATGAGAAAAAACTCCCGTTCCTAGTGTTCTTTAAAATCATATAAATAAAAACACATTTTTTTTTATTTCTTCTAACCAAAGAAGTTATAATTGTGAGAAATTAAAAAAATGATTAATAACAAAGCTGAAAACTCCAGATGATGCTAACATAACAGAAGCTATTTACTTGCAAACCAAATATTTACAATAATTTACTATAAGCAAATAAATGAACAGTTATGGCATCTATAAAATTCAACAAAAATAAAATAAAATAAACGAAACTGAACATTTTAAGCTACACAACGCACGACATGAAAAAATTCCAGAGAAAAATAACGTTAATTTTTGAAAGCCCTACAAGAATATCATGAATAATTTTTGATAGGATGCGTAGATTTTTTTATTCGTAATAAATTAAAATGAAAAAATCTTGTATTAGGACAAACGACACAAGCTATAAAAAAATTGAATGAACAAAAGTTAGTCATCCAAGAAAGACACACAAAATTTGTAATGAATAATGTTTTGATACGATGCGCAGGTCGATCGAGGATAATGATGAATAGAGATTTCAAAATTTGGGTACACAAATTCAGTTTTCTGCGAAAAAGATAAAAACTAGATAGCATCCAATATTTATGAATTTTTAAAAAAATTTTGGATTACATAGAAGTCCCGGAAATATAGTAAAATTTAATATAATTTACAATATTAAAAAACACTCATTAACTTTAACTGCAACAGTGCAAAGAATTTCGTGGCAGGTCTTTTAAAAATAATCAAACTTTCGACTTGTGGAGAGATTCCGAATTTTTTAATAACAATTTCATACATTTTTTGTACATTATTTTTATTACGCATATATTTTCAAAAAGTAAGACGTTTTTTTTAGTATTAAAATTTTATGGAAGAAACAAAGTATTCTGACACATTAGGTTTGACGATTATGAAAGTCACGACTTGTATAGATATTGGGAATTTTTTCACATTTTTTTTATTCCGCATGTATTTTTTGAAGCGAAAAGTTTTATTGTGTATTAAAATTTAATAAAAAAATAAAGCATTTCGTCACAGCAAGCTCAAAAATTATCAAACTCAAGACTTGGAAAGAGATTGCGTATTTAAAAAAAAACTAATTCTTACATTTTCTGTGTTTTTTAATTAAACAAAAATACAAAACTTGTTATTTATGCCGAGAGAGTCCTGATAGAAATTCCAGGTTTTATATAAATGACTTCGACTCGTTCCGGAAATATTTTTCAAAAATGTTTTGAAACCCGTTTTTTGCGTTAACTGACTAACCCTATTAGATTTAAGAGCAAAGCTTTCAAGAGCAAACCTCAACTAGAGAGAATTCTGAGAAAATTACAAATAAGGAACCTTATATTTGCAATGTTTGACGAGCTATGACTCTTTAAAGAACCTAGAGTTTGTTTTCAAAAGGGAGGAGATAAATTCAATTTTAAAGTTAGTATCTGTACTTTGGAAGCACTTAATTGTAAAAAAGGTGCTCTGATAAAAAAGATGCGATTTCAAGTAATTGAAAGAAGCAATGACCTAACCGCAATAGGTCATAAGTTATGGCCCCCCCAAAAACTGGCCACTTTTGATCCATTTTCCAGCACAAATTACTCGTGTGATCTCCTGATGTTTGATAGTTTATTACTCAATCAGTTAGTCAATTATTTACTTCTTTATCAATTTCATAATCACTTTATTTAATTAACTTCTTCCTCTAATCCATTCTTACTACTACTCTACTAGTTGCACTACTCTATTCCATTCCCTTCTCTCTACCCACGTCTTTATCAGTCCCTCCACATCGAATTCCTGGATATAACTCCAGAAATCCTCATAATTATTTTTTATCCCTGCTCGGTTACAGTGCAACACCTTTACCACTCCTGCGACCTGCTTTACCCCCACCACATACTTCATACAAAATAAATTGCCCTGAAATTCCTTTAACACCTCCGTCTCCTTGTCTTATACCCGCAGTTTCTTATCTAATTTGATTTTCCGTTACCATACCTTCTTCTCCGCCCATTCACTTCTCACCCTCCTAGACATGTCGTGCAGTATTGTCTACACATCCCTTTCCGACCTCAAATCTTGATTGAGAAAAACGTTTTTATCCTTTATTCTATTTTTGTTTCGCATTACCTCCAACTTTTCTTTTCAGCTCTCCAATTTCACAACCGCCACTTCGTTCTCCTTTCTCCCCTCCAGACTAACCTTTCCTACCTTGCCTTTAACCAATTCCATGCTCTGTAGCAGTGTTTCGACATCCTTTTTTTTTCCTGCTCTTTAGCTTCAATCCTCTTGTCACAATATTATTTCTCCTGTCTGCCATTTCTTTTCTCTTCATTCTCAACTTCATTTCTATCATCCTTTCCCTATTCGCTCTCTTCTCATTTTGATTCCTACTTTCTCCCACTTCCTCTTCTATCATATTCTCTACCTTCTTTCAAATACCTTTCTTCCCGCCCTCCCCCCTGTCTGCTACTTTCATTTCCCACATACCCTTTACCTTTACTTATTTTTTCTTGCTAACACTACCTTCCTCTCTCATCCTTATATTTTCTCCCTTAGCTCTTTTACCTCCTTTTATCATTTCTCATCTCTAACCCTAATGTCCTCCTTCATTTTTTCCATCTGCTCCATAACCATCCTTACGTATTCCCTCAATTCTCCTGCCTCGCTTATCAATACTCCGATAGCCTCCTTCTACGAGTGTCCCACAATTTGGAAAGGGAGGGGGGTGACCTACATGTTCTTATGCTTTTTTTAAACGGACTGTCTACCACGTTTTTAACCGGACTCTCTTGGCTGCCACTCTTCCTCGTCAAGCGACCCTTCTCCTCACTGGCACTTGGCACTCTCTTCCACGTCTTTTCGTTTGCTTTGTTCCACTTTTTCCCTCTCCCCGACGCGTTACTCGAAACAGTCGGCTTTACACCGACGATAGGGTTGGTAAATCGCAGTGAAAATTCGACTTTCGACTAGAAGAAATGCGGAAGAAGTGGTGCCAACTAATAAAATTTAAATACGCCAGCTGATCGAAACTGCCGGTAACGTAGGTCATCAAAATTAAAGTTGGCAACCCTTCCTTTACTACAGTAGTAAATATTAAAACAATATCAAAGGAATCATATCCTCCTTTCTCTTAAAATAACCTTGACACATTCAAACTATTAACATTTACTTATAAATTTTTGAAAAACTTTAATTGTTATGGACAACTTTCATTTTTTTGAATAATTTTGGCCTCGCTAATTGTAAAAAATATTCTTTTTTGCCATTAATGACACAATTAACAAACGCTTAAAGTTCAGCTTTTAAAAGATATTTAGCAATAGATGATCCGTTCTTATTTTTTAGGCGGAACTGTTCGATGCATGATTATACACATGCTTTATGCTAAAAATTGGACAAAAACATTTAACTGTGCGGCCTCAAAATTCGGAACGATTAGCAATTCTAATAATTTCAGTCTAGTCGATCGGTTTCTTAACTTTTTTTTAATTTTACTATAATTCAGTTATTTTTAAAATTGAAAACAGTGGAGTTGTAGAGTATGTTTTCCCGGGTAATATAAGCCGTCATTCCTTAAAATGCAATCATTTTTCAAAATTTGGTAAAAAGCGACGATCAGAAAAAATTCAATTGCAAAAAACATTGTTGAAATTCATGTCTGTTTCTGTAAATTTTAAGAATTTTCATAAAAAATTATGTCTTTTATTTAAAATGATATCAGTTATAATATTTTGATTCTTAAAATCATAGAAAAACTATTTTTTCAGATTTCTGACTTTTGGCGCGATAACTATCTTAAACAAGAGAGAAGCATTCAATAGGCTTTTTGTCAACTTTTTATTCGTGAATGTATTTTTCCCCAAATATAACGAATTTATTAAATGTTCAATATTTTCTCTAATGGTAAATAGCGATTGTAAAACTTTTTGTGTTGAAAACTGAACTATTTTGTTTAAATTTTTGTTGAAAATTAATTTCTTTAATTAAAAAATTAAACATTTCCATTATAGGTTGAAAATTCCTTTCAAAATTATAAAGTTGTTTTAAAACTTATGTGCTTTGCTAGAAATTAATCTTTCTTGACGAAAAGTAACTTTTTTGTTTGAAAATTTAACGATGAAGTTATACATTCCTTCCAACATTCAAAAAGTGATCAAAGATTTAATTGATTTTAAAAAGCTTATGCTGTTTGTAAAGAATGAATAGTTTTGGTTGCAAATTTGTTTCTCTGGTAGAAAATTGTTTTTTTAACAAAAATGAATTTTCTTAACTAAAAATGTAACTGCTGCCTGTTTGGCTTTCAATTGAAATTTTTAGTTAAAAATTTACTTTTTTTTGGTTAAAAATTATTAATTGCATCTGAATATGCACATATTGTGAAGTATTTGTACAATACATTTTTACAAATATTTTTGTGCAAAAAATTATATTTTTTCAGCTAACTTTTAAATTCCAACCTCACATTTGGATTCAGAGGCTAAAATATATAGGAATTGACTCGATAGAAAAATAATTAGTACGAAGGTGTCTGTCTGTAATCTGTAGGTAGGATAAATTTTGAAAGACTAATCAGACATTTTGGATATTTATTTTGAACGAAAATTTAAAAAGTGAGGGCATTTTCAAAATTTTCGAGAAAATTATTTTTTAAGATAAAAAGAGATATTTCGGGTTTCACTCGTGTGAAAAACTACGAATTGTTTGCCGAGGTTTTATGAACATTGCAGTTCACATCTTCAGGGCTGACCTGAAACTGAGGTATCAAGTCATGATGTTCTAAGCTATACTTTCTACGATGCCTGTGATTGGCCAGAGCGCTCCACCGTGGGGACTGGTACGACCAGTATTCGTACCCATTATTGTATCCATTGTCCCTATTGATGTTATTAGCGTGTTTTAAGATTTCGGTTGCTTCTCTATGTTTTCTTGGAAATTCGTTGTGTGTGTTTGCAATGACTGTTGTTCCATCAAATAGAATGTTTCGTGTTCCTTAATACGTTGGATCACCGCTCTCCTGGTTTCTCCAATATAGACTTTGCCACAAGAACAAGGGATTTTATATACTCCTGGATCACTGAGGGGTGCCTTTTTATCTTTAGGGTTATTTAGTAGTTGTCCTATTTTCGCAGATGGTTTAAATATAGTTTGGATGTTGTGTTTGTTGAGAATTCTTCCTATTTGTTCTGTGACACCTTGGATGTAAGGTAGGGTGGTGTCATTTTTCTCTCTCTTTCTTTCGGTGGTCCACATTGGACTGCATATCAACTAACAAATACAGTAAAAAGCATCTCTGACCACCCTCTCAACAATGAAATGGTTTCACCCTTATCTAAAGGACATAATTTCGCTGCAGCTCTATCGGAAATCCCAAAAGAAGAAAGAATCGGCAATTTAGAATCCACAATATATACCCTTCCACCCGAAAAAGCGAATGACATACGACGCAGGACGGTCAACATCTTACGCCAAGCTCAAGTTACCTCATCAAACTTAACAAAACAGTAAAAAACCGCAATTAAAGAACTTAATCAAAATAAAGATATTATAATATTACCCGCAGACAAAGGCAACACAACAGTAATGATGAATAAAGAAGACTATAACAAGAAAATCATGGACCTTCTAACTGACGATACATACAAAAAACTTAAAAAGGAACCCACAAAAACAACAGTCAGTAAAATAAAAACTCTTTTCAAACACTCTAAACTTGCCAGCCAAACAATATCTAACTTAATACTTATTAATCCCATCTCTCCAAGACCTTACGGACTCCAAAAAATCAACAAAGAAAACATTCCACTCAGACTGATCGTCAGCGCAATAAACTCACCAACTTACAACCTAGCACGTTTCCTCGCTGCAAAACTAAATCCTTTTACAGGAAACTCCATCACTCACGTCCAAAACTCATTTGACTTAATTAAAAAAAATGAAACAGATTCATATGCAACCCCAAGACATTATAGCAAGTTGCGACATAGTATCTCTTTTTACAAAAGTACCAATCTCGGATACAATTGATATTATTAAATCTTTCACAAACTTCCCTTCCGAGCTCGTACCTATGATAGATCACTGTCTTAATAATAGCCAATGTCTTCATGGAACGTCTAGAAACTAAAATCTTCAACCAAGCCAAACTTTAACCAGAATTCTGGTTCCGTTACGTTGATGACACATTTGTCATCTGGCGACATGGACGAGATGAACTAAATACGTTTTTAGATTTTATCAATCAATTACATCCTAATATCCAGATCACCATGGAAATAGAACAAAACGAAAAATTGCCGTTCTTGTACGTATTAGCTTACAAAAAATCTGATAACACATTAGGAGATGAAGTTTACAGAAAACCCACGTATACAAACAGATACCTACATGCCTGCTTCCAGCATCATCCATCTCAAAAGCAATCAGTCATCAACTCCCTTGTATACAGATCTGTCTCCATAATTGACAAAGATAACTTACAAAAGGAATTACAAAACGTTAAATGAATCCCAATACAGAACGATTATACAAACAAACAAATTGATAAATCAATAAGAAAACACACTCAAAAAAGCAAGTCAACACAACGTACGAAAGAAAGAGAGAGAAAAATGACCACCACCCTACCCTACATCCAAGCTGTCACAGAACAAATAGGAAGAACTCTCAACAAACACAACATCTAAATCATATTTAAACCACCTGCGAAAATAGGACAACTACTGAATAACCCTAAAGTTAAAAAGGCACCCCTCAGTGATCCAGAAGTATATTATATCCCTTGTTCTTGTGGCAAAGTCTATATTGGAGAAACTGGGAGAGCGGTGAGCCAACGTATTAAGGAACATGAGAGTAAAGTCAGGCTAAAACATTGCAAGCAATTAGCACTAAGTGAATGTCATATCGAAACAGGACATAACATTTTATTTGATGAAACAACAGTCATTGCAAAAAACATACAACAAATTTCCAAGAAAACATAGAAAAGCAATCGTAATCTTAAGTAACGCTAATAACATTAATAGGGACAATTGATATAATACCAATCCGATCTGGCTTTTCGTTCTCCCGAATTTTTAAAAAAAGACTTGATTGGCCAATCAAGTACGACCAGTCCCTACGGTGGGGCGCTCTGGCCAATCACAAGCATCGTAGAGAGTATATCTAAGAACATCATGATCTGACACCTCAGTTTCAGGTCAGCCTTGAAGATGTGAACTGCAATGTCCACGAAACGTCGGCAAACAGTTCTTAGTATTCTACAGGAGTGAAATCCGAAATATCTCTTTTTATCAAAATGAATCATCGTGAAAAGCATAAAATCTATTACTAATTTTTAAGCTTCACAAATTTCATGTACGGCTAGTCGTAGTACTCAAAAAAATTCTACTCATGACTTTTTTTGATGATATATTAAGCCAAAAAATGCACGATTGGAAAAAAGGCAAGAAAAGAAAAAAGTTGAATTTGAAAAGTCCTACAAGACTATTATAAAAACTTTTTGAATTTTCTAAAAGAATATAAAATTCAAATTTTGACTACACAAAAAATAATGCAAAACCAAAAATTTCTATTTGCGGTAAAACTATGCAAGATACAAAAAAATATGAGAAGACAAAGATTATAAACTTTGAAAACGATCTGCAATTTATAATATCACTTTTTGATAGGATTGGTAGTACAATAAAATACAATAATAAAATAAAATGATAAAATTTTTATCAAAACAAGTTTTAGTTAAATCTGAAAACTTACTTTTAATCTTTTTTTCTGAAGAGACATTTGCTGAGAATATTTTTATTAAAGCGTAAGGCGCTTTAATAAAAGAGAATTCTCAAGCAATAAGTTTCAGTTGTCGATTTGCTACCTTTAATTTTAATTGTCTTATACAAGAATGTGGGAGAAGTACAATATATTTAAAATTATTTAAAAATAAATCATTTTATTTTATGCAGTAATTTTGATCTGATTGTTTAAGCTTTTAAAATCTTTCAAAATATTAAAAAATATTCTAAATTTTTTTCCAAAATCTCCGAAAACCTACATTTTGGTCTCAGTATTTAAAAATGTTATGCAGTTTAAAAATAATTAGTAATAATTTACTAAACATTCGTGACTTCTATAGCTTCGTGAGCATATAATTATAAATACAAGCAAAGTGGAAACATTCCAGATCGCATTCACAGCTATTTTGTGAATATGTTTAACTATTTAATATTTTTTACGCTTTTTTCAATCCATAACTAAATTGTTTTGCCTTTTCGTTACACAATTGGAAAGTCGATGGAAAACACAGAAAGGGAGAATTAATTTAGCGAATGGTAAGAATAAAACAAAGTATTTATTGGTAATTGAAGATATTACATGTAATTACTCAAATTTGTTGATAGCAATTTGAAAAACGACTGTGTTCTTACGTGGACAATTTTTCCAATCATCTACATACAGTGTCAATCCGCCTAGCTGGTTAGCCGTAATAGAAGCCAGAACCTCCTGAAAATACTCTCCTTGTAGCTTTTTATCTCTTGCCAAAATAAAGAGATTATTTAATCTGGAAAAATATCAATACTTTTAGCTTTTTGTGACCTGTAATTACTTTATTGTAGGAAGAATGATTAACAATAATATTTTTATTTTTTAGTAACCATTTTCTTATATTAATCTATATTTTATATTATTAATAATTAGTTCATGTCTTACCCATCAACTGTGTAATCATGACAATTGAATTGGATGGCAAAATGCTGATAGTCTGGGTCTAAAATCCAAGGTTCTCCAGTATCTAAACCTTCATATACTGTATTATATTTTGCTTCATTTTCATCGAATGTCGCAACGCTATCCCATGTGTCTGAAATGTTGTTTCTGAAAATTATACAAAGTGATAAAATATTTATAAAATAATGCATCAGCTAAGGGTAAATATTTTATTAAGGTATTGATTTTGCATTTAGGATATAGTGTACATCAATTAAAAAAAAAAATATTGTTAGAGATATCCATAGATTATAAATATTATTTTTAATTAAAATGGTGCTCACTTCCATTTAAAAATTAATTTTTTCAAACGGTTTATCTCTTCTATTTAAATTATTAAATACTAATTTCCTTACGATGCTTCCACTTGGCTGATTTGAATATTTATTGAACCATCTTCGTTCTGCGTAGGGCTTCGATTTATTTCGATAAATTTCAAGAGCAAATTAGCAGGATAATAATATTTTCCTATTACGTACTAGCGTTCTAGATACTACATAGAAAATTATACAATGTACAAATTAAACATTTTTTTGATTGACTTTGCACAAATTTATTTGCCTCAAAGATATAAATTGAGTGTGAAGATTTGACCTAAATGTTCAGTCTGTATTAGAAATATCTTTTCCCTTCTCAGTTGGCGTGATTTATATAATGAACTCAAACATTTCATTTATTGGAAACTTTTCTTTTCTTTCCCAATAATTTTTAAAACATTGAAAGGCTGATTTTAAATTTAAATAAAATCTTCAAATTATCTTTGAGATAAAATCATTTCTGTCAACTTCTTCTTAATTTTCATTCATATTTACTTTCGTCACAGCCAAATTTTCAATTAATTTCACACTTGAACAAGTTCTAGAATGCGTAGGCGTATACGTAGACGGATACGTTAGCGGTTACGTAAGCGTAGGCCTAATCGCTGGTTTTGCTAAAGCTCCAGCGCAGAGTAGAACGTGCAATCCCACTCGAATCATTGTTTTAGTGAAATAAGGTTATAAATTGCTAATCAAGGAACATATAATAAGTCAATAATTTAATTTTTCCTTGAACATTTTTCTTGCTTTTATACTTAAAGGAATATAGTTAAAACATTTGAAACTATATGCCTTGAGGTAAAAAAGTTTTAAAAATATGAATAAAAAAAAGTGTTAAAAAATGAGAAAAGACGTTTTCCCAAAATTATTCTTTTATCATAAGTACTTATTCTGCACGAAAAAAAAATTTTATGCTCTTTGGAATTTCCCTATAATGTATAAATTTCGAGAATTTCAGCTTCAAAAAAAAAATATTTTTTTTTGCGAAGGGTTTCGTCGTCCCGAAATTCGAGATGACGAGCCTATTTTCACCATTAGGATAGTCGTCCCGAAATCCGATAACTAGCCCATTTTAAACATTTAGGTAGTCGTTTCGAAAATTATGTAGTTTAATCAATTTTCTCCTTTTGAGTGGTCACAGATTATCAACACTGCTAGCTGTCCCTGGAAAAATTTTAGAAACAAATAAAACTAAAAAGTAGATTATGTTTTATAAAGTGTGGTTCTTTAAGCTTTACCTCATCCAAATAAATTTATATATTTGCTCTGTGTCACCGTAGTCTCAAGTTTGTTCAACTCTTCCCTATGATTTCCGCGCGCTTTGATTCGATCTTACATGTATGTGATCTGGATTCTAGACTAGATACACTTGTTGCAAGTTTTATATGAAGGTTGCATTTTAAATTGCACTTAATACTTATTCGCAAAATTCCTTTTCTTGAAATTCGTATCTCATAGATTAAGGATCTAGTGCGCGGCTTGGTGCTGCCACCTACGATTCTTTTTGCTTAATGGATGTTATTCCTTCAATCCTTTTCAAATTTAAAACCACTAATTTCTTTGTAAAGAGTGAAATCAAATAATCAATTTGTTTTGGACTGTAAAATATTATTTTGTGATCCGAAAATTAATTAAAAGTTGTGCCAGCACTAGTTGTGAGATCCGTAAATATGCAGCATAATCAAAAAAACCGTTTTTCAAACCTGTTGATGTTAACAAATAATTTCAGGTGAGTTTCCGAAAAGAGAGTACTTCCGAATCATTTAAAGCTTGATAGCACTATGCAAATTATATATTTTTATTCATTTATGTCAGTTATTAATAAAAATCTACCAAAAGTCTTCAGGTAAAAGTAAAAGGCCCTTCAAAATTACTCTGTTTACGTAATGAACATTTTTCCGCGAAAAACATTTTTTGTGTGAAAATAAGGAATATTGTGGTAAAAATTTTAGAATTTATTTAAATAGGACTTGCCACTAGAAATAATTTAAGTCACACTCTAAACCTTTCCAATATCTCTTTGTGTTTAATCACAGAAATAATTTAAGGTGATATCCTATGCCCCTTTTCCAATGCGTCTTAGGGGTTGGGGAGGCATCCCTGTGACTGGTCACAGAAATAATGTAAGATCACACCCCTACCTTCTTCCACTTCATCTTGGGGAAGGGGGCCAGGGCACGCCGGTGACTGGTCACAGATATAATGTAAGATCACACCCCAGCCCCTTTCCAATGCCTCGTGGGGGTAGGAAGGCACCCCTGTGACTGGCCACAGAAGTTATTTAAGTTACACATACTCCTTTTCAATGCTTCGTGGGGGGAGGGGGACCTCTGTGACTAGTCAGAAAAATATATCAAGTCACGCTCTTACATCTTTTCCAGCATGCGGAATAGGTGGAATTTGGTTAAAGTCCCTAGAAGAAAGCGATAGTGACGATTAGTGCAACGATTGTAAATCACATTTTTGTGATTACTGCTTTGTTTGGTGTCATAAAGAGGGGGCAGTCAAAGATATTCCAAATAGTAAATATTTTCTGTGCAAAAACTGTCGCAAAGAATAAATATTTGGTAAAATTGCGATGTGATAAAGAAAATCTCAGTTTGAATTCGTATGTTTTTAAGTAAATTGTGAAATATTAAACCAATTAGTTTTTTACTTAAGCATGAATTGGTAATCGTACCTAAATATGGAGAAAATAATTTAATATTTGATGCGTACTTTTACTGCATTTCTGTTTATATTTATGCAAACAATTTTAACAATATTGAAAAATTCTATTATGTAAATTTTTTTTTCTTTTTTCGTGATTATAAAAATTTATGACCAGAAAAATCTTAGTGCTTTATATTTAATTTCCTAAATTTTTAACTCGATCTCGCGTTTTGTGTAAACGTAAATTGGTTTTGATAATTATGTGTGCCAAACTTGTCAGGTTACGCTCACATGGCCTTAATGATGTTAGTTTAGAAAATAAAATATCAATAAATTGTATATTTCGAAATTTAAGTAATAAAATTTGAAATAACTTAGTGATAAGCGTGTTCTCAATAGATATCGCTAAACATAACCTTATTATCATGATGTTGGTAGAGGTAGAACAGCTGATAAAACAATAAACTAAAAATGAACTGACAGGTGGCGATAGGAACGAAGATTATTCCATTATAGTTAATGTATTAATTTATTAACAGGAATGAGTGTTTTCTATCATATTAATATAAAATTTAAAGATGATAAGGCGGAAAAATTGTGCCAAGCTCGAGGGCCAAAGATGATTTTATTTTATAAATAATAATTGCACTATTAACATTTTTTCAGGAGGATTTGCCAAATGATGAAAATGGGATAGTTGTTCCGAATTTCGGGATGACTTACATTTTTGATAATTTTTGTTTAGTTAAAAGGATAAATTCCATCAAATGCATTATTTCCGGGACGACTAGCCAAATGGTAAAAGAAGAATAGTCGTCCAAAATTTCGGGACGAGTAGCATTCATCTTGATTTCAGGCTAGCCGTCCCGAAAATCGGGATGACTAGCGCAAGATGAAAAAAAGCTATGTATCCTGAAATTCAAGACGACTAGGCGCCCCTCTCCCAACCCTCGCTTATTAACTAAAGTTTGATGGAACGAACGTTATAACTACAATTCAAGCAGTTAGGCAAGAATGCGTTATGTCTTCATGGTTATTTATATTATGCATGGACAAGTGTGTGAAAATGGATATTTTCGACGAAGAAGATGTTGAACTCGAAATAGTAACGGTACGTGGGTTAGCGTTCACAGATGATAAGGTTGTTATAGCAGAGCCAATCGGAGATATGCAAAAAATATTGAATAAACTGAATGCATGCATGAAGAGCATAGGTCTCAAAATTAGCGCGAATAAATCAAAATCTATGGTGTTCAAAGAAAAGAGTCAGAAAACACTATGAAATATTGTATTAAATGATGAGAGAATTAAACAAGTTCATAAGTTCGTATTCCTTGGTAGCTTATTTATTCGGGACGGGAAGATAGAGGAGAGTTAGATAGGAGATAGGAGAGTTCGATAGATGCATAATATGCGGGAAAACTCTGACGGACAAAGTGAGTAACGAGATAATTCTCAAAGAATGTGGTACAGACGAGACGTTAGTAGACACATAAGCAAGAAATCGGTTAAGGTGGTTCAGGCATGTTGTGCGAAAGCCAAATGAACGACTAACGAAATAAGTCTATCAAGGTTAAGTAAATGGCAGCATGCACAGAGGAAGATCGCGGAAAGAATGGTTAAAATGTGTGAATGAGACCCTAGTTAGAAGAGACATAAGAAGCCATAGAAACACGGGAGCTTACGTGAAAAAATACATGGACGTAAAAGAAGCTAGAAAATGATGCTAGAACAGAAAAGTATGGCGGCAAATAGTTAATAACAAGAGCGTCAGTAAAGGGAATGACGCTTGAAATAAAAGACCTTGGATACTAATAGAACCAAGGGGGAAGCTCACATGCCGACTTTGTGTGAATCTTTACTTGGGGTGAATGCTAGAGTGAGTAATTGTATACCTACAACATCATCACAGGAGGTTTTAAACATCGTATTCGATTGACTTATAACATCGTAATATCATCAACCAGTTGACTTAGTCCGTGGCTATGATGTATAACCGGATTGACCCGAGTAAAGGTTTTGAATAAAACATATAATAATGTGTAGCAAAGTGGTGATCCCATCGCCCGAGGGCTCCGACTCTTGCATTCAGCCACGTTGCATGGGGCTAACTCCTCAATGCAACGAATTACGCGGTTGCGTCACCAATATCGCGCATTGCCACCCACAATAGGCCTTTTTAGGATAGAGTTAATGGTTTCGTTGGAAATAGCAATAGAACCGAACCGAGGTTACGACGAGGCAGTGGTCCCGGACAAATGCAAACACATAGTATTAAATGGTCGGACGAACTCAGAAGGGACATCCTTACCCGCTAGCAAGAAAGCTCACTGGCGCAAAGACAATACATGCAAGGACTGCATGAACGTTGGGTCATTATGCACCCGGAATATGCTCAGAAAACGCACCAGTATTTAAGACATCAGGTATAATTTTTACGAAAAGGGGAATATAAAACTCTTTTATCAGGTAAAAGAGCATAATCCTCCAGAGAACATACCATTTGTTCCAGTAAGAGCACCGTTGTAGATAGTCGATAATACCAACATGTGAAATAAGAGATAAACAATTCGCCGAAAAGTTTTTTTCATGATGGACAAATTAGCTGATACTTATACTGCTCTCTCTGATTTTCTTCCTAAAGATGTTGATCTCTGGAATCTGAACTGCGTAGTTTACGAAAAGGCGGTCTCCCTGCTTAGCGAAAATAGAAGTAATGATACTTCAGTACGCCTCAGGAACACTCGCGAGCATATTGCACAGCTTCAGTTTAAAATTCAAACGGTTAGACGACATGCATCAAATGTTCAGTGCGTGATTAGCTACATAACATCAATTAAGGAGTTCACTCCAAAAGTTTGGGTACTTGTTCAAAACTTACAGAAAGCTAATAACATGATAAACAAGTGTAAACCACTAAACATCAAGCAGCACTGGACTTAAAAATTCAGAGCTCTTTCAACAGATAAGGAGCCCCTTGTAAGACGGGCAAAGTGCGTTCAGGAAAATTCTACCTTTTATACTCAACCTTCTCGTCTTTTAGACAAAACTTCATGTCCGTTAAAAATCCGCCTAGTCGAGAAGAGATTCAAGTCTTCTGGGAACAATTATATGAAGATACTCATAAGATAGATAAATACGCTTTAGATATCTCACTGTTTCGTAACTTTTGCCAGAGGCAACTGTTGCAACGTCTAGAAGAGGAATGTCAAATAATAACTGCTGATGAAGTGAAGAAAGTTATCGCTAGAACTAAAAACTTAACAGCGTTAGGGCCAGGTAAAACCAACAACTTTTGGTGGAAGAAGTTCTTTTCTACGCACCAACTTTTATCTCGTATATTTACTACCTTCTCGAACGAAGAAATATCCGTCTCGCAGTGGTTAATTGGAGGACGCACGGTACTCATTCCTAAGACAGGAGAGTTATCAAGTACAAAGAATTACCGACCCATAGTATGTTCTAACACCAGTTACAAGCTATTCACTGGCATCCTCGCAGAGAAAATATAATTATCCATCGAGCTGGTATGGAGTGCAATAGTTGAACAACGCGGATGCAAGGGAGGACTGGCTGGTTGCAGAGAGAACTTGTTAATAAACAGGTGTATTACGCATGATTTCATCAGGTATCGACGCAATCTATCCATAGCTTGGATTGAGTACCGAAAGGCATTCGGTAACACGATCCATGAGCTACTTATTTAGCTCCTTGAGTGCCTGGAGGCACATTAAAAAATAGTGAGATGTATAAAAGAGCTTATGTTCTTGTGGCGGACAAGATTTGTCATAACATCCGACAAAAAACAAGTGATTACAAGTTACATCACATATAAGAGGGGGGTTTACTAAGGAGACTCTTCAAGTCCGATACTTTTCTACATCTCCCCCTTGTCTCTATCTATTGTGCTTTGCGGATAAGCTCTGGATATCCATGTGGCATGAGCTTTGGACTGGACAAGGTAATTTTCATAGCATTATACATGAGGAAGAGCTATCGATGGGTCTATGCAACATGTTTCTTAAATCTGCTGGATCAGGATCGGAGATGTAAGGACTCCTTTCTGCCTGTCAAGATGGCGTTACAGACACCTTAGTTCATAGTGAGCGCATAACGAATGTACCTGTAGCTGATACCAGCTGCCGAGCATGCAAGCAAGAGCGAAAAACAATTAGACATGTTTTTAGTGGATGCTCAAAGTATGCACGTTTCGGGTACATAGAGAGACATAATGCTGCTCTAGAAGTCCGTTGTAGGGAATTATCACTATAAGATCTAGTAGCATTTCTTGTTTTCCACCACTCAACGCATCAGTATTACAAAGCCTGATATTGTCCTCCAAGATCTAAAGACCAAGATAATTTGCGTAATTGAATTCTCGGCAGTCGCTGAGTCAGACGAAAGTCAGATGCAAAAGTCTGTTCTTCTGGGATTACTAAATCTGGTCCGACAACACTGTTCCTCCTAACATTTTACACAGGTTTGTAAAGCTTAAAAAGTATCAACAGGTGAAACCTTCACCTCCAACTGTGCCATCTGTGGCGTAATGTCATCCACGGATAGAGACCGCACTCTAAGGAACAGTGTTGTACGAAGTATCTTGCGTAAATTTCCCGTTCTTGCTTACCTTCTAGGATAGAAAAAGCAGGAATGAATGAAATACACGTTCTAGTTGCGTCGGTATCGGTGGCTGTAACGAACCAGGATCATAGCTTCTGGAGCCTACAACTTTGCTCATAAGAAAATAATAATTGCATTCGAAAGGTATTGTCTCCAAAATTGAAACAATTTCGGATTTCTGTAATAAATAAATTTTTGAAAGAGATATAAAACCTTTTATTAAGACCAATTTCGCCCGAGGTGAGCAATACTCGACCGAGAGTGTATAATAAAAAATTTGTACAACAAAACTATGCATGCGAGATCTTCACAAATGATTTTAAAAATCTACAAACAAGAATTAAAATTTTTAAACCATTTGAAAATTTGAAAGAATTCCAGTTTATACCTGATTTTTACAAATGATAAACAAAAAATTCTACAAGAACATTTCTACAACAAAAAATAAATTAGTAATGAAATGAATAAAAAATGTAAAGACTGCCGGTATTAGTGTTCTTTACAATTATTATTATTATTATTATTATTATTATACCATTAAGTCATTTCCCTTTCGGGGTAGGCGTGACTCACTCGGCAGGGGAAAGGAGTAGTGTGTGGATGGGATAGAGATTTTT
>NC_046659.1:120488933-120518120 GCF_010883055.1 Belonocnema kinseyi | reverse complement strand
TTTCTGTTATTTGCCGTAAGCTAAATATTTGATCCGTACATGACCTTCCTGGCATAAGCCCACTTTGGACTTCCCAAATCTTTGTTTCTGTTATTTTCATTATTCTTTTTTTTTTGAAGTTTATTATATGAACAGTTTATTATACATTAAGCTTTACTGGAACAGTAAAAAGAAATTGGTCGCAGAAAATTTCAAAATAATCAAAATAACGACTTGTAGAGAGATTATGAATATTTCAAATAAAAAATTTATACAATTATCAGACTTATGAAATTAATCAAAAATATAAAAATGTTTACAGAGACAAACTTTAAGTTTTATAGAAAAAGCGGCGGAAAAATCTGATTTTAAAGTATTAGTCTGTACTTTGGAGCCTGTTTATTTAGCAAAGAAAGATATAATAAAAGTATATGCTATTTCGAGTAATTCTAAGAAATAGAAATTACCTTTAGCAATGATTCCTGTCAGGTTAAAGCTACGTAATTAGGGTCTAGACAAAAGTTGTAGCAAAGAAATTTATGCGTAAATTAAAATGTAAATAATCTTTTTTTTTAAACTATTTATTTAGCGTCGCATGTACATCTACGTAATTAGCGACAATGGCGGTATTTAGTAAGATTTAATTTTTTACAAGTTAGAGGTATAAGTATATGTTTTGTTAACACACCGTTGTAAGTGAACACATTGCCAATGCTAATAAGACTGTTGTTTGATTTGTTAAAACTGAATTAGAAGGCTTGAGTTGTTTGTCCTCTATATTAGGAATGTTAAATTGGCTTATTTAAGAAACTTAATCGTTTTTTCAACTTCGGTGTGTAACCCTAGAGCTTCTTGGAGCGAGGTTGGGATTTTGAGTTTGCGTGGAAGATCACTAAACTTTTTACATTCGATAATTAGGTGATAGACACTGATCGCACATTTACACTGGTCACATTTCGTGGGTTGTGATTTATCGAGGAGGTAATTTTGCGTGAATTTTGTATGTCCGATTCGAAGTGTAGTGAGGATGATCTGTTCTCTTTTGGTGAGTGTTCTCCAAAAAGGGTGTTGTGGGTTCTTCTTCTGGAGTGTTGAAGTGTCATTTTAAGTGCTGTTGTTGGTTTCTCTCCAATATTGGTGGGCGATTCTTTTAACGCAGTTTTTGCCATCTGACAAGGATATTCTGAGGTTTTCCTCCTCCAGTGGTAGCGAAGTTGCGAATTTAGCCAGTATGTTTGCTTGTTCGTTTCCGTTGATATTTTGATGCGAAGGGATCCATATGTTCGTAATTTGTTTTTTAGTTGTAGGTATTCGGTGTAGTTTTTTTGGATTTGTTGGATACTATGATCGTAAGAATTTCTAGTTTGGATGGCTTGGAGGCTACTTGATGAATCAGTAAATATTGCGAATTTATAACCTAGTAGTATTTTACACAATTCATAAGCTTTCATAAGAGTCGAGATTTCTGCTGAAAATATACTACTCGAGTTTGGGAAACTAAAGTAGGATTCTTGATTTAGTGAGTAAACGGTGCATCTAACTCCTAGTTGGGTTTTGGAACCGTCAGTAAAGACATGAGTTGAACTGCTGTAGCTTTGTTCGATGTTTTCATATAATTGTAGCCATTCATTTGCAGTGTTATCTTTTTTAAAATTTTTGGTTAGTCTGAGGTACAACCGTGGAGGAAGCAGAGACCAAGGAGGGTCTTGGCTAATAAGATTGTGTTGGATTGGGGGTAACTGGGTTGATATTGCCGATAAGTTTTCTTTTAGTATTCTTCTTATAGGTTTTGGTATACACGGTCGTAAATTGGTCTGTTCTTGTGGGTTCTTTGAGAAGAGTAGTTTATGGGTTGGGATTTTTGGAGTTGCTGCTATTGAGACTGCGTGTTTTAGAGTGAGTTCTAGTCTTCCGTTGCTTAGTGGAGGTTCGTTTATTTCTAATCGAACTTGTTTGTTTGGACTAGTGTGGAATGCCCCGCAGCATATTTTCATACTGGTGTTGTAAATAAGATCTAGTAGTGCCAGGGTACCTTTTTCGCTGAATTGTAGTTTTTAGAGCCGTAGTCTAATTTTGATCTGATAATGGCTTCGTAAGTTAGTTGAAAAACGATAAGGTCGGTTCCCCAACTTCTATTAGCTAGGATTTTGAGAATAGCGGTCCGTTTTTTGTATTCATCTTTTAGTTTGAGAATATGTGGTCTCCATGTTAACTTTTGGTCGAATAGTAGAAGTAGTAATTTAATTTTCGTTACTCTAGTGATTTCATGTTTGTCTAGCTGTAAAGTTGGGTAATTTCTGGAATTTTTTACGGGACAAAATCATATATTCAGTTTTTGTTTGTGAGAATTTATATCTGTTTTGTAAGGACCAATTCCATATTTCGTTTAATGTGTTTTCTAGGGTTGTCACAGTAGATTTAAAGTTCTTTCCTTTACAACATATGATTAGGTCGTCTGCAAATATTGTTGATCCTACGGGCTTTTGAATCTTGCGTATGGCATCATTAATTGAGATGAGAAAGAGGGTTGTGCTCATGACTGAGCCTTGGGGTACTCCGTTTTCTAGGGTGTATCTATTGGACAGTTCACCATTAACTCTAACTTGAATGTACCTCTGGCAGAGGTAGTTTTTGATAAAAGCTAGCAGATAACCGTTAATTCCTTCTTTTTCCAGGATTTTAATTATTTTGTGTTTCCATGACATTTCGTCTGCTTTTTCAATCTAAACAGACCATTATTAGGTGCTGATTGTTAGAGAATGCTTCAATGATTTTAGCTTGTAGGTTAATAAATGGATGTAGGGTGGATCTTTGATGTCTAAATCCACTTTGTTGGTGAGCGAAAGAATTGTTTTTCTCTAGATACCATCGGAGTCGAGTGTTTACTATCTTTTCGAATAGTTTACACATTGTGCTAGTTAGAGCGATTGGGCGATAGTTTGTTGGATTCGAGTTGTCTTTTCCAGGTATAGGGATCGGAAACACTATATCTTCTTTCCATTGTTGTGGAAATCGTTTTTTTCCAGATAAGGTTAAATATCGAAAGGAGGTGGTTTTGTCCAGAGTTTGGTAAATTTTTGTCAAAAGAATAGGGGATCCCATCAGGTCCAGGACTTTTCCCTTTTGAGTTGTTCATTGCGTCTTGAAGTTTTTCCCATGTAAGTTCTGCATTGATTTTTGGGTTTAGTGGATCGTCGCTGGTTATCTCTACAGAGGACTTGGTTTCTTCTAAGGCTTTGGATATTTTAAATGAGGGATGTTAGTCGTCACTGCTGGAGTTCTTTGCAAATCCTTCACCTATTAGGTCTGCCATTATTTTATTATCAGTTCTTATTGTTCCATCAGGTTTTTGTAACACCGATATTTTTGTACTTGAAAAATTTCCTGTTATTCTTTTGATTTTATTCCATATAGTTGTCATAGTTGATTGATTCTTCAGTGTGGCGAAGTAATCCGTCCAAGATTTTCTGCTGCTCTGTATGTAGGTTCGACGAGCTACTGCTTTTATTTATAATTGATGTGAAGTTAATAACAATTTCATCTATTTCAAGGTTTGAGTCAATTTGTTTATTTTCATGGGATTTTAATTCTTCGTCTATTATTGTTTGGTATAGTTCCCAATTAGCTTTTCTAATGTTCCATTGTGGAAGGTGTGTTGGTTGGGATTCTGAGCTGGAAATCAAGATTTTGATTGGGTAATGATCACTATCATGTAATTCAGGGAGTGTTTCCCACTTAAATTTTGGAGCTACCTGTAGGCTACACAAGGAAAGGTCTATTGAACTGAATAAGTTGTGTGCGATACTATAGTGGGTTGGAGATTCGTTGTTTAGAAGAAATATATCTGTTTTGTCTAAAATATTTTCTATCTTTTTCCCTCTGGGGCATGTTTTGTTATTTTCCCATCGTCTGTTTTTGGCGTTAAAATCTACTAAAAGTAAAAAGGGTTTGGGTAGTTGTTGAATTAAGTTTTCTAACTCTGTCTGTTCTAATTCATTACTATTAGGAAAGTAAATGTTGCATATGCATATTTGTGTGGGAGTAGCGATTCTTATGGCAAGAGCTTCTAGGTTGGTTTGTAGTTGGATTTCCTGGGCATTAATATCTTGGTATATGTAGGTGGCTACACCTCCACTTGCGTGGTCTGCTCCAATACGATTTTTAACAAATTTTGTATATTCTGTTAGTTTTCCGTATACATTATCTTTAAAGTTCGTTTCTTGTAGGGAAATAATTCCTGTATTTAGTTCTTTAATGATGGGCTACTAGGCAGTCTGATAAGTACCTGAAAATTCTAAGAGATGGCATTAGTATTCACTAATGTGAACCATTTTCGTCAAGCTTGATCCTTCAAATGACGCCTGTCAAAACTTCAGCCATTTATGTTTACGCATTTACAAGTTACAGCACTGAGAAGCGACTAACCTCCGAGTTTTTTTTAATATGGAAAAATCTGAGTTTCGAGTTTTGATCAAACACTACTATCTTCGCAAAAAAACGATATCCGAAACCAAGGCCAAGCTGGATAAGTATTACCCGGACTCTGCACCGTCGATTGCAACGATTCATAAGTGGTTTGCCGAGTTTCGTTGTGGTCGTACGAGCACAGTTGATGCTGAACGATCTGGGCGCCCAAAATAGGTCACTACACCAGAAAATGTCGAAAAAATCTATGATATGATGTTGAATGATCCCAAAGTGAAATTGAGAGAGGTAGCTAATGCTATAGGCATATCATTGGAATGTGTGGGCAATATCGTGCATTCAGTTTTGGGCATGAAGAAGGTCTGCGCGCGATGGGTGCCGCGTTTGCTGACAGTGGACCAAAAACGAATTCGTGTGACAACTTCCCAGCAGAATTTGGCATTATTTTCGCGTAAGCCGACCGAGCTTTTGCGCCGATTCATAACCATGGATGAAACCTGGTTTCGAGTGTCGATATTGAATCATTCACGTCATCTGTGTAATCTTTCACTATTGTTGTTATGTCTGCTGCTCCTTGAAAATTTTCTAATAGTAATTTAAGTTGTGTAAAGTTTAGAAGAAACATAGTGGGATTATTGTCAAGAGTTTCTTTCGCTGGTAGAAGCATTTCTTCTATTGTTGCTGGGGATTTTTTTTATGTTCGCCGATTTTTGGTTTTTTCGTTTTTCTCTTTGTTGCTTTATTAACTGATTTTTCCTGGAAGTCTGAAATATCTCTTTCTGTTGTTGAGTTGCTTTTGGATTTATTTGATGTGGATGTTGATATCGGCCGTTTCTGCTTATTGTTCGTCTGATTTATATCTGGAAATTCAGGGAGCCTTTTCTGTTTGGGTATGTCAGTTTCAGTGTCAAGATTAATTGAATTTGTTTCTACTTTTTGGTCAGTAGTCATAATGTTTGTGTTTGACTCGCATTGTTTGGCTAGGTGACCTTGTTTCTTGCACAGAAAACAGGTTGTTGATTCCGGAACTAGAAATATGCGGTAGGAAGTTTTCTCGTAGTTTACTGCCAATGATTCTGGTAATTTTCCGATGTCCTATGGTTGGATAAACATTTGACGTCGAAAGCTGAGAACACAAGAGAAACCTTGATCGGGTATACTTGCTTTTAGGAAACTAATCTTGCAAGTGATTATAATTCCATACTTTTGGAGTTCCGATTCTAAAACTTCGTGAGGAATTACTGGAGAAAAGTTTGAAAGAATAATTTTCTTTAAGGGGTTTACAAGTGGTCGAAGTTCTAATTTTTGGTGTTCTACGGTTATTTTCTTGTACTTATCTGTTAGATCTTTGACTATTTATTTGGTTAAGAGAAATAAGCAGATTCGACCATTTGAGATTTTGGAAGCAAATCTGATGTTTTCTGGTTTATCGAGGGAAACGATGACTTTGACGTATTCTTTGAGTTCGATTTCGTCTCTTTATTGGATGATTATTCCTTGGTCTTTTTTCGGAAACGTATCAGAAGTGGCTGAAGCGTAGGTTTTTTTTTTGTTGGAGAAGACGTATTGTGTTGTGCACTTATTTGGGGATTCACTAAACTTGGCTGGTTAACATACATTTTGTGGGGAGTGCATATGCATTCTCCACTAGAGGCTAGTTTCGTTTATGATGCTTTTAACACTAGATCACTTATAATGCTAAGGAGACTTTATTATCAGGCAACCGTTCGCTTTAAAATTCCAGCTGAGACTGAAAATAATTGTGTATCATACATAGATCAAGAGTTATGTCTCCGAAGAAAGAGAACAGTTTTTTCTATTCTTAGCTGTTTTTAATCAAAAACAGATTTTTTGAAAAGCTCATTTCGTGCATATTATACAAAACATGGGTAAGAGGAAAAATGATAGAAGGCTTCATTTTTCGTAGAAATAAAAAATGTCAGATCTCCTATTTTTTCCAATTTTTTGTTAGAACACAATACATTTTTCTAAGATTGTTTAAATAAACAGCTTCACACTATCAATTGTGTATTACAATTTCATTGAAAAATAATAAAATATTCCGTCACAGTAAGTTTGGAGATTATGAAACTGACGATCTGTAGAGAAATTGGGAATTTTTTTAATAAAAATATGTATTCTTTGTGCACATTTTTTTACTACACATATATTTGAAGGAAATAAACAATTTTATTATGTATTGAATTTTTGTAGAAAAAAATAAAGTATTCCATCACAGCAACTTAAAAAATTATGAAACTCACGACTTGGAGACAGATTGCGAATTTTCGAAAAACTAATTCATAAATTTTTGGTACTCTGAAATTAATCAAAATTATAAACTTGTTTAGCAAAACTTTTTTTGACGTCCCTTTAGGTTTAAGAGCAAAATGCTTTGGAGGAAAACTCAACTAGAGGGAATTCTGAGGAAGTTAGAACAAAAAAGAGCCTTTTATCTACAATAGGTGCCAAGTTATAACTCTTCAAAAAACGGGGATTTTTTTTAAGTAGACAAGAAAAATGTTATTATTGAATCAGCTGCAATTTCTAGTAATTTTAAAAAATACGAGCAATGACCTAGCCAGAATTGGTAAAAAATTATGGCCAAAAATTATAGGCAAATATTATTTAAATTATGCTTTTGAGGAAAACAATATCTCCTAATAGTTCTCATAGTCTCCTATTCTCTTAATAGTAGTTTTTAGTCAATCAATTAGTCAATTGTTGAATTAGCTTCTTCATTAATTGCATATTTACGAAATTAATTATGTTACATATGCTTTTCTTATCAACAGTCAAACACGATTGTTTCTTCTGCGATGATTATTTTTGCAATTTTTGGCACTTTTAACATAAAATAATACAACATTATGAAACTTATTCATTCAATAAATTTTTCTACAAATAATAAATAATCATCAATGTAAAGCCAGCTGTTTTCTGTTCGCACTTTTCATAGTACATATTCTGCAAGTAATTTTTACACAAAAAAATAAAATATGCACGCAATTGCTCTGAATAGCTTCAAATAGAAAAATTGTGTTTTTTATATGAGTCAACACTCTTGATCTATGCAGGCCAGCAGATTATATTTTTGTGCGGTTTACGCAAAATTTTCTACGCTACAACTTCTTCCCTGGCACCAATTGAGTAGCTTTATCCATAAACCAGTATATGGAGAAGATTGAATACGAGTAATTTTGCCCTCAAAAATCGGTAAAAATTGGTCATTTATTTATCCTCCTTTTTTGAAAAAATTCGGGTTCTTTGATGAGTCATAACTCGGCTCCTATTAGAGATAGGACAATAGGAAGTTTCTTTTCTTTTGTGTAACTTTGTCAGCATTCCTTCTAGTTTAATTTTGCGATAAAAAATTTTGATATAAATTGTGATGGGGCGGGTGAGCCTACGCAAAAACTATATTTGCATTTTTCCCCCAAATATTTCGGAACCACTTTGTAGCCTTTTCTAGAAAACTGTAAATTGTCATCAGGACTCATTACCTAATAATTCGATTTTATAAGTACCTGAAAAAACCCCGTAAAGGAACGTACTTAAAATACGTAACGGATTATAGGCCCTCTACAAGACCCCCCCCCCGTAACCAACCTTTACAAAATAATTCTACCCCCCCCGCTCCTACTGCACCTAATTTATTGTTTCCAGAAATATAAAAACATGGGACTTTGGGACCAATGGAAATTATTTGTACTTATAAACTTTCAAGGATAAAAACTTCATTTTCAAAATTATCAGTTTTTTCTGGAACAATTTCTTATTTTTCCTTATCATCAGCATTCACTTACCAAAATTGTAATCTTGTAATATGTTTAAGATTGGATCTTTTATAAATATATTCAAACAATGTTATTATAATTTTAAACAAAATGAATACATTTTCGAGAAATAATCACATTTTCAACCTAAAGAAATGAATCCACAATAAAAAATGTTTTAGTTGATATTTTATGCAAAAAGGTGAAATTTCATCTAAAAAACTTTATTTTAACATACACAAAAAACGAATTTTCAATAAGTAAAGATTTTTTAGTAGTGAAAGAAAAAAAAAGTTTACCAACATTTTTGAATTTCTAAGCCAAGATAAATTATGGGTACAAAAATTTAAGTTTTAACCATAAAATATGAATTTTCAGCAAAAATAATTGTCAATAAACAGGCGAACCTCTATTTTAAACTAAGTGATTCAATCAAAAATATTAATTTTCAACCAAAGCAAATACATTTTTAAATCGGAAACACAAAATTTACAACAAATATATTTGAATTTTCAAACAAAAAAGATTTTAGTTTGACCGTTTAACATTAAAATATGTGAGTTAAACAAGAAGTAAATTTCCTACAAAGATACTTATGCTTTGAATCAGAAAATACGAAATTTCAATGAAACAGTTGAATTTTCAACTAAAAGGGATTACTTTAAAAAAACTGGTTAAATCTGTGAACAAATAGTTGACTTTTCATCAAAGAAAGATGCAAGTTTTACTGAAACAGATAAATTTTCAAATCAAAAAGACAAGTTTAACAAAAAAATTACATTTTTATCTGAAAAGATTTTTCAGTGGTCTTTCTACATCAAAAAATAAAAAAATCGTTACATTTTTAACAAAACATTTGTATTTAAATTTATAAAAATGTATGTTTTACTAGAATTGATGAATTTTTGTAACAAAAACACAAATTTTCCTACGAATAATTCAATTTTGACCAAAAAAAGATTTTAATCTGACTTTTTAACATCGGAGTATGAGCTTTGAATAAGAAGTAAGTTTTTTACAAAGATATTTGAATTTTTAACAAAACAGTCGAATTTTTAACTGAAAATGATTACTTTTTAACACAATTGATACATTTCGATTCAAAAAGTTACATTTTTATCTGAAAAAGATGCAGTTTCTACTAAAAGAGATGCATTTTTCATTAAAAAGATCAATTTTCAAAAAAACAGTTAATTTATCATCCAAAAAGTATGTCAATCTACACCTCAAACACCAAAATATAAATTTTAAACAAGTTAATTTTCTACGAAATCGTCAAATTACAGAAAAAAAAGTTTAATACTTTTCCCTGAGCATTATAATAATTAAAGACCAAAATCTTAAATTTGTATTATTTTAAACTTAGAACATTTCATAAACAGTCCAAAACAATTTCAAATTAAAATTTCAAAATTACAAATTTATTCTGCTTGAAAGCTATTAGCACTTACATGAATTCCCTGACTTTTTGAAAGATTTTTTCAATTCCGTTACATTTCACGAAACAAAACAAATTCCCTATTTTTCGAAATTGTTATTGGCTATGTTTGTTTTCCACTCAACAGGTTTTTTTGGAGCGCAAAATTAAATTCCAAATATTTTTATTTTTACGTAAAGCAAAGCAATAGTCAATTAAATTTAACTGAAACCATTTATTACAATTGACAATATTATTCTCTTCGAATAACGATATGGAGTTGCAGTTTTCTTTATAAAATATTTTACTTTTTTATACTTTTTAATTAGTGTAAGGTATTTAGAGTGACGTAAAAATTGATGCTAGTGAAATAACATAATAGTTCGAAATATATATTATTATTTATAAATATCTTTTGAAAAGTTCTCGTAGAATATGTGCTAAGCTACCTGGGTAGCGACTTGTTGCACCCGAGTCGTCGACTAACCATTTTACATTGTTTCCGTAAGTCTCAATATTTAAATTTTTGTTAAAGTTTTCGTATAACGTGTATTAAACTACCTTGCGCTCAACTTGGTGCACCCGAATCGTCGACTCACAATTTTTGTTAAGTTTTCTGTTGGAACCATCTAAATTTTGAAAAAGTTCTTGTAGAATACGTGCTAAGTTACCTGAGGCGCGACCTGGTGCACTTGGGTCGTCGATTAATCATTTGGAATTGTTTGCATTATTTACAAAATATAAATTTTAAACAGTTTCTTGTAGAATACGTATTCTATTACCGGGTGCTCGATCTGGTGTACCCAGATCTTACATGCTCTTAAGAGTATTCATTTGTGTTTAGCGTGTTCTAAGCATGGGTAACGGACAAGAGCAAGGCTTGCTCCAAGCTACCATTCAGCCTTGACCCACGCTTTAGTCAGATATTTCCAAGTGTATTGCCATGCTTGAGCCATGCAAACTTTTCTCACACGGGCAATTTGTTTACGATTTAAATGTTGCACATATTGCCTACACAACAGCCTTACTGTTTTTTAGCTTATTAATTACATCTCTAACCTCAATGACAGAGACTTTTGGAATGGAATTCTCTATCGCATCGTGTTCTACATCGCAGTTGTGGTGCCCTATTGCTTCATCTCCCAATAATTCACTAAAGGAGTCTCTTAAAGCGTCTAGGATGGAGAGTCTAGTTACAGTGACAGTCCCACGAAACTTTAATTTATGAAATCGAGGGGCTGGAGTGGGGGGGGGGGATTGATTAATTTTAAAAGAAAATCATAGCTGGTTAGTGTTTTATGCTGAGAATGTCACCACCAACATTCAGGAGCGTTGTGTTAGATGGGAGTATATATGGTCTCCTTTTCACATTCCCGGCCTTCCTTTAGGTACGAAATCAAATTAACCTTAATCACTATTTTTAACGATGTAGTTAAATCCTTAAACAAACACACGAATATTAAAACAAAAAAAAAAGCATTTTGAATCAAATAGTTAGTTAGATAATAGTTAGATGATAAAGTTATATCATAGTAAAAGATTATTCGGCTAAATTTGTTTATATGTATGTAGGAATGCATGTGCGTGTCTGTGTATATTTGTATGAATAGCTGGCTTGTTTGACGATAAATTTGGAAAAAATGAATCTATTAGATTGGCACATGGTATAGTCTTTTACTGTAGAAAATTGAAGGTCAATTTCCATAGTCAGCTATTATGGATACAAATTATGAAAGACCATTTTAAAAACTGTTGAGGCTGCTTTCTTTTAAGATTTAAAAATTTCATGTACGGTTATTGGTAGTACTCGGAAACTCAAACAATTTATACTTACGAATTTTCTCGTTAAAACCAAAATTAAAAGAGTTTAGAAAATCTACCCCCCCCCCCCCCCCCCCCCCCCTTAAAAACGAACATAAGAGTTTCAAGTCAACCAAAGTACCATGCGTAAAAAAGTTAAGCAGACAAAAACGTTGCTTTTTGAAAGCCGTACGTGATTATCATAACAACCTTTCGATTTTTCGTCAAAAATTGTACAAATGACACAAGCTTTGCAGAAAATTAATAGACAAAATTTGTTCATCCATAAATATTTAACAATTTTATAATAATAATTTTTAGGAAAAACGAGCCGCTTTTCTTTTATTCGTGAAAAATGAAATTAGATATGAAAAAAATGTTTGAAATACGACCCAAGAGACGAAACAAAAAATAAAAATAAAATACACTTTATATTAAAGAATTCAATTTAATGTAGAAAAGTCTACATGTCGGAAAAAATCGAGTGCGATGTACGAGGCGCGTAATTACAATCTGTTTATTAATGACAAAGGAGCTTTAGCAACAGAGAATTCACATTCATCAAATAACATTTGTCAAGGCTTTGACCTTTAATTTCAAGCCTAAGCCCCGCTCACTTCGCTCGCAAGTTTAAGCGCACCTAGGGCGCCCCACTGTTGGTTCTCGCGCTTCGTGCTCGATGATGTATTCAACTCGCGTTTCGTGCTCGATTATGTATTCACCTTGCGCTGCGCGCTCGGTCTGTATATTGTTGCACATTCTTACGCAATTCTTTTAAAATTAAGACTCAAAACATCCACCACGCAAAAACCTGTTTTTCGGGTTTAAAAGTTTTCAAAATTTCGACATTCGACCAAAACAGGGGGAAGATTCTCAAATCTTATGCAAATCTAATCACTTTTCTGAAGAGAATGTAAGAAAACGATTTGTAAATAAAAAATTTAATAGCTAAATTTTCATTTAAAATTTTATGTTAAGCCAAACAGATGCAAATTCTACTAAAATGATGGAATACTCAATTGGAATAGATAAGTTTTCAGTACAAAATAATTTTAACAAATTTATAAATTTTGTATTAAATGAGGAATCCTAAAGAAGAATAGTTTAATAAAAAAAGAAAACAATTTTCATCTGAAGTAGTATAATTTCTACCAAAAAGGCGAATTTTCAGCAAGCTTCAAAAATTGCTAATTAAAAGAGATGCATTGTCAACCAAGAATTAAATAGTTAAATTTTCAGTTAAAAAAATTAAAGTTCAAAGAAAAAATTGAATTTTCGAATAAAAAATTAAAGTTCAAATAATAAGTTACATTTTCAACTGAAATGATGTAATGCTCAATTCAAATAGTTGATTTTTTAACCAAAAAAATGTAACCTAACCAATTAATTTGATACTATATTTCTCAATCTTCAATTAGAATGATTGAATTTTCAGAAATATTTTAAATGGCACTTAGAGCTTCCGGAAGCCCCGTGAAATTTAAAACGTATTCTCCATAAGAAGAAAGATGTTTTTCTAAACTTGATTTAAAATCTTTGCAGTGAATCACATAATCTTGTTTGTACATTTGCACTAATTTTCATTCAGAGTGACATAATGAGTACTTTAAGTTGGCAAGCATAATTGTTTAAACAGACCACGGTAAACTGTTTGGATTCCCGCTTCAATGTCGGCCGGGCTCCGGTCAGGTAATCCGGTCACAAGGCGGTTAGAAAATGTTGCTTCAGACTAAAAATTGGTAACTTGTTTTGTCTTTTGAGGCTCATCGTAAAGATTACGGTGAACTTTAAAAGTCAAATCAAGTAAACCAATTCTGGCAAGAAAAATGGAGTAGAATTTCAATCGCTGATGATAGAATATAGTAGAAATTTGGAAACCACGTGGGAATTCAAGGTTAGGAAGGAAGAAAGGAAAAACTGTATATACAGCAGTATATTTTAATTTGAAAAAACAATTATTCGCGCATTAAATCCGGGTTCTAAACTAATTATTGAAATAAGGTTGATTTTAATCGCGAATCTCGATTTCATTTGCGAAATTCGAAGAGGCGACGCGACGTGAGTGCAAGGAGCATCCTCGTTCCAGGTGCGATACTGAAAGTTACTGAGTGTCTATGCAGACGACAGGCACAGAAGGCGCTATATATGGCGGTAAATTTGAAATTGTACAGGCTAATCATTGTCTGAATATAGAGAAGTTCATAACAATTCTATCATTTCTGTTGTTTCACATAGCAGAATCGATAACAGTTCAATTTAAAATGTTAAATTATTCAAAAAAATTTAATGTTTTTTTTTTAAAGAATTTTAAAAAGTTCATTTTTGTTTAACTGATCTAATCAATCTTTAAATTATAATTTTCAAGTAATAATTCATCTAGCATATAGGGTTGGTCCGGCTAGTACCTGGCCGGCCCTGGACTACGTGATTCGAGAAAAATGTAACCCGACCGGCTCCCGCCCGGTTCCTATCCATGAAACCCAGCCAGGGGTAGCACGGCCGGGATCCAACCAGAAACCGTGTTGTATTAGGGTCAACCGGGGAAATTTCTACACGGGAAATTTATCTGAGAAATCTGAAGTAACTGAAAAATACAGATTGCGGATTCGTAGTCAGCGCCAAAAGTTACCTCAAAAACTGCTTTCCGCTGCTCTAATACAAAACCGTGTGAACGGGTGTAGTAAACAGTAAAGTTTCTGCTTCTCATGTTAAATACGAATTTTAATCCTGCTAAATACGTTTAGCTTATATATTTTGTTGCACGTCATCTACAAAAATAATAAGCAAAAAATTCTACTAAAATATTTTTGACAACAAATAAATAAAAAATTTGAAAAATTTTAGAAAAAACTTAGGATGGACGGAAAATCCCTTTATATCTGATGAACATTAAAATGCGGAATATAACATTGGTTTTAATTTAGCCTTTGGTTATTCATAAATCTTAAAACATTTCGATTGAAGTGTTTGGAAATCTTATAAAATGAAAAGATATTTATTAGTAATTCACAAAACATTTTTTCAGTTTTTAATACAAATTGTGTTATTTTTTTGTTGTTGCGAATTATTCTTTTTAATCTGAAAATTTAAGTATTCCATGTTTGATTAAAAATTCCTGCATTCGCTTCTTGTAGTAGAATATTAATTTTCTTCGTGACTTTTATAAATTAGTGAGCATATAATTATAAATACAAGTAAAGTGGAAGCACTCGAATATGTATGATTATTTTCTATTTTTTAAGCTTTTTTCACTCCATAACTAAAATACTTTGCCTTTTCGATAAAAGGTTGGAAAGTTGATAGAAAGCGCAGAGAGGAAAAATTAATACAGCTAATGGTAAGGATAAAACAAAATATTTATTGTTTATTAAAGATATTACATGTAATTACTCTAAGAAGTTAGTAGCAATTTGAGAAATCACTTTATAATATTTTATTAGTGAAAGCATGAAAATACGAATTGTAAAAATTACTATATTGAATTTTAACTTGATTTTCGAATTAAAAAATCTAAAGAAATCATTTGTATCAATTTTTTCTTAAGACATATTTCATAAAGGAAAAATCTTCATGAAAAATGCTTCAGCAATTTGTGCTTTTACTTGGACAACTTGCCCAATCTTCTACATACAGGGTCATTTCGTATAGCATGTTATCCGTCAAAAACTGCAAAGCCTCCTGGAAATATTCTGCTTCTAGATTTTTATCTCTTGACAAAATAAAAACATTATTATATCTGAAAAAATATTAATACGTTTAGCTTTTTGTGGCCTGTTAATACCTTATTGCCGAAAAATAAATAAAATTTAAATTTTTTATAGCGATTCCCTTATATTAACCATTGTTCTATATGAGTGATGATTTTTCCATATCTTACCCATTAACTATTTCATCGTGGCAATTGAATTGGATGGCAATATGTTCATAGTCTGTATCTAAAATCCAATGTTCTGCAGAATTTGGTACACCTTCATATTCTGCAGTATATTTTGCTTCATAATCATCGAATGTCGCAAAGCCATCCAATGTTCGTGAAAGATTGGTTCTGAAATTTACAAGAAGTGACCAAATATTTATAAAGTAATGTATCAGCTTAGAGTCAATATTTTATCAAGATATGGATATTGCATTAAGGAGATGGGGTGGAACAATTTAGAAAAAATATTTTTTAAGATAACCATAGATTAAAGACATTATTTTTCATAAAAATCTTGTTTACTTCTACTATAAAGCTTGTTTTTTTAAACTTTTGATCTTTTCTGTTTAAGTTATTAAATTTAAATTTCCTTACGTCATGGATACTTGGGTGAGTTCAATATCGTATGTACCATCCTCGTTCTGCGTAGGGCTTCGATATACTTCTTCACATTTTACGACCAAATTACCAGAATAAGCAAATTTTGCTAATACAAACCAGCGTCCCAGATACTACATAAAAAATTATATTATGTACAAATTAAAAATTATTCAAATCGATTTGGCAAAAATTTATTTGCCTCAAAGATATAAATTGGGTGTGGAGATTTGACTTAAATGTTGAGTCTATGTTAAAAATATATTATCCCTTTGCAACCGCGCGTGATTCGTATAATAAACGCAAATATTTTATCAAACAGAAACTTTTCTTTCCTCTCTCAATAATTTCTAAAGAACTGAAAAGGCCTTTAAGAATTAATATATCATCTTTAAATTATCTTTAAGACAAAGTTATTTCTGTCAACTTCTGCTCAATTTTGATTCATATTTACACTTGTCACATCAAAACCTTCCATTAATGTCACAGTTGAACAAGTTTCAGAATACGTAGGTGGATATGTAGGCGGATACGTTGGTGGATACGTTGGCGGATACGTTGGTGGATACGTTGGTGGATACGTTGGTGGATACGTTGGCGGGTACGTTGGCGAGTACGTTGGCGAATACGCAGACATAGACGCTTGCGTGGGCGTACTTGCTGGTTGTGCTAAAGCTCTAGCGCAAAGTAGAACGAGGAATCCCACTTGAATCATTTTTTTACCTGAATAAGATTACAAATTACTAACTAAGGAACATATGATAAGTCAATAATTTAATTTTTTCTTGAAACTTACTCTTGCTGTTATATTAAAAAAAAACTATAAGCTTATACTTTTCGCACAAAAGCTGATATAGGAATCACTGACAAAGTGGATTGTTCAATCTGCTATTGAAACTAGAGGTCCGGCTTTTCGTACGCATT
Organism: Belonocnema kinseyi; assembly: GCF_010883055.1. NCBI lineage: Eukaryota > Metazoa > Arthropoda > Insecta > Hymenoptera > Cynipidae > Belonocnema > Belonocnema kinseyi. The sequence continues at coordinate 120,501,505 of NC_046659.1, read as the reverse complement.
TTCTTCGCATTAGTCTTTTGGGATTTTTTTTTATTTTTACCATTTTTTTTTACATTAATATTTTCAAACCTTCTTACATGAAAGAATATAGTTGAAATATTTGAAACTACATTCTTTTAGGCACAAAATTTAGAAAATATAAATTGAAAAAATATTTTAAACGATAAAAAATAAAATGCTTTCCCCAAAAATTATTTTTTTATCACAAATGCTTATTCCACATGTAACAAAAAAAATGCTCTTTGAAGTTTACCCGTGATGCATAAATTCCGAGATTTTCAACTTTGAAAAAAATATGAACGAATAAAATAATATGTAATAAAATTGAAACGGCTTTATAAAAAATCTCATCTTGGACTCATCTTAAAGAAATAACAAATTCGGACCCATTTCATTTTCGTTTTTGTACATTTACAAGTTCCTTAAAAAATTACATACATTTTTTCGGGAGCAAACAAGATAAAAAAAGTATTGTTTTTTTCACTTTAAAAATAAAATTGTCAATTTGTAGACGAAGCTAATTGCACTTGAAAGGTACTGTCTCAGAAATGAAAACAACGTTGGTTTTTTTTAAACATGAATTTTTGACAGATACATAAAACTTTTATTTTGACCAACTTCCCTCAGGGTGGGCAATATTCGTTGACTGGAAGTTTATACTAAAAAAATGTGTACAAAAAAACTTAAATAAATTAAATAAATTTGAAGTTTAAAAATAATTTTTATTTTTAATTTCGAAATTTCAAGAAACTTCCGACTGTACATGATCTTTACAAAAAATTTCAATATCTACTCAAATAGTTTCTACAAGAAAAATAAAGGAATAAGTTATGAAAAAATGAACAAATTTGGAAAAATATATCTAGAAAATTTTAAAGTTTGAAAAAACTCCAGTTTATATCTGATTTTCACAAATAATAAAAAAACTTTCTACTAAAAAAATGTCTACAAAAAATAATTTAACAATTTAAAGTTTGAAAATTTGGAAGAACTCGAGGTTATACCAGATTTTCATAAATAATAAACAAAAAATTTTACAAAAACAAGGATATTGATTTTTGAAAGCCCTACCAGATTATCATGATACCTTTTTGAGTTTTCAAGAGGATTCTCAGTTGTTGCATTCGTAAAAATTAACAAATTAAATTTTGGAACAAACGACACAAGCTATGAAAAAAAAATCAACAGAAGTTACTCAGCCAGAGAAGAGACACAAATTTCTAATTAATAATGTTTTGATGCAACGCGTAGTTTCTTTATTGCAAAAAATATCCTTTAAAATAAACAAATTAAATTTTTAAAAGAACAGAAATTACTGGCTTCAATATTTTGTAAACAAGTGATTTTTTATGATGGATGAATCATCATTTCAGTTCAAATTCCTCATTGTGACAGATAAATTGTCTTGACGGTTTATAGTGTATCTTTTCAGTTTAAAAATGAACTATTTGGTTGAAAAAGTACTCATTTCATTAAAAATTCGTACTTTTTTTGAATAATCAATCTTATTTATAAATAATTTTTGTTTTCGTGAAAATATCAAAGGTTTGTTTAAATATTCAGATATTTTGTTGAAAATGCAATACTTTTACTTCAGTAGATTGAATTTCTGTTGGAATTTCCTCGAGGTTGCAACATATTTGGGCCTACTTTTTTTTAGTAAAAGCTTTCCTTTCGTAAGATCTTACTATACTCTGCCTTATTAAAAATGTTCATATTGGAATATTTATTTATAAGATTTGAAGAAAATCGCTAAGTCACAAGACAGTTGCGAATACTGATGAATGGAGATTTAAAATTTGTATACACAAATTCAGTTTTCTGCGAAAAAGATAAAAGTTATATAGCATCCGATACGTATGATTTTTTTTAAATTTCTGCGAAGTGATTTGGAAGAGGCCTTAACTTGTGCCATCTGTGAATCAAATCAAATGGTTTGCCTGAGAGATTTTAATATCAATGCGGCGGACATCTCACACACATGCTGGGCTAGGTTACTTCACATATCACGCTCTCTATCGCTCAGACAGGTTATCAAAGAACCGACCCGCTCGGACTCGATTTTAGACCTTATCTTTGTAAGCGACGATCTCCTCCTTTTAGATTCGGGAGTGGTCAAGCTATCAAGAGAATTCGACAATGACTTGATTTTCTGCGACATAAACCTAGATCTATCTACGAGACCGAGTGTATACCACGTAGGTAGGGACTTTAAGCGAGTAGATCAAACAGCATTCAATGAGGTAGCTAGTCAGGCGGACTGGGTCAGTATATTAAACCTCTCTTCATCAGACAAGAAGGTGGACAGATTTTCTCAAATAACGTTAAACCTTATTAACAGGTTCTGCCCGCTACGTCGCTTTAGAATAGCTAGACCCAGGCCGCCTTGGTTCTCCGACTCTGTAAAGATAATTGCTCGGGCCAGGGACAGAGCTCATTCCAAATGGCGCACTTCAAAAACTGTCATTGATAGAGATAAATGTGTGCTTCTCCGTAATTTCGCAACTAGCTCCCTCCGGCGCGAAAAAGCGGGTATCTGTCTAGCCTTTCAGATAGGCCCTCTTCTAAACACATGTGGGAAAAGGTAAACCTGGCAAGTTTCTGGTCAGGACAAAGACAGTTCTCTTGGGGAGATCTTCCTATGGACCCCACTAGCATTAACGACTTCTTTATAGATACCATACCATCAGCAGTAACCTCAGACACACTAATCCGCGACCTTCAGTCATCCACTAGCAACATTTCACCTAACTCCCAGAATACTTTCGTGTTCAAGAAAATTGACCTTAGTCATTTGTATCACGCTATGAAATCATTCACTTCGACAGCTACGGGATCGGATGGCATTAATAGTTCTTCAGTTTATCTTTCTATACCCTCATGCCTCCCTGCATTATTAAATATCATGAATACCTCGTTAAGGCAGGCAAAGTTTCGCTCGGCATGGGGATCATGTATTGTTCGTCCTCTTCCTAAATGCGATAGTCCGAAAACATTTGGCGACTTACGTCCAATAACTATTCTGCCTTACCTTTCGAAAGTTTTAGAGAAGGTCTGTCTTCAGAAGTTGACCCCCTTTATCGACAATAACAAAGTGTCACCTCTAAATCAGTCGGGGTTTAGAAAGGGTTTTTCGGCTGCAACAACGCTTCTTCACGTGTCGGATGAGATAGGTAGGTCCTTGGACTGTGCAGAGGTAACTCTTCTGGCCTTGCTGGACTTATCTCGGGCTTTCGAGACCGTTGATCATAGGTTGCTCTTGGAAAAATTAGAATCTATAGGAGTAAGGGAGACATCTGTTGCTTGGTTGAGAGGATTTCTCTGTAATAGAAGTCAGCGAGTCGCAGTTTCTAGCTCTCAGTCTACACTTATGTCCCCATGCAGAGCAGTTAATAGGGGAGTTCCTCAGGGGGCAGTAAGTAGCCCTACCTTGTTTTCTATCTACACAAACGACCTTCCTGACTCCGTGATGGAATTTGTACGCAGGATAGAAGCGATCTCCAAGGGCAGAATTAAAATAACCATACATATGCAAATGATACACAGTTGTACATCCGTTGTAAGCGAGATGATATTAATGAGGGAGCTGCCATCTTAAACGCGGTCTTAGACAATATCGCTGGCTGGGCAGAAGACCGTGCGCTGGTCATTAATCCGACAAAATCTGTAATTCTACCAATAGGCAGTTTAGATTGTGATCACCTTCCTAATTTCTCAATAAATGGTACTCAACTCTCCATTGTCTCGCAGTCGAAAAATCTTGGGTTTATCATGCATTAAAATTGGGGCTTTGAAGAGCAAGTATCTAAGAAAGTCCATGCAGCTTATATACGTCTACGAAAATTGTTTCCATTTCATCGCGCTCTCCCTACTAGTACTAAACTCCTTTTGTGCGAATCGCTAATCTTGTCTCTTTTTGATTATGCATATTCAAGCTTTGGGCCTTTTCTGAGTACGCCGCTGAAGGCGAGAATTCAGAGAGTGCAAAACTCCTGCCTAAGATTCGCATTCGGTATAAGAAAATTCGATCATATCACCCCTGCTTTTAGAGAATCTGGTTGGCTGAAAATGGATAAACGGTGGAGATTGCATCTCTGCGTTCTCGCATTCAAAGTTTGGTCAACGGAAAGGCCGTCTTACCTACGAAATCTCATTTCCAGTATGGAGAAAATCGGGCGAGAAAGTCTCTTGTCACAAGATCGAACGGAAAATTTTCGGTCCCGAAATGAAATGTATAAAAAATTTCGGGTGGTCCTCTGAATTCGTTGAGAACCTATCTTGTGCGAGAAAGCTAAACATCGGTGATCTATGTACGTTCCGGTATTCTTCGTCCCGTAATTTACAATTATAATTTACGAGTTACGACTGCACAGTATTATTATTATTTTTATTCATATTAATTTTCTATTTTTTGTTCTACTGAGTTGGTTAGCGTTAATAAGTAGTTATATAATAGTTAGCATTTAAGTTAGATTGTAGAAGGTTAGGTTGTAAAGCAGCTAAGGCTGAACCTCGGCCTTTTATGTCCACTCGCCTATCTCTTTCTGTAAGCTAATGTACATATATCGTGGAACATAATAAAGATCTATTATTATTATTATTATTATTATTATTATTATTATTATAAATACAGTATTTGTTATTATTTATTGTGCAGAATTCTCTACAGTATAGTAAGATTTAATATAATTTACAACATTAAAAAAACTCACCTTTTAGGGTTGACAATATTCTTCTTTCACTTTCTGCTTTTGAACAAAAACTGAATAAAATGTGTCTTATATAGTGCAAAACTAATAAAAATAATACTAAAACATTTTAATAGCGTTGGAATCGATTTGAAAATTTTTTTATAATTCATAAATTTTTTTAACAGTAAGCAGTTTTATTGGACAATAGTTTTATTGCAACAAAAAAAGAATTTCGTCGCAGAACTTTAAAAAATAATCAAACTCACGAATTTTGCATATATTTTCTGGGAGTAAAGAGTTTTATTGTGTGTTAAAATTTTATGGGAAAAACAAAGTCTTCCGTCGCAGCAAATTCAAAGCTTATCAAACTCACGACTTGCAGAGTGATTAGGAATTTAAAAAAAAAATACATTTTTGCACATTTTTTTATTACGCATACGTTTTAAAGACGTAAACAGTTTTATTGTCTATGAAAATTATATAGCAAAGAATGAAGTATTTCATTACAGTAAGTTACAAAATTATTAAACTCACGACTTGGAGACAGATTGCAAATTTCCAAACAAACTAATTTATAAATTTTCTGTACTTTTGAAATAAATCAAAAATATAAAAATGTTTACCTAAACTTTTTATTCACAACCAATTAGACTTTAGAGAAAAATCCTTCGGAGAAAAAATGAACTAAAGGGAATTCTGAGAAAGTAACAAAAAAAAATGAGACTTCTATTTTCAATCGATTCCGAGTTATTACTCTTTAAAGAGACCGGATGGTTTTCAAAAAGAACGCGAAAAATTTCAGTTTTCCAGTTTGTATGTGTACTTAGGAACATGTTCCTTTACCAAAAAATTCCGTAATTAAAGCAGATGCAATTTCGAGTAATTCTACAAAATAGCATTGACTTAGCCACAAGAGCTTATAAGTTATGGTCCCAAAAATTGACCACTTTTGACCTATTTTTCATGAAAAATTACTCGTGTTGAATTAGGAAAAAAAAACCTTTCAGGTTAAAGCTACGTAAGTGGTGTCGGAAAAAAGTTACAGGAAAGAAAATTATGCGTATATTAAAAAAATATATAATCTTCTATTCTGCATAGATCAAGAGTTATGACTCCTAAGAAAAACTACATTGTTTTCTAGTTTGAGTTGTTTTCAACAAAAAAGCTTTTTCGAGGCATTTTTCGTGAAATAAAATAATAAAATATTATAGCTCGTATTTTTTTGGATTTTTTTCACAAAAAAATACATTGCGGAAGCATTTTTTGGATAATAATACGCTTAACAGTTTCAATTATGTCAATCAATGCTTTATTTATTTTCTTTCTTAAGGTTGCAGTAATTATGCTCTTGTTGAAAGCATTACCTCATTATAGTTTTCACTGTCTCCTATTCTCCGAATAGTAGTTTACCAGTCGATCAATGAGTCAATTATTTAATTAGCTTCTTCATAAATTGCATAATTACGGAATTATGTTACATATACTTTTATTATCAAGAATTTACCACGATTGATTCTTCTGCGATGTTAGTTAAACAATTATTGGCGTTTTTAACAGAAAATATTACAACGTTATAAAACTAACTTATTCAATAAAATTGTTATAAACAATAAATAAACAATGTAATCTCAGCTTTTTTTGTATGCATTTTCAATGTCATATATTCTGCAAATAATTTTTACACTCCAATAAATAAAAAATATACACAATTACTCAAAATAGCTTAAAATATAAAAAATGGTGCTTTCTTATGAGTCAATACTCTTGATTAATGCAGGCCAGAAGATGGCATTGTTTTCCGATTTACGCCAAATTTCCTACCCGACAACTTTTTCTCTGGCACTACTTACGTAGCTTGACCCAAGAACAAAGTATTTAGATAGGACTAAATACGAGTAATTTGCCCTGAAAAATACGTCAAAAGTGGTAATTTATTTCTCCTCGATTTTTGAAAAAAATTCGGGGTCTTTGATGATACATAATTCGGCTTATATTAGAGATAAGAGGTTTCTTTTTTTTTTGTGAAATTCGGAAAATTTTCTCTAGTTTAATTTTTCCTCCAAACATTCTTCTCTAAACTGCGATGAGGCAGGTAAGCCTACGCAAAAACTATTTTTGGATTTTTTTCCAAAATCTTTCCGGAGCGCTTCGGAGTCTTTTCTAGAAAACTAAAAATTTTCGTCAGGACTCTTTAATGAAATTCTTGGACAAAAAACGCGCATCACCTACATTATACGGTGCAAATACTTTTTTTCATACGAAATGGCCTGCTCTATACATATATATAGTAGGGTGATTCGAAAATGCATTGAGAACTTATTTTAGAATTTTTATGCGTGTTACCCCAAAATTTCTTGAAATCCACAAAAAGTTAGTGAATTACAAAAAAGATATTTAGAGATTCTAAAAGGCACTTGAACCCGTATTTCCCATAAGAAAAACGAGACTCTTGAAAATTTTATTCAGAATCGTCAATATAAGGTGAGTAGAGTAAAAAGTCAACATTTCTTCTGAAAACTATCCAAAGGGTACGAATAAATGATCATCTTCTCTATAAAATCTAATAATTTAATTTTATAGATACCTAAAAAAACCCGTAAAGGGCTGTACTTAACTTATGTAGCGGATTGCAGGCCTTCCCCATGACCCTCTTTCCCCATTGTAACGAGCCGTAACAAAATAATTCCACCCCCGCCCCCGATCCTACTGTACATAATTCATAGTTTCGAGAAATAATAAAATATGGTACTTGAGACCAATGGAAATTAAATTTCGTCGTCTCGCTCGAATAGATCATTATGTAGTACCACTTCTCCTGTTCGATTTATTCACAAATTTTAAAGCTTTCGGAATTAACAAAATTGGCCGCTTGGCATCTTCTTCTTCCGTTGACATCCCGCGGTATTACGTCATTCATTTTTTATGTGCGATCTGAGAACAAAGTTATTTATTTCGTGTTTGTTCTTTAGTGTGAAATTTAATTAAATTTTAATTTCTTTGTTCAGAATGAGACGTTCGAGAAGCAAGAGTTTTCAATTTAATGGATGGAAAAAAGAAAGCAGTCGAAAAATAAGTCTACAAGTTCAGAAAGGTACGTAAAAAGAAAACTTCAAAAAAGTGAGGTTAGGAGACGGCGTGGTCGCGTCTCGTGATCTCATTCTCACTTGAATTTGTCTAACTCTTAGAGAAGTATGTTCGCAATTGGAAGTCAATCTCCTAAAAATAAAATGCACTCCAAAGTCTTGAATTTTTGCAATGTTTTATACTACTTTTCTCATGCAGTGCGATTATATTAGTTGTAAATTATCTTTTATCTTTCTCACCAAAACTGTTATAGTAATGTATGAGCCAATAAAGTAATTCTAAATGCAGATTTGGATTTAGCGGGTTGGAACACTATGGGATATAGTATTCTAGTCTTAGAACCAAATCACTTTTGTTTTCTTCTTGTGGTCCTGTGTACTCGCATAATTAAAGAAGGATTATTTCAGGCTCGGAATTCTTTATGAAGGTGGTTCTACAGTAAAAAATTAAGATCAGAATCGTGCAGATCAACCCCAAAAATATAAAAAATGACCATTCAATAGTTTACTATGAAAGATTTGGTGAGAAAGAGAAAAGATACGTTATAACCAACGTAATCGCACTGTGTGAGAAAAGTAGTGTAAAGTATTGCAAAAATTCAAGACTTTGGAGAGTCGGGGTTCAAAAATATCGAAAAGGTAGGGGTTAGGATAGTTTATTCTTTGTTGTGGGTACCACAAGGAACATTTTCCTCCTAATAAGGTTTCTCCGGGTGCTCATCATCATCAAATGTGCATTCAGCTAAATACAAATCTGATTGCTATCGGATAGGTACGACGGACAAGTATGCTAACGCGCCAAAAGATGCAGACGAATTTCGTCATCGAAAAATTGATGTCAAAGGTTATGATCAAGAGAAAATTTCCTATCATTATTACGATAAATCCTCAAATTGTTCCAACGCAAGTTCGTCCAAAAGCTTGCAGGACACGCATTCAGATTTACAAGAGGGCGCTGAGAAGTATGACTCCTTCAGTAAACCTGGCGATCTTCAGTGGAGTATCGATACTTTAAAAATTCTTGGTAATAATTTATCTAAACACAACAATTTTGAGGGAAATGCCCATAAAATTTTAATTGCAATGTGGACATCGATTCAAAAAAAGGAGTTGGCCGCTGAGTCTCTGAAGGAAATATTGAAAAAGTACCAGATACATGATAATTTTTCAGCCCTTAAAGATCCAGATTTGAATCCGATTATTAAGTCTACCGTTAAAGATATCGTTATTAAAAATGATAGTTACCAGATAACTGCCGAAAATAAATTGGGATCTGTAATTTACGCTATCCGAATTGCGTTATCGACCATATTTAACGATTGGGGAGGAAGTAATCTAAGTTTGCGATAACCTTTAAGCGATTCAGCAAGAATTCTGTCGGATATCCATTCTTATATTTCAATGACAAAACGGTAGCTCATTATGCCAAATGTGAATAGAATCGTAAAAGATGTCATAGTAGATCTTCCCATTGGAAAATCTCTTATTTGGAAATGATCTTCATGATCTCTTAAGTGCTCGAGAGGATGTTGAAAAACGGAGTAGGGTTATAATAAAATCAACATCAGGAAGCTCAAGAACGGAAAAGCCATGTCAGAGATTCACTCCAGCGAAGCCTTACTCGAGACCACACAAGACATTCAATTAATCATCAAGAGCGGCTTCAAACATTATGGGTCCGTCCAGAGAAGGTCCCTGGAACTCTAGGCAATTCAGCGTTCCCTAGGTCGGGCCGAAATACAGAATCCGACCGACTTATCGTCAGAATTATCGCCGTTCGAAAATGTAGGTAAGACAGCTGATAGGTTAACATTTTTAATAAATGTCTGGATACAGCTGTCAAAGGACAGCATGATACTTGAATATGTACTAGCTTATAAGATTTCCATTATTGAAAAAGTCGTTCAGAGCGTTAAACCTAGTACTTAAAAATTAATAAGCTTGGAATGTAGCAACTATTTAATTTCAATAAATGATTTTATTTAGAAAGGTGCTATAGGATAATGTAAAACTTAAAAAAATAAATTCCTCTCATCATATTATTTAGTAGATAAACCAAACGGTCAATAAAAGATTTGTTTCAAATCTGATAAATTTAAATTTGTTCATTTATACCGAATATTTGAAAATAGAGGACCAAAAAACTGTTATTAGCCTTTTTACATCAATGTGCTATCTGGTTTCAATAGATTTAAGGATGCCTATTTTTTATTTCCATTTAAAAGCATTAGAGGAAATATTTACAGTTTACATTTGACGATAAACTTTACGAATTTAACAGCAAACCATTTGGTCTCTGTACAGCACCATTTTTATTCACAAAATTGTTGAAACCAGTGCATATTTTTTGCCGTGAAAATGTCTCATTCACAACGGAATTTCTAGAGTGACTTGTATTCATATTAAACTTTGAAAAATGTTTCTTAGATCCTGCCCAAAAATTTTAATTCTTAGGGTTCAATTTTCATAGTAAAATTCGACAGTTTGCAAAATGTATTGGCACTTTAATTTCAGCTTGTTCTGGTATAATATACGGGTGGCTTTACACTAAAGTAATGGAAAGACATAAATGTTCAGCTCTACAAAATAATAATGGGAATTTTGATGCAAAAATGCAAATAACGCCTGCAGTAAAAATAAAATTAGATTAGTGGGTTAAAAACATTACTTCCGTAAATAATCCTATTCGACATTCATTTTGTCAAATGCAAATATTTTCAGATGCGTCTATAATCGCTTGAAGGGGCATGTTACAATGATAAAAAAAACTCATGGCTGGTGGAACGTAAAAGATCAGAAAGAATATATAAATGCATTAAAACTGAAAGCAGTTCTTAATGCTCTTAAATGTTTTGCAAATAATTACCATTCTTGTCAGATTTTGCGTCGTGTTAATAATACTACTGCTTTATCAAACATATATCGTATGTGAGGCGTAAAAATACCTAACTTAACAAAATTAGTAGAAAAATTTGACAGTGGCGTGAGAAAAGAGGTTTGTGGATCTTTGCGTCGTATGTAAAATCAAAAGAAAATAAGATTGCAGATAATGAATCTCGTATTCTTCCGCCAGAAACAGAGTGGGAGTTAAATCACTATGCATTTAATTCTATTTAAACCCCAGTGAGCACAACACTATAAAATCCCAAGAACGTCCTTGGCACGTTCCCAGGACGTCCTATGTCTGGCCAATCAACTTTTTTAAGACGTCCCATGTCCTAAAGATGACCAAAGGACTTCTTAAAGACATGGCCGTTCTCGGAAAATCTTTTGTACTGACATTAGACATTTTAAGTGAAGACCTAGAATCACCAAAAGACAGGTTATAAAGGGCGTCATAGGGATGTTCCAAAGATGTTCCTAGCACATCATACATTTTTTTCCCCACTGGGAAGAGATTTGAAATATTTTATGTAGATTCATTTGCAACAAACTTGAATAAAAACTGTACAAAATTCGTTTTGTGTTTTAGAGATCCAGAATCCTTTGCAACTGACGCATTTATCATATCGTGGAAATCCACTCACTTTTATATCTTCCTTGTATTTTCTTTAATATTTCGAGATTTGAGAAGAATTATTGATCACAAGGCTGAAGGTGTGTTAGTGGTACCTTTATGGTCTGCGCAGACTTGGTACCACTTATTCGTAGAACTATTAGTAGAAGAGCCATTGTATATTTCTCCAAAAATTTATTTACTTACATGTCCTTTGAGGAAAGAACATCCATTAGCCGGAAATCTTACCCTGATAGCAGGAAAATTGACGGCGAAGATTTTCGGCACAGAGACATACCGAAATCAGGAATAGAAGGGATGTTGGCTTCATTATTTGATTCTACGATAAAACAGTACAATAAATCCTTGCGCACATGGTGGGAATATCGTTCAAAAATGAATTTGTCAGTATTAGATGCCGATATCTCATATGTAATGTCTTTTTTAATGAGAATTTTTTATTAAATATGCAGCTATGGTACCCTTCATTCTCACAGATCGGCTATTTCTTTAATGTCTACATTAGCATTTGGCAATAATCCCTTAGTGAGACGATTTTGTTTAATCGTTTCAGTTTTCAAACCACAAAAACCAAAGTATTATTACAATTAGGACCTCCATATAGTTCTTGTCTACTTTAAAACATTTTGTACAAATAGTCAGTTATCACTTCAACAAATAACAGAAAAATTAGTGATGTCATTCGTCTTAGTTATTTCTCAACGTATACAAACATTATCAAAAATTCGGATTGAAAATATAATTATTTCGACTGAGGTAATTCAAATAAAAATGTCCAGTCATTTAAAAAACTTCTAGAGTAAATAAGTTTCAGCCATACTTAGTAATTTCGTTTTTTTGCTGAGCAGCGAGAACTTTGTGTAGCACCTACGTTGCAAACGTCTATTTTTTTAAAAGCGAAACTAAGGGGATCAATTAAAGATATATAATTAACCGATTAAACGAACTTTAAGATTTGTAATCTTGTAATATGTTTAAGATTGGATCATTTGTAAACGGAATCACACAATATTTGAGATTTAAAATAAAAATTTTCAAATTTACTTATTCATTTCCAGCCAAAAAAATTACTTTTTTACCATAAAAGATTAAGTTTTTTAACAAAATACATGAATTTTGAACCAAACAAATAAATTTTTGAAAAATTACACTTTTAAGCTAAAAACATGAATACTTAAGAAAAACCTATTTTAGTTGATGTTTTAACCAAAACAGGTGAAATTTTATTTTAAAATATTAATCTTATCACCAAAAAAGAGAGTTTTCAATAAATTTAATATA
>NC_046659.1:120458199-120488833 GCF_010883055.1 Belonocnema kinseyi | reverse complement strand
AGGAGAAAAAAAAGTTTCCTTAAATTGTTGAATTTTTAAACCGACATTTAGAAAAAATTTACAAAGTAGTTCATTTTTACCCACGCATATGAATTTTTAATTAAAAAAGATGAATTTTTAACTAAAAAGTTCAACTTTCAACTGGCGAGATGAATTTTCTACTAAGAATATGAAACTATAAAAAAAAATTATTTTCAAACAAATTGATTCCAACAAAATGTTTGAATCCGCTTAACATTAAAATATGAGTTAAACAAGAAGTAACTTTCCTACAAGGAGACTAGTTTTAAACCATAAAATACGAACTTTTAATAAAAGAGTTGAACTTTCAACCAAAAGGGATTACTTTAGCAAAAAATGGTTGTATCTTTAAACAAAGATGCATTTTTATCAAAGAAGGGTGCAGTTTTCACTAAAACAAATAATTTTTTAAAACAAAAAGACAATTTTAACATAAAATTGCATTTTTATCTGAAAAAATTTTTCAGTTGTCTTTTCAACATTAAAATATGAATTTCAGACAAGCATATTCTCTGCGAACAAGTGGAATTTTTAATAAAATATTTGAGTTTTTGACTAAAAAGGATGACTTTTTAACAGAATTTTCACATTTCCAACAAAAAAATTGCATTTTAATCCAAAAAAGATTAAATTTATACTAAAGCAGATGAATTTTTAAATCAAAAGGACAAATTAAAAAAAGAAGTTTGACTTTTAAAAAAATTGTTGAATTTTTGATGAAAGAGTTGTGATTTGTTTAAAAAAAATGCAGTTCCTACTGAAATAGATCAATTTTTGTCATGAAAACACTAATTTTAAAACAAATCGTTGAATTTTTATCCAAAAAATATTTTAATTTGACTTTTCAACATCACAGTATGAGTTTCACAATGAAGTAATTTTTCGAAAATGGTACTTGAATTTTTAACAAAACTGTTGAATTTTCAACTAAAAAGAATTAATTTTGAACAAAATTTTTAACTTTCCAACCAAACAGTTGCTTTTTTAAGTGAGAAAGATGCAGTTTCTACTAAAATAGAGGAAGTTTTAAATTAAAAAGACAAAGGGGGAGGGTCGGTAAGGCCGGTTTTTGGCCTAATTTATTTTTGGACAAAAAATCTGAAAAAATCATGGTAGTATCTTATAAGTATCCCGAGTCGATTGGACGTTAAACGGACTACCCTCCACCCCCCAGCCACCCCCACCCCCTATAAATATAGGAAACACCACTACCCACCAACTGTATTTTCGAGAGATTTGACACTCTTAAACATGTATTCTGAGGTTAGCTCGAGTTTACTATGGTTTTCGGGGTCGCCGAATACAAATCTGGCGTCCCTTGACTTTTATCGCGTCAGGTTCAAGGTCATTGGAAGGTCAAATCCAGAGAAAACGGTAAAAAAATCCAAAAAAATACGTTATAGGTTTTTGGAGTCGCTAGTTACGAATCTGGCATCCGTTGAACTCTATCGCTTCAGGTTCAAGGTCATTTGAAGGTCATTTGAAGGTCAAATCGAGAAAAATCGGTAAAAAATATAAAATCATTTGAAAGTCAAATCGATAACATATATTTTTTTTCAGCGTTTTCTCTCGATTTGACCTTCCCATGACCTTGAACCTGACGCGATAAAGGTCAGCGGACACCAGGTTCGTAATCAGCGACCCCAAAAACCTATAACATATATTTAAAAAAATTTTTACCGTTTTTTCTCGATTTGACCTTCAAATGACCTTAAAATGACCTTGGACCTGAAGCGATAGAGTTCAACGGATGGCAGATTCGTAATTAGCGACTCCAAAAACCTATAACGTATTTTTTTGGATTTTTTTACCGTTTTCTCTCGATTCGACCTTCCAATGACCTTGAAACTGACGCGATAAAAGTCAAAGGACGCCAGATTTGTATTCGGCGACCCCGAAAACCATAGTAAACCCAATCTAACCTCAGAATACATGTGTTATTGGCTAGGTTTATTTTTTACTCAACAGGTTTCTTTGGCAGGCAAAGTTAAATTCTGAATAAATTTCTTTAGGATTAGTTTTCCAAAAATTGCGTACATGAATGAAGGATACCACCCCTCTTCCCCTTTGTACCAAATCGTAAAAAAATCTCTGAACGTCTCCCTCCCCATTGAACAGTTACATAATTTAAGTACGGTCCCTGAGTGATAAATTAGGTATTGTGAGTTTTGGGCGCTAACTATGATTTTTTTGCTCTTTTTCTGATAGAAAATTGTTTTTAATACGTGATGTACTACTTTCTTTTGATAATTAAATGTTTGCATATATTTTTCAAACAATTTATTATTTTTTTTTTAAATTTAATCTTAGAGTGGAGTTAGAATGTCGTGGTTTTTTCCGAAATTTTCAACAAATTTTTAAATTTTTACTTCAAGCAAATAAATATTCAATTATATTTAACTGAAACCATTTATTACTATTCACAATAATATTCTCTTCGAATAACGAAAGAGAGTGCCAGGTTTCTTTTTAAAATGTTTTACTTTTTTATACTTTTTATTAGTGTAAGGTATTTAGAGTGCGGTAAAAATTAATGCAACTTAACAAACATAATAGTTCGAAAAATTAATTGTTAATTATTAATTTCTTTATTTATTGAAACGTATAGTAGAAATAAAAATTTAAATAAAGTTTTAGTAAAAATCAGCATGTTTTAATATAAAATTGCAATTAAATATGTCCGGGATATAATTTTCAAAGCAGTGTATTACAGGTTTCACTTGAGATTACACTCGTATAAAGCACAAAAAATAAATAATTATTAATAAGCAATGCAGACATTGCTGCTATCATCCTTTTAACATTAAAAAAATCCGTCTGCTTCGCGGGGACATTATCATCGCGCGCTACGGGCGCTTCTCGCTTCGCTTGCAATTTTGAGCACGCCGAGGTCGCGTGAATGTTGGTTCTCGCGCTTCGCACTCGATAATATATGTTTATATATGGCTTTCTTCTTTGAAAACATATGTGTTTGGCTAAAAAAATAGTTTTCCATGATTTCAAAAATAAAAAGATTATTACCGACATCATTTCAAATAAAAATACTATTTTTTATTAAACATTTTAAAATTCACACAAAAAACATTGATCTTTTTAATTGAAAGTCGACTTTTAGGTCAAAGTCAAACTACATGGTTACATATTTAATTGTTTAGTTCAGCAAACTTTTAAGATTAATCATTTTTAGTTTTATTACTTTTACATATTTCTTGAATGAAAAATCTTTATTTGTTCAAAAAATTTTAATATATTTTTTGGATGAAAAAATATTGTTGAATCACTTTTTTATTTCACTTAGTTTGACCCATTGACCCAAAAATTGATTTTCGTTTAATTTTTTTATATCATTTTTCACAATTAAAATGAAAAGTATATATATTATATTTATGACTCTAAAGCATTACCACAATTTTTTTGTAAGAAAAACTTTTTGAATTAAATAATTATATTCAAAGATTATTTACTTATTTTGAAAATTGGAAAAATTAGAGATGTAGAGAATTTCTTGCCTAAAAAATAAGCCGTCATTTAACAAAATGCCATCATGTTTCGAAAATTGATAAGAAGCGGCGCTCAGAAAAAATTAAATTGCAAAAGAAATGGTTAAAATTACTGTTTTTTTTTTGTGAATTTTAATATTTCGCTTAAAAAATAAGGTTTTTTATTTTGAATGACATCAGTGGTGATATTTTTATTCTTAAAATCATAGAAACAAATCTTTTGTTTTAGGTATGTAACTTTTGACACAATGACTACCTTAATAATGATTTTTTAACAATGTTATATCCTCAATCAAACACATGAATATTCAAACAAAAAAGACGCATTTTAAACGAAATAGTTGAACCTTCAATTAAAAAAGATATTTTTTGAAACAAAAATGAAATCGTCATAATTTTAATTTAAATGTTAATTTCAAAATAAGAAACGAATTCTTAAACAGTTCAATTTAAGCAAGGAGGTACATTTTTTAAGCAAATAGTTCAATTTTTTAATTTTAAACAAAAATATTCAGTAAAAAATGAAATTTTTGGATTTTTAGCTACTAAAAATTATGTCGTAAAAGATAAGCATATGTACAAATAAAAAAGTCATGTGTAATAAAAAACGCTTTTTACTGTCTTTCGTCGTCATTGAAAATTTTAGTGCACTTTTATCATTTGACTGAGATTTCAAAAATCTAAAGAATTTATTGACTTGTTTTCGAAAAATGTTTCTAATATTTTTTAGCGTTATTAAAAAAATATATTAACTTTTTACAATCTCATCAGAGAAGGTATTAAATGTGGATAAAGTTTTATCCCCCCCCCCCCCTCTCGTCCTTAAATGTCACGTTTTGAGACAATGTAAACCCGAAAAACGGGTTTTTAAATGCATATTTGTATAACTGTGTGTATGTCTTTATTAGGGCGGTGCAAAAATACTTTGAAATTTTTTGTACTCTAGAGGGCAAGATACCCTCCTTAAAGTTTCCATTTCCGGAAAAAGAAAATCCATCATTTTTCTGTTTTTTTTAATTCGAGTGTTAACACGTGCCACCAGGTACTACAAAGTCCTATTTAATTAACATGGGGATACATTTGACATTTGAATATTTGCCATTAGGTTTTAAACAATTTTCAATTGTTGAAACTAATTAAAATTATTTAGAAAATGATTTATTCCCAAAAATGTAAAAATAGTCAAATTTTCTGATTGAAATGCAATGTTTTGTCATTCATGGATAAAATGCAACTATTTAGTTAAAAATTAAACCATTTGGTGAAAAAGTAATACTTTTAGCACTAAAACCTTTTTTTTGTTGAAAAGTTAACTATTTTGTAGAAAATATAGATTTGGTTCAAAATTTGATTTTGCTGCTGAAAAATCAATTGAAATCTGGTCTGGATGAAAAAATGATTCGTCTTTTTCAATTTAAAATTAAAGTTTTTTCGTAGAAATTCATTTTTCGTTAAAAAACTTATATCTTGAGTTAGAAAAGTTAACTGAAATTTTTCTTCATTCTTTTTGGTGGAAAAAATTCGCCTTTTCGGATTGAAAATTCAATTTTTTTCGTAGAAAATCACTTCCCTTTTAAAAATTCATATTTTAATCGTGAAAAGTCAACTGAAATCATTTCAATTGAAAATGTGACTATATTATGTAAAAGTCAAACTGCATGGTAAAAAATGTATTTTTTGATTGAAGGCTTCTGTCTTCGGTTAAAAATTTAATTCTTTAGTTGAAATTTTTTTTAAGATTGATCGTTTTAAGTTTTATTCCTTTTAAATATTTCTTCAGTGAAAAATCTCTATTTGTTCAAAAATCTTCATATATTTTTTGGATGAAAAAATATTCTTGAATATTTTTTTTCGTATTTTACTTAGTTTGAACCTAAGATTGTTTTTTGTTTTAATTTGTTATAGCGACATACTTATCGCTGATGCAAATTCAGAGAGTTTATAATTTTTTTATTTTCCCTTTTAAAAATTACAATTTTCTAAATAATTTTTTGAGCAGCACTAAAAAAGGTTTTAAACATCGTAGAGTTTTGAGTTTGATGTTTAGTGCTCACTTTAACGTATTCACTACACCCTAAAAGTAAAATAATTTCAGTAAAAATTGTAACAATAAGAAATACTTGTTCAGGGAATGAAATAATCCATATTTAACTAAAGTTTAATGATAATTACGAGTATTTTTAGATAGAACAAAACCATTAAATGTTTTTAAAGGCCTTTAAGTTAAAAATGATTGTTCTAGCATCTCCGGACACCACAAATTTATAATTTTGAAAAAGCTAATTTAATTTTTGGAAAACTTTTTCAAATTTTCTCTATGGTTCATATAAAATATAATTTTTCCTAAATGCAGTTGATGAGAACCTTTTAATTTTGATCTATTATAATATTTATGATTTGTTCCTAAATAAAAGACCAAAATAATGCCGAAAATTTAGAAAAAAGCACAAATTTTTTGAATTATTCTAAGAAAAGATATTTATAAACGTAGTCAATTGTTTAAAGAATGAAGTATGTAAATAACTTTTAACATTGAAACAGAAAAAAAAGATATAAGAAATAAGAATTTATTTAACGAATTATAATTATGTCATCACAATAATTATTACCTCGTTCTTAGTGAAATGTGAATGAAAAGTTGAAGATTTGAGAAAAATATAACTTTTTAAATTTATTAAAAAAGAATATGATTAAAAATAATTATAAATTGTTTAAGCAATTTTGCTTGCCAACTCAAGATAATCATTATCTCACACTGATTGAAAAGTAGAGCAAAAAGTGCAAATATTCTGAATCAAATTGATAAAAACATCTCTCTTCTTATGGGAAATACATTTTTAATTTCATGGGGCTTGTGGAAACTCTATATACCATTAAAAAAAAGAAATGATTGAAAATTGAATCATTCTAGTTAAAGATTTATTAATTCAGTATAAAATTTATCAGTTAGGTTACATTTCTTTTATTTAAAAATGTATGTAGCTTGCTGAAAATTCGTCTTTTTTGTAAAAATTAATCTATCTTGGAGGAAAATTGTTTTCTTTTTTTAATAAACTATTCTTGTTTAGGATTCAGCATTCAATACGAAATTTATCAATTTGCTCAAATTTTTTTGTACTGAAAACTTACCTATTCTAATTGAGTTTTCCATCATCTTAATAGAAAATCCATTTGTTTGGCTTGACATAATTTTTTCAATGAAAATTTAACTATATAATTTTTGGTTGGCAACTCGTCTTTCTACATTCTAATCAGAAAAGCTATTAGATTTTCGTAAGATTTGTAAGTGTGCCCCCTGTTTTTGTCAAATTTCGACGCTTTGAATACTTCTGAATCCGAAAAACAGATTTTTGAAATGTAGCAATATCTATATAATGTAGAAATAATTTTAAAATACTAAAAGTTTTAAATAACGCCGAAAGAGATGAGAAACCATTTTTTTTGTACTTTTACAATTTTACAAGAACTTTGATTTATTATACTGTTCCATAATCTACTTAATTTTTGGAGTAATGTACAGAACTCAGAGACAGCAATTTCACAATTTATTAAATTCACTACTTTGGTAGAAATTAGAAATCATTAAAAAACGAAATGCTCATTAATTTGTTTTATTTTTGTATATTAATAAATAAAACAAAGTGCACTGAAACTGTTTAATAATTTCTGAATAGAGTTAAACGCATTTTTAAGTATGAATATATTTTTTTAAAGATACGCAGTTTTATTGCATACTTAATTTTATCGAAAAAATGTACCGACCTCCAATCCAGAAATATAAAAAAAAACTTATTAACTGACGAATTCCATAGAAATTCAGAATTTTTTCAAAAACAGTTGATAATTCTGTTATTTTGATTCACTTATTTCTTTAAATTTCATAAAATAATTAAAAGAGTACTGAAAATGTTCAAAAACACTGGAAAATATAGAGATCCATAATAGCTGACTATGGACATTGGCCTGCATTTTTCGACAGTAAAATAGCTTACTAAAGGCCAATCTGATAGATTTATTCTTTCAAAAGTTATCTTCCGCGAAGCCAGAAATACATACAGATTACGGTGGCCAAAAAACGCTTTTCGAGCTACAGTGCAAGCACCCCTCTAAAAGTTTTCATTTTCGGAGAAAGAAAACGAGTAATTTTTATTTTTTGCAATTCGAAAATTAACACGTGCCATCGGTCACTTTAAAATCCCATTTAATTATCATGGGGAAATTTTGAATTTTCGAAAAATTGAACTTATGTTCCAGGGTTTCATCGAAACGTTCCAAACTTATTAGGGATTGAAGAGGAGTGTCTACGAAATAAAAGCATACTAATAACTTTTATTTCTAAATCCACCCCCAACTTCCCCAAACGCGCCAAATATGACCCAAAAATAAAAAAACTACATTTTTATGTGTGATTGTTACTTTTTAGCAATTTCCGTCATCTCTTTCATACAAATAATTACTAATGTACAATTTCAATACTTCCTATGACTTTTAAACAATTTTAAATCGTTGAAACAAATGTAAATTATTTAAAGTATTATTTAGTGAAGAAAAATCGTATTTTCTCATTGAAATGTACTTGTTTATCATTGTTTGAAGTAGTACATTTTTCTATAAATATTATTTAATTATTTAAACAATTATTTATTAAATATTTTCAATATTTCTAAAAATTGAGCTGGGGATATCAACTTTCTTATCGAAATAGTATCCTATGCTGTGTTTTGTTGAATAATTACATAATTTTGATCAATTTATTTTAATGTTTAATACATTTTTATTTGTTCAAACAATATTTATTTGCTTGAGTATTTTGTTGCAATAACTAATAAAATGAATTAAAATGGCACACAGGCAATTATGTTTCTGTCTGTATAGTATATAGAAAAAATACATTAGCCATTTGTTAATTTTAGAAATGAATATAATTTGTTTGTACAATAACTTTTCCCAGAATAATTTTAAAATCGCAATTAATTTTATGTGTTCTATTTATTTTATTTTTCAGTTATGAAAACATACCTGTTTAATCCGAAAAATTTTTTAAGCAAATAGAAATTTATTAAACATTTGAAGAAATGTATCAAAATGATACAATTATTCAACAAAAAGTAGTATAAGATACCAACTTCAAAAAAGTGGACATCTCTGGCTCAAATTATAGAAATTTGGAAAATAAACATAATTTTTGTAGAAATATTTACTACTCCAAACAATGAGAAAATATTGCATTTCAATTAGAAAATTCGACTAATTTTTACATTTTTGGGAATAAATAATAGATATAAAAAAGACGACGGAAATTGCTAAAAAGTAACGATAATATACAAAAATGTAGTTTCTTAATTTTTGTGTCATATTTGGGGCGATTCGGCGAGGGTGTGGGTGTGTCAGAAATATAACTGATTAGCATCATTTTATTTCATAGACACTCCTCTTTAATCCCTGAAAAGTTTGGCACGTTTAGATGAATCCCTGGAACATAATTTCAATTTTTCAAAAATTCAAAATATCCCCATGTTATTTAAATGGGATTTTGAAGTGCCGGTGGGACGTGTTAATACTTGAATGCAGAAAAAAGAAAACTTGTGGATCTTATTTTTCCGGAAATAGAAACTTTTAGGAGGGTGTCTTGCTTCATTCAAAAAGCTTGCTTTTCGATTTTACAGGCTCTTAAAGCGTAATATTTAATAAGAATGACGGGAGGGGGGGGGGGTGAAACTTTATATAAATTTAATACCTTCTCTGATGAGGATTAAAAAAATTACTGTATTTTTTCAATAACGCTGGAAATATTGGAAACATTTTTCGAAAACAAGTTAAGAAATTCTTTAGATTTTTGAAATCGTAGTTGAATGATAAAAGAGCATTCAAATTTTCAACAACGACAGAAGACGTTAAAAATCGTTTTTTTATTGCGCATGAATTTTTTTTATTTGTATATATGCTTATCTTTTACAAAATTATTTTTAGTATCTAAAAAGTCCAACAGTTTCATTTTTGGTTTAACATTTTTGCTTCAAAATTAAAAAATTTAACTATTTGTCTCAATAATATACCTTCTTAGTTAAATTCAACTGTTTGCAAAATTGTTTTTTTTTGTTGTAAATTAACTTTAAAATGAAAATTATGACGATTTTATTCTTGTTTAAATTTTTTTTTCAGTTGAAGATTCAACTATTTGGTTTAAAATGCGTCTTGCTTGTTAAAATATTCATATTTTAGGTTGAGGATTTAACTACATTGTTAAAAAATAGTTATTAAGGTAGTCGTTGTGTCAAAAGTTTTCATTCTGATGTCATTCCAAATAAAAACCATTATTTTTCCTGCATGATATTAAAATTCACAAAAAAAGCAGTAATAGAAGTAATAGAAACAGTAATAAAACAGTAAAAGAATTTGCTTTAAAAATTGAAAACAGTAAAGCTGTAGAGAATGTTTTCTCGGCAAAATAAGCCGTCATTTATTAATATGCAATGTTTTTCCAAAAATTGGTAAGAAGGGATGGTAAAAAAATCAACTTGCAAAAAATGCGTTTAAAATTAATTTTTGTGTGTGTCTGAATTTTAACATTCATCATAAAAAACAATATTTTCATTTGGGATGACATCAGTTTTAATATTTTCATTTTTGAAATAATAGAAAAACTAATGGCATACGCAAATCTTGTTTTGCTATCTAGTAAAAATGAAGGGAATAAGATCAATGTTTAAATTTTAGATTTTACACTATGTAAAAATTACTTGTATTCTATGAAGTTTCAAAAACGTTTGTCAGTTGTCATTTATATTTGAGGATTGTTGCATTATTTTTTTAAGATGATGTTTTGAAAAATTAGAAGCATTGTAAGCATCATAATCATTTTAAAAATAATTCTTTTAACTGAATTAAAAAAGTGCTGAAAATATGGCTCAGACTCTTTCTTTTCGAAAAGTGCTAATTTATATTCTTGGATACTAAACGATTATAAGCGTGGAAAATAAATATTAAGATTGTATTTGTTTAAGGCATTATTTTTTGGAACTAATTGAAAAACTTCTGATATTATTTTATAGAAGAATCGAATAATTTGCCTGAAACTATTTTTTTGCTGAAATTTTATTTAACTTTTCTTAAATATTTGGAAAAGACTTGGCTATCGTATGACCCTCGGTCATGATTTTTTATTAATATTTGATAACAATTGGACACAGTCAATCTTGAAAAAACGGAGAAAAAACGAAAAAAATGCAATTTTTTAGTGATGATTAAGGGTCATACGATAGCCAATTATGGACTCTTTCAGAATCAATTAGATTTTTGTGTTTTAGATGATCCGAATTTGAGAAATCATGGCGAGCGTTTTTTCACATGATTTTTTCAGAACGTCCATATTTTAGCCGGATGTTAATAAAAAATGACAACTTTTTTTCGTTAGTCATGATTATGTCCTACAACAGAATCAATAATTGCAAATGTTAAATAAGAGTTAATGCAAAAATGTTTTGAAAAAAGGTACTTGAACATGTACTACCGGTTTCATTTTTTTCGTTTTGAAATTTGACAATTCGGTTTAAAATTCATATTTGTTGGTTGAAAATAAAAATATTTAGTTAACAGTTTACCTATTCAGTTGTATATGTAACTCTATCATTAAAAATAATTTTTTTTAACAAGACCGCTTACACTGAAAATCAAAATTTCATTTTTAGTTAAAAAAATTAAAGAGTTTTCAACCAAAATCTATAGTTTTATTATTAAACTTTTAACCAACCAGATAAATCTTCAACCAAAAAAGATAAAACCTGGACAAAAAATATAATAGTTTATGTTTCAACTAATAGTATATTATGATACAAGTCGAAAAAGCGAGAGATTTAAAACGAGTGTGAATTTAGCCACCTGAGCGGCTCGAGGGTGGCTATCGCACCAGTTTTCAATCGTCGCTTTTTCAATGTGTGGGACACAATACTTTGTCTATAATTCGTGAAAAAAGTGCTGGTTTTTATTCACTCATCTTTTTTTGTAAAAAGAAGCGGATTTTTTGTGGATTGACGTAATAAGAACAATAACAATTATCAAAACCATGGTGATAATATAGCCGTAACAATAAGCTGGCAAGAATGTTTGGTCAGGAGGGTTAGGAGTGGCGTGGCGGGAGTTCTTTTTGAATTTGAATTGATTGTCAGTTTAATTTGTCGTCACGCTTTTCAAAACTATTTTTTGATTGAATCACGCTATTAAAATTCAGAGAATGGAAACATACATTTTTAATGCAATTATGTGATTATGGATTATTGTTTTTTTAGTTGTTAGAATAATATAACTATGTAAAATTGGATAATGTAAGTTAAAGTTTTGAATTAATTTTTCATGAATAAACATTTTGTCATGTGGATTGAGAAATTAAAGTTTTTTCAAATGATGCGCACGTTAAGGCTAAGAGAGGAAAGTATGCGCCAAAGTCTAGGGGCAGAGTCCTTGGTCAAGGTTCGAAAGGGGCGAGGCAATGTTTTCAATTTGTTAAAAAATAGATAACGTTCAAATAATTTATACAGAAAATCCGTACAATCAGTGCAGTTTTGTATAATTATATTTGATTGTCGTCCTGGAGAAAATATACCAATTATTTTCTCCAGGACGACAACCTATGCTAACTGTAACTAACCAGTTTTGTATGGCAACAAGTCGCCGTTATTCATCCAATGAAAGTTATATTAGCGAGGATAGTAATTGTAATTAAAACAAATAAATAAGTTACATTTACCAGCAATTTATTTTCAAAGAAATAAAAGTAGTACAGGTTGCAAGTTTTATCCGTTGGCGATATTGGCAGAAATGAAATCTGAGCAGTGCTGCCAACATTCGCATCGAAATATCGCATCATGTTTTCGATGATCGCATTTTTATCTGAGCTTTTAGGTATAATGTGTTAACACGTGGAAAATATTGAAGAGCATCGTATAGATCCTTAGGGCGTTCTCTAAGGCCTGCGCTTAGGGTACCTTTTCACTGAGGCCTGTTTTGAAAAATTCGTGGAATTAATATTTTTCATAGGATGTATTTGTAGTTACTTTGTTGGTATATGGTAAATTTCATTGATTCATAAACTAGATGCAAACTCGATGTGTCAAATAAATTGAATAAATACTTCCAACAGGCCTCCGTGAAAGGGTACACTAATTTGTATGAATACTGTATCCTGACAATTCAGCTTGCCAGCGGGATGACTATACTTTTGTGAGTAGTGAAAAAATTTAAGATTAAGTATTAACATTATATATGATTATATAATTGTAAGGATTACTATTTCTAATACTAAGATCAAATAATTTATTTGTAAAATAACAAATTTAATATCAAAACTTACAATTGAAGTAATAACGCTTACTGTTTAAAGCAGTACACACACCAACCTGAAAGTAGTATCTACCATTGAAACTTGTAGCGAGAACAAATAAAGTAGTAAGGACAATTACTAACAATCTTGCGAATAAAAGAAGTAGCTTCAACCACTTTAATAGCAGCGGCATATATTACTAACTAAAATAATTGGGCCTACTACTTTGTTAGTTGTCCCAACCAACTAGTTTTTTCAGTGTCCTATTTTCATTTTCTTATGCAAAGGTTGGACATGTTTTCTTTTGTTGATTTCTTGATGTTGATGGGATGTTGATGTCCACGGGATGGTGAAGCCGATAAGATGTCGTGGTTTGTAGAGTTACGATTCGCTCCATTATGCGACTAGCAATTTCACATTTGTTGCACATGGAATTGTCGGTATAAACTTTTACGACGGTCGAAGATGCCAATCTACCGTGTCGTTTTAAAGTTGTGAGGGCCACACCCGAGTCAACAAGGATTGTGACTAAAGTACGCTGCAAGCTATGTCCTAAAAACAATTGCAATGATATAAAAATATATACATGCTACGTTCAATTCAATTTTTAATGGCTTATATTCCTGACTTGAAATATATAAGAATCGCAAAATTATTAAAATCTGGATAAATTTGCCAATAGTTTTCATATGAATAGGAAACCAATTCTTGGCTTTTTATTTGATTCATTAGCATACCAATAAAAATGTTCAATTCCAAATTATCAATACATTTTTTGCTGTATATGATGAACAAATACCAGTGTTTCAGTGTAAATCAGCCAGTCCGAGGAACGAGGCAATTATTTTTGGCATACACATAAACTAGTTGATGCCCATTGGCTGGTTTTGGCACTTCCCCTCAGAGTATTTAATGAAAAATCGTTTGTTGGTGGCTTGTCGGGACGAAGGGCTTAGTCTTGGTCCATATAATAAAAGAATTTTTTGTCAATTAGAAATTGACGTGGCTTGTAGTTTTTTGTTGTAGGAATATGAAACACGCAAAATTTTTCCTTACTATTTGATGTCCACAGTGATGGTCGTCAGCTCCTGGCTTCTGCAAGCCCCCGACATCCCATTGGCACTGTATCAAAAATGTAACAACTTAGAGCAAGTAGCACTGAATTCCACTCTGCAATTACGCGGAATATAGTATGAATAGTCTGAAGATCTGCTTTCCATGTTTTGAGAGATTGCTGCTGTTCTTGGGGTACTATGTGCCAAAGATGACATTATCTCTATTTTCAGAACCTGTCCTGCGGATCGTTTCTGCTCACAGCTACCACTCATTATAGTGGCCGAATTGAACCATCAGATCATATGTGCCAACATAATCAGAAGCAGAAAAAAGAAGAGGAGTTTATCCACCAAAGATCTTCAATGGGAGGTACATTACCCCATCTACATTAGAGAATCTTTGTCTAAACACCATACACAAATTTATATTGCTGCGCCGAAGTTAAGGAGAGCAAAAAAGATTAAATTTTTATTGATTGCAGTTGGAAAAATTTATCGCCGTAAAGAAGACAGGACATGAAGTATATTGCACTCCCACCCACGTGATGTCGATCTCCTTTGCAAGCAAATACTGGATTACTTCTGGACTTACCGAAAGTTGGCTGGTGGCTCTCTTTTATATACTTTATATAATAATTATTATTATATGCCCTATTGTAGTTTATTTGCTCACATTAAACAGACAAAAAAAAGTTTTCCGACCTGGGAGTGAGACCATGTTGATTATATGTTTATTGGGTCGCTGAAACTGAATCCGAAGTTTAGTTAACCCCATCACGTCACGTTTTCGATACAAGCTCGAAAAGTCTTCACAGACAACACAAAAATGAAAATTAATTCTGGCCTGAGTACCGGACCATGCATATTATATGTTTTTCGGGTCGCTGAAACCGCATCCGAAATTCATTTTACCCCATCACGA
Organism: Belonocnema kinseyi; assembly: GCF_010883055.1. Taxonomy (NCBI): domain Eukaryota; kingdom Metazoa; phylum Arthropoda; class Insecta; order Hymenoptera; family Cynipidae; genus Belonocnema; species Belonocnema kinseyi. The sequence continues at coordinate 120,474,019 of NC_046659.1, read as the reverse complement.
CATGTTTTCGAAATAACCTCAAAAAGCCTTCATAGACACCCAAAAATGAAAGAAAAATGCTGACCTAGCTGGTCAGACGATGTTTTTGGTATGCTTTTTGGATTGCTAAAAACGAATCCAGAGTCTATGTCATTTTACATCTTCAGATTTCTGACATAACCTCTGAAGATCTCATTAATCCAAGCTCTTATTATCATGAAACCTATCTTGCAGGTGTAAAATGACAGGTAAATTCAATTTGAGTCTTTTCTTGTTTTTGATCTATAACGAGTTCTTTTTTTGGTTGAATGATCTGTGCAAAGGGTTCCGTTTCGCTTTCCATCATAATCCTCCGTGTGTTTCTTTAGCATCCAACAAAAATCTTACATAATATTCTCATCCCATCCCCCTTGATAACAATTTTCCATTATTTTGATACTTGGTGGAACTGTTCGCCTTGATCTTCGTTAAAGTCCACAAGATTTTCGGGAAATTGATCAATGTGGGTGTCCAGAAAATGTAGTTTGAAATTCATTAGACATCCAAGCTTTCGAAAGTCTGTCATTATTTTCGCTACGATTTTTTCGTATTCAGGAATTTTCGTATTTCCCGAGAAATTCTGGGACACAGCCTTAAAACTAAGCCAGGCTGTTTTTATTACGCCATTCATTGTACTTACGAAAGTAGTGTCCCTGAACATAGTTCGGATTTGTTGTCCATCGAATAATCCTTTTTTAATTTACGAGGGTGAATCAAATATTAACCGGAATTCTTTTTTAATATTTATTTATTTATGAAACAAAACAAAAATACTATTGATTATTTTTCTACATAGTCTCCTTCACGCTCTACACATTTTTCCAGCGGTTTGGAAGCTTGTTAATTCCTTACTCGTAGAAACTTTGAGGTCGAGTCATCAACCAATTGCGCATGAATTCCTCAACATCTTGATCGTTGTCAAATCGCAATCCTCCAAGTGCATCTTTCATGGGCGCAAACAAATGATAGTCACAGGGTGACAAATCTGGGCTGTATGGAGGATGCTCAAGGGTTTCCCAATGCATATCCTCCATTTTTTGTTTCGTTTCACCCGCCGTATGTGGCCCGGCATTGTCATGAAGAAGGATGACGTTTTTGATAAGGTTACCGTGTCTTTTGCTTCTGTAAGCGGCTTTTTCTGCCTCCAACAGCTGGCAGTAGTAGGCAGCGTTAACCGTACGTCGATCATGTAGGAAATCAATGAGCAACACTCCTCTGTAGTCGAAAAAGACGGTCGCGAGGACCTTACCGGTTGAGAGACGGGTTTTGGCTTTCACAGGACCGGCTTCGTCTTTCCTTCGCCATTCTTTACTCGCCATCTTGGATTCGGGAGTGTAATGATGCACCCATGTTTCATCACATGTCACGATATGCTTCAAAAAAGTCTCTCCCTCCCGCTGAAATCGATTCAGATGTTTCTTACTGATTCGCAGTCGGATGTTTTTTTGATCTTCGTTCAATAACTTCGGGACCCATCGGGCACAGATTTTTTTGAAACCAAGATGATTTTTATCGATTGTTTGAGCGCTTCCATAGCTAATGCCCACCTGTAAAGCAATTTCATGAATAGTGAACCGCCTGTCACTTTCAATAAGGTCACGTACTGCACCAATGTTATCGCCAGAGACACTTGATATTGGACGTCGATTATGACTCACATTTTCCACACTTTCTCGTCCACTCTGAAACTTTTTGGCCCAATCAAACACTTGAATTTTAGACAGAGTATCATACCCATACTGATCCTTCAATCGAGTTAAAATTTCGTACGGTTTAACGCCTTCTTTAGTTAAAAACTTTATTATAACCCGTTGTGCAACGGACGCTGGAACCTGTTGCTCACTCATAGCTGTACTGACGAATTGACTGAGTCAAACATCTCACCAAGCGTTTCACCCACTCCTAATACGCTACATTACAAGAACCCACACTGTGAGAGTGCTTGCGATTGGCTGAGAAAAGTATTTGTAAAATTCCGGTTTATATTTGATCCACCCTCGTAGCTTTAGAAAGTTTAGGGAATTTTTCCAAGAGGTATTGGGAACATCTTACAGCTTTGTCAAGAGCTTTCATAAAGTGTTTTATTAGCCCAAGCTTTAACTGAATTAGAGAAATCAGAATTTTAGATGGATCTATTAAGTACTCATGTATGATGTTACACGTTCGAGGTGCGACCGATGACCTTGTTGGCCACTCTTTTTTCTTGTAATGATGTGCACGATCTCTACTGTCCTACAAGCACAAATAGCAAGGATTTTTTGACCAAACTGTTGTACAAGCAAAATTGTTATTGTCTTCCAGTTACAGAAAATCTGCTATTGATGCGTGTTGTAGTTTATTTTTTGCAAAAGCAGTTCCATATATTTATATTTTTCCTGCATGACAGTAGAGTGGACTACAGGAATCGGGGCATATACATTCGTAATGTGGGGTAAAGCAGCCTTTATACTTCGCTTTGGTGAATCTATAAAAAGTCTCCAATCTTCATCATCATAGGAATTCACTTTCAATTCATTTATGAGACCTTCTACATTAGGGTAAAATACTAGCGATGAAATTTTGTTTCTCATGAAGCATGTCCGGAATTCTGATTCTTTACTTCGATAAACAGATACACGTGTTTTGGGTTTCAAAGGATTTTTCCTCTTCAAAATTGAAGCTAAAACCTCTAAACCATCTTTATGTAAGCTTAAATCTTGTACAAGATCATTCAATTGAAACTGTGAAAGCAAGGATGCGACCGATGATTTTGTGGTATTTGTATCCCAATCTGTATCAGTTTCGTCATCATCATCCATTTCAGTTTCAATTATTACTGATGAAACACTGATATGAACAATTTTTTTCATTTTGAGCGTTAAAATTTTGATTTGATTGCAACAAAAGAAACAATCTTATTTACAGTCTGGACGTTACCAAATTGTTGGAGTAGCAGTTACCACACCAATTACCTTACAGCCTTGATGCACTCTTCTGAACTCTCGATTGTCTCCGATAATTCTACACGCCGCACTGATCGTACCAGTACACGTATTGATTAATTGATTGTTGACGAGCTCGAAAAACTTGGTTCATACTCACAGCACCCTATACTGTTCCTATCTAATTATGACCTTATAAAGATCAATTAAAAATATCGTGTCCAGAATACACTAGTCCCATGCAAACACATACGCGTAATTTCGGCTCTATTGACGAAGCAAAATTCCTGGATCAGGTTATGACCTATGACTAGAAGAGTTTATTACGTCCTGAAGATCTCTATACAAAAATTGAAAACTGACGGCAAATCTGCTATCGGATTTTGATTTATTTGCGCCTTTGCATACTCTTCACAAGTATAAAAAACCGATACCTTTAATTATTCCTGAGACAAGACATCTTATGAAGGAGCGCGATAATAGGCATAGACTATCCAAACAAACTAAAAACAGCATCATACAAGCTGAATTTCGAAAAATTAGAAATCTGTTTCAAACTGAAATTAGAGACTCACTTATAGGTACAACTAAAATGCAATTAAAAATAGAAATAAAAACAGAAAGTTTGGAATCTTCTGAGACGATTATACGTCATACCTCCCAGATTTGAATATTCTGATGGCAACTTTCCTGCAAATTATTTATCAAACACATCTACTCACATTTACTCCCATTTACATTTACTCACATTTACACACATTTATTCATACATTCAATTCTCTATATCTGCCTATTCTGAGTCTGCCTCAATTCACTTTTAATTACCACAATTTCTTATTCTTAGATATTACCCTAGATGTGCTCATAGAAACAAATTATGGAAGTTAGTTTAAATGCTATAGGCTCTGATGGCATATCAATTAAAATAGTAAAACAGACTCTCTCAATAATTTTTCCGATTCTCTTAGATATTGACAATGCTTCCTTGTAACTTGGAATGTTTCCAGATATTTGTAAAAGGGCCATCATTCGCTTAATTCAAGAAATTATTCTCCCTACATGCCCGAAAGATTTTCAACCTATTTCTATCCTATGAGCACTATCTAAACAATTTCAAAAAATAGTTCACAGTCAATTATACGAATGTCTGTATCCTCATAACTTAATTGATCCAATGCATTCCGGCTTCCAGGAAGAACGCAGAACTCTAGCAGCAAAGCTCAAAGTCACCAATGATTATAAAATGGCATTAGATAATAAAGAGACCATGATTGTAGTGTTGTTTGATTTTTGCAAGACATTTGACTCGTCAGACATGTCAATTAGGTGATTTGAATCATACTTGAATGGTAGGTTATAACGAGTTAAATATAGTAAATGCGAGTAGTCTGACTGTATAGATGTAGGGTGTGGAGTTCCGCAGGGTTCCAAACTTGCTCCTCTCATTTTTAAATTGTATATCTCGAATCTTGATAGAGAGCTGAAACATTGCAAGTACAACTGATAAGAGGGTGGATTGTAGATTTTGTTAAGGTTGTAAGCGATCTTGGATACATATTAAAGAGAACCCTGTCCTGGAAAGAGCAGCTAAACGACATCTCGAGGAAAAAATTTAGAATTTTGTATTAGCTTAGAAGAAACAAAGAATCATTGCCTGTTTCCACTAGTATACTTCTGATTAAGAGCTTGATTTTGCCACACCTTGATTTTGGTTGCATAGCAAATGACGACATATCAGATGATCTTAATTCTAAGCTTAAGAGAGCACTTAATGCATGTATTCGTTATATTTATGATTTAACTAAACATGTAATCTAACAACATATCGAAAAAAGCAGGGTTTCTGAATGTAGCCAAGAGAAGACAGTATTTTATCAGTAATTTTGTATACAATCTCTTTCACACTGAAACTCCAAAATATCTTTTCAATGTATTTAGATTAAATTCCGCGTTCAGAATTAATCTCTTTCGTTTATAAATTCAACTGTTCTGTTGAACATTATTTAAATTTCGACAGAAACTTTCATCGGTTAAATTACAAACTCGATTTTTAATTTGAAAATTCTTACTATTAAATTCCGCGTTCAAAATTAATCTCTTTCGTTTAAAAATTCAACAGTTTTGTTGATCATTATTCAAATTTCGATAGAAACTTTAATCGGTTAAATTAAAAACTCGATTTTTAATTTTCAAATTTTTACTATTAAATTCCGCGTTCAAAATTAATCTCTTTTGTTTAAAAATTCAACAGTTTTGTTGAACATTATTCAAATTTCGACAGAAACTTTAATTGGTTAAATTAAAAACTCGATTTTTAATTTGCAAATTTTTACTACTCGTATTAAATTCCGTGTTCAAAATTAATCTCTTTCGTTTAAAACTTAACTTTTTAATTGAAAAGTGCATGAGATTTATTGAGAAGATGTATTTCTTGTTAGAAAATCACGTTTTTTAAAAAATAAAAATGCAACTGTTTGGCCGAAATTAGTATTTTTTAGTTGAGGATTCAAATATTTGATTAAAAATTTCAATTTTTTTTATAAACTCAACTGTTTCTGATTTAAAATTAAATATTTTTTGGTTGAAATATTAACTATTAAATTATTTGTTAAAAATTAAGTCTTTTGGGTTAAAACTTCAACTTATTGGTTGAAAAATTAACTACTTTCTTTAAAATTAAATGTTTTGGTTAAAGTTTCAAAATGCAACTATTTTTGTGGAAAGTTCAACTGCTTTATTAAAAGTTCATTATTTTGATTAAAAATATAACAATTTTGTTGAGAATTCGTCCTTTTTGGTACTTTTTAGCTATCATTATTATTTCTGGTATTTCTTGGCTTAAAAATTCAAATATTTTTGTGATAAATCGTTTTTTTTAGGTTATTTTTTTTAATTGTAAATTTAACTATTCAATTTTTGTTTATAAATGAATCTTTTTAAATTAAAATTTTAATTATTTTGGTAGAAAATCACGTTTTTTTTATAAAAATGCAACTATTTGGCTGAAAATTAGTTTCTTTTAGCTGAAGATTCAAATATTTGATTGAAAATTTAAATTTTTTTGATCAATTCAATTGTTTCTGATTTAAAATTAAATATTTTTTGGTTGAAATATTAATTATTAAATTATCTGTTAAAAATTAATTCATTTGTATTAAAACTTCAACTTATTGGTGGAAAAGTGAATTATTTTCTTTAAAATTAATTTTTTTGGTTAAAGTTTCATAATATCAGCTGCAAATTCATCTCTTTTGCTTAAAATAAAACTACTTTGTTAAAAAAAATTTTTTTTGTTTAACGTTTATTCCTTCATTGATAATTTAACTATTTGGTTGAAAATGCAACTGTTTTTGATTTAAAATTAAATATTTGGTTTAAAATTTGAACTACTTTCTTTAAAATTAATATATTTTTGTTTGTTAAAGATTCATAATTTTAGTTGAAAATACATCTTTTTGATTGAAAACGATACTTCTTTGTGGAAATATTTTTTTGGTTAAAATTAATCTTTTAAACTAGAAATTTAAATATTTGGCAGAAAATTAATCTGTTAAGTTGAAAATTAATTTTTTTTTAGTTAAGGGTTCTAGTATTTTGTTGAAAATTCGTATACTTCATATAAATTTAACTATTTCTTCATTATTTATTATTTATTAAAGAGTCATAACCTTTGTTGAAAATTTACATTCTGGGTTAAAACTCAATTTTTTAATTGAAAATTTAACTATTTGGTTAAAAATCGAATCGTTTGTTTTAAAATTAATTTTTCTTTGTTGAGAATTTAAATATTTCATTGAAAATTCATATTTTTTGAATAATTTGACTGTTACTAATTTAAGACAAAATCTTTTATTTGTTTGTAATATCAAATATTACATTTTTTGTTGAAAGATCATCTTTTTAGATTGTAAATTCGACTTTTTGGTTGAAAGTTGAACTAATTCCTTCAAAATTCATCTTTTTGGTTAAAGATTCATAATCTCAGTTGAAAATTCATTTTTTTTTTAAATTTATATTCCGGCTTAAAACTCAATTTTTTAACTGAAAATTTAACCATTTGGTTAAAAATTGAACTCAAATTAGTTAAAAATTTATTTGTTTTAGTAAAACATTTTTCTTTAATTAATTTTTGTAAATGAATATTCAATTGTTTGTTTTAAAATTAATTTTTCTTAGTTGAGAATTTAAATATTTATTAAAAATTCGTATTTTTTAAATAAATTTAACTGTTTCTAATTTAAAACAAAATTTTGTTTGTTTGTAATATTAAATATTACATTTTTTAAAATTCATCTTCTTAGATTCTAACTTCAACATAATGCTTAAAAGTTGAACTACTTTCTTCAAAATTCATTTTTTCGGTTACAGATTTATAATCTTAGTTGAAAATTCATCGTTTTTCAAAAATTGGACTATTTTATTAAAAATTCTTATTTTGGTTGAAAGTTAAATTATTTTCTTCATAATTCATCTCTTTTGTTGAAAATTTATATTCTGAGTTAAAACTCAATTTTTCAATTGAAAACTTATCTATTTGGTTAAAAATTGAATTGTTTGGTTGAAAACTAATTTGTTTTAGTTGAGAATTCAAGTTTTTTGTTGAAAATTCAACTTGTTGGTTGAAAGTTGAACTACTGTCTTTAAAATTCATTTTATTGGTAAAAGATTCGTAATCTTAGAATTAGTTTAAAATTAATTTGTTTCGTTGAAAAATCTTATTTTTTTAAATTAATTTTTTTAACTGAATATTCAACTGTTTGTTTCTCAAATTACTTAAACTTAGTTGAGAATTTAAGTATTTCGTTGAAAATTTGTATTTTTGGAAATGAATTTAACTGTTTCTAATTTAAAAACTAAAAGATCTAAAAGATCGAACTATCTGTTCGAAATATACGAGTGCTCATTAATATAGTCGATTTTGCTACCCAAAAAAGATGACTTTTTAGGAAAATGTAGATAAAATCAACAAAAGTAAAAAATTAATCTGGAAAATTCCGGTTTTCCTCTAAACTCTAGGGTACTTCTTGATGTTCAAAAATCTGGTCTATAGTTCCCGGTTTTCCCAGTCAGTGACCACCCGACTTGAAGTTGCACATTTCTTTAATTTTTTTTGACTTACAATATGTGGTTAGCTTTTTTTTTAAGTCAAATATTTAGGGGTTGATGTTGATAATCCAACGATTTTTTGAGTACACCTGGTGTGATAATTCTGAAAAAAGAACCTGAAAACAATTATGAGGAGAGTCGAGCTGAAAGGTAAACATAGAAACATAACCTACAATTTCTTGAGGTATTTGCAGATTTGCTTCATCTGGCATTAGATTTAGCTAGCTATGGATAAGAATTGTAGGACAAATATACAAAATGTACAAACTGATTTAAAGGTGAAACACTGGACAGTTAAAAACACACAAAATTGACACATTTATCTGTCAGATTGTATCTGTCAAAAATTGCTTGCTTCGGGATCGAACAGTAAAGTACCTACAATCTCAATTCTAAATCTGCCTGAATTAAAGCCGATATCAGGTTGTGTGCGTGCGATATATCTACGATGGCCACGCGACGCACACATGTTAAGGCTTGAGGGCCACTTTCATTTACCTCATGTCGGCCATTGTCGATGGTGCAGTTTCTTTGCACACCGACCGAGTCCTGGAATCACTCGTGGATTTAAAACCGATGTATATATCATTCAAATGGCCATACGGGTATACGGGCGAGTAGGGGGCGCCATGTTTCTATCAACTGATATTTCTAATGCATTGTGACTCTCTATTTCTCTCTGCTATTACCCAATCAGTTGTTAAAATCTGGTGTACTATACAATTATAACATAAGTAATATTCTTCGATTAGCGACTGTATCCTTTTTGATGCTGTTGTAATAATTCATGTATCCCCTGTTCCTTGGAGGGCTATTTGGCCCTCGGGACTTATGATTTATATTATCAGACCTAAAGTTTTTGTTAAGTAATTCTAAATTCAATGTACGTCCATAAATTAAACATTTTAAATATCAGTAAAGTAATCGACATTTACAAACGTTGTGTTCTTTAACCATTTATCATCTTAAGTTGAATATTGCGCTTTTCTACAGCTTTGCATACCATACCAAGAAAAATACCATAAAAGGGCTGAGAACAAGCTCTAAACTCAAAGTTGAATTGCCTCATTTTCAGCTATATATACGAGGTGTGTTCAAAAAGTAAGGTGACTTTTCAATTTTCGCGGGCTGCGTACATTCAAGTTTTAAATTTTTGGTTTTGTTGTGTTGGTATATTCGTCACGACCATATGTTCACAGTTTTGATTATATAGCTCGTGTTGTTTTTCTGGCAGAGGCGTAAAAGGTTAGAAGGGTTTGGTGTGCTCGGCGATTTTCTTCTTTCGAAAAAAATGGAGCAAAGAGTTTGCATTAAATTTTGTGTGAAAAATGGAATCCAGTGCTCTAAAACTCTTGAAATGGTGACAGTTGCATACGGTGAGTCTACTCTGAGTAAGAAAAATGTGTATAAGTGGTGCAAGCGGTTCCAAGAAGGCCGAAAGGATGTCGAAGATGAACCTCGCCCTGGACGTCCCAGCACGTCAACAACAGATGAAAAAGTTCAAGCAGTGGAAGAAATGGTGGTGAAAAATCGCCGAATTATCATCAGAGAAGTTGCTGAAGATGTTGGAATATCGGTTCGCTCATGCCATGCTATCTTTTTGGACGTTTTGGGCATGAGACGTGTGTCAGCGAAATTTGTTGCAAAAGTGCTTAATTTTGATCAAAAGATCCATCGCATGACCATCGCTCAGGAGATGTTGAATGAAGTCAGTAATGATATTCACCGGATTTGGCCCCCAGTGACTTTTTTCTTTTTCCAAAACTAAAGAGACCCATGAAAGGACATCGATTTTCAACGATTGAGGAGATAAAAACTACATCGCTGAAAGAACTCATGGCTATACCACAAAATGATTATCAGAAGTGCTTCGATGATTGGAGAAAGCATTGGCACAAGTGTATTATATCTGAGGGGGATTACTTTGAAGGGGACGACATAAATATTGAGGAATAAATGAATATTTTTTGAGAAAACCATAAAGTTACCTTATTTTTTGAACACACCTCGTATATTAGATTTACATCTTTGCTCAATACTTAGCGCCAACTCCTATTTTGAATAAGGTCTGCATTTGAAATAAAAAATTGGTTAATTTCAATATTTTCTGTGTGAAATTATATTTTCAAACGCTTGGGTTAAAAAGAAAAAAATCATTTTAAACAAGACGTATTTAAAGTAAGCAATTTTGTACTCTAAATACAGGCCTTATTCGAAATAGGATTAGGCGCTAAGTATTTAACGAAGATGTAAATCTAGTGTTTATAAGGTAAAATTAGGCAATCTAATTTTGAGGTTAGGGCCTGATTCCAAAGCCCTTAAAATTGACAATTTGTATGTGTTTGATGTTTCAATGAATATTTACATTATATTTTCGAAGATTTAGCGTCGTTTTTAACTTTTTTGCAATGTATTCTGTGTTTGGATCTTGTGTGGGAAACCGTTCAACATCTTCCAAAGTAAAAATTTCCGCTTCTTTTGGAGTACCCTTTTCCTCGACTTCTTATGAATGCCAATATCTTTGAATATTTGCTGATGTCGATGTTGTGCTTAGCAAGGACCATGCTTCTCACCATTGAGTAGTTGGGCCATAAAGTTGAGGGCTTCAAGATTTCAGATTTTTCGCGAAAAACCCTAGGCACAGTATTTTCGGAGAAACTGCCGTTATTTTTTTTTGCTTTTGTCAATCGACGAAAGTGTTGTAGGCATTTTCATACACAACTCGAGACTTTTCAGGAAGTGTGTTACGGATAGCTTGTCTTGCGATCTTTATTATTTCGGGAGGGGTGCACTCCAGAAATTCTTGCGACATATTCACATTAATTTCGTCCATATCCATCGAAGCGCTGAAATCATTAAGACTTAAAGATTGTTTGAAACTTGTTGTAGGTTAGGGACGAGACCCACGGCAGCACAAACACACCCGAAGTAACACGAAATTTACTTTTTTCACTGTGCCTCACTTTTTTCACTGCGTCGATTTACTTTGTTCACTGCGCCGGTCCACTTTTTTCACTGCTGTCTAGAAAGGTCGGCCCTGCGTATACGCTACTTCATCGACCACAAAGGTCATTTTTTGCACCAGAAACAGGTGGAAAAACTGGCATTTTTTTAGAATTATAGAGAAAAAAAAATTAGTTTAAAACAACAACAGCTAAAATGAACAAAAAAATGCATTTTCAAGAAAGTTTTTGAACTTACAACCCCATTGATAAATTTTTAACATAACTAGTAAATCTTTAACCGAAATAAAAAAAAAAAGATAGTTCAACCATTAACCAATTAGCGAAATATTAAACTAAAAATATTAATATTCACCCAAAAAAAGAAGGAATTTTCAATAAAATACTTAAATTTTCAACTAAAATGATCAATCTTCTGCCCAAAAAATACCAATTTTCACTGAATCAGTTTAACATTTAACCAAGCAGTGGAAATTTAATATTAAAAATAGAAATTTTTAACTAAAACTGGAATAGTAAAGTTTCAATTAAAAAAATTAATTTTGAACTAAAATTGTGAGAATGGATATCTATACGAAAAAATCCTAATTTACATAAAAATTCGTAGAATTAATATGAATAAGACGAATTTAAAACGGAATAATCAAATACTCAACCAACGAGCTTTAACAAATGAGAATTCACAACCACTAATGTGCGACATATACATATACTCCTAGGATTATAGAATCCAGAGCCTCAGTTGTTGAATATTTCCAACAAAAAATGTTAAAAACTGTTCTCTTTTTGTTGCAAAATCAAGAAATTGCTCGAAAATTCGTCTTTTTGGTAGAACATTAATCTTATTATTTAAAAATTAATCTTTTAAGCATAAATATAAAAATTCAAATAATTCTTTTTTCTTATAACCCAGAAATATATCTCGCCGAATTCAATCGAAAAGCAATATAATTCCGTTCCTGATAGATTCTGCGACTTGAAGTGCAGAACCTGCCTGATTTGAAATGGATTCGATTTCCTTCGGAATAGTTTTCATAACATTGTTTTCTCATTTCTAGTTGAAATTTAATTTTTTTTCAACTGAAAATTCAACTACGACATTTTTAGTATAAAAATAATATTTTAAATTAAAGCTTGATCCTTTTTGAGTTAAAAAATTAACTATTTGTTTAAAATTTCATGGATTTTGTTAAAATTTCTTCGTTTTTGGTAGAAATTTACTCTTCTTGATTGAAAATGAATCTTTCTGATTGAGGATTCAACTATTTTTTTCTTAATTCTTTTTTTAACAATTTTTTGGCATGAAAAGTTTAATATCCATTTTTAGTTAACAATTAATATTTGTAATCAAAAATGTTTTTGTTCTTGTTAGAAATATGTCTATTTTTGTAAAAAATTAACCTTCTTGATTAAAAATAAATCTTTTTGATTCAAGATTAATTTTTTTGTTTAAATTTCTTTCTTGTTCGCTAAGTTGATAATTGAAACTTGTTCTATTTTGATTTAAAATTCTTCTTTTTCATTAAGGATTCAATTATTTTCTTGAAAATTTCTTTTTAGTGGGTCAACAAAGAATTTTTGTAAAACAAAATTCGGTTACACCATTTTTTGCTGGTAATTGATATTTTTTAGTTAATAATTCTTTTTTTCAATAAATCCTCTTGGCTAAAAATCGATCTTTTTTTGTCATGGATTTAACTTTTTTGGTAAAAAATTCGTCTGTTTTGGTAGAGAATTCAGCCTTTTTTTCAAATTCCAATTTTTTTGGTATGCAATTAATTTTTGTAACTAAAAACTGAACTGTCCTATTTTTCTTTGAATATTAAGTTTACAATTGAAACTTAATCCTTGTTGATTCAGGAATTTTCATTTGGGAATTCAACTATTTTGTTAAATCTTTTTTTTTTGAAAATTAATATCTCGTAGGGTAAAATATACTTTCATATATTTTTTTAATTATTTTTTTTAAATAATTCTTTGTTTGGAACTTTATGGAATTTGTAAAAAATTCGTCATTTTTAGTAGAGAAATAATATCATTGTTTTAAAACTAATCTTTTTCATCAAAGATTAATTTTTTTAACTACTTTTTAGTTGGTGAAAAAATAACTTCTGAAATCCTCTAGGTTGAAAATCGATATTTTCTCGTTAGAAATTAAACTATTTGGAAAAAAAAATTATCAGTTTTGGTATAGAATTCAGCTTTTTTTTTAATTCCATTTTTTAAATTGAAAATTAATTTTTTTGACTAGAAACTGAACCATCCAAGTTTTTGTTGAAAATTAGGTTTTCATTTGGAAATTTATCTGTTTTGTTTGAAAATTATTTTTTTTTAGATAATTTCTGTAAAAAATTCAATTATACCACATTTGATAGAAAATTGATTTTTTAATAAAATTCAAATATTTTGTTGAAAAATTATATTTATTGTTTAAAAAAGCCTCGTTTCTTAGTAGGAAATTAATCTTTTTGGTTGAAAATTCATATTTTTCATTGAGGATACAATTAAATTTTTGGAAATTCGCTTCTAATTTGTCGAAAACTTATTTGTTTTTTTTTTTTAGAAAATTATTTTTCTTGGTTGAAAATTCACCTTTTTGATTGAGAAATAAGCTTTTGTGATGAAAATTCCTTTTTATTCTTGCTAAAGATTAAATTCTTTAACTAAAAATTTAACTGTCCCACTTTTTTCATTAAATTGAAATTTTTAATTAAAAATTCAATTATTTGTTTAAAACATCGTCTTTTTAACAACAGAATTATTCTTCTTAGTTTAAAATTTATCTGTTTGATTGAAAAATCAACTATTTAGTATCAAATTCATCTGTTTCGGTTAAAATGTCGACTAATTTGTGGAAAATTCGATTTTTTGTTGTTGAATATTAACTTTTTTTACAGCCCTATAGTTTGTACGTGTAGATGTAGGTATTTGAAGTTCCTTCTTTCTTTAAGGCAGAGTGAGTATTTGGCGAAATTGTCGGGAGAAATGAAGACCCGATACATAAAAAAAAATAAAAAAAATAACGATAATTGTGATCTGTATGCTCTGAAAGTTAAAGATTTGATTGAAAATGTCATTGCAGTGTCGTTAATAACTATAGTGAATTTAGCGTCATAATTTATTCAATCCCATGGTGCTTTCCTGCTACTGAGTAAATTTAGTATAATATTGTTGTATTGTTAATTATAATTTAATGTTTTTGTTTTTATTTTCTAACAATATAAACATTAGCATTAATGAATATTTATGTGAAGCATGGAAATTGTTATAAAATTCCATTTCTGAAATAAAATGCGATATTAGCTTATTGAGATTTTTAAGTTACGATTAAATTTTGCAATTCAAGAGTGAACTGCATCAAAAAGAAGTAGGATAAAAACATAAAAAGCTATTTTCATTTTAATCGTTATTAAAATAGTTTCTGTTTCTTTACCAACAATTTTACAGTTTTTTATGTAACTTTTGTGAAATTTACATAAACAATTTCTATAGTTTTCAATGTATTTTATACACGGAGTATTTTTTTTATTAAGAAAAATGAAAAAAGCTTAATTTTCGTAAAGTATTCATAGTACATTTTCGTAACTTTTTATTTCAAAAATGCTCGCCATTCTACTGCTGGAGGCCCGGCTTTAAGCCAGGAGCTGGCCGGGAAGCCCGATCGTGGCCCAGACGGGATAAATTGGCGCTCTAATAGATTTAGATGATTCAGGTTTCAATATTATGGAGAGCATCTCTGACTGAATTAGAGGATCAATTTGATTCTTTTTTTACTGCAAAATTGGAGCATATTAATATATGAAATTCTATACGTCCAGCACAGAGACAACATTAACTATTTTCACGTAGTCGTTGAGAGACAAAAAGTCCTGTTTAGAGTAAATACATTTATTACCTTTTCATAAATTATATTACAAACAAAATTTCTAACAAGTTGAAACTCGTTGAAAAAGCCATCGTCATAAGCTACAGTTCAGAAAAGTTAAAGTACCAAATTTTAAGGTCTTTTTTTCTAATTATTTATTATCATGCTACTTTATGTAAATATAAAATACACGACATTTTAACAGGAATATCAATAAAATACTTTTTAAATAAATAATTTAAATTGATTACAATGTTTCTGCGCGTGGTATTTTGTTTTTTCCCGTTGTAGACTACTTGAAAACTTTTTAAAATGACAGGAAATGTAATTTTATATGAAAATTAAAACTTGTTAACGACGGAACACAGAAATTTGATCGTGGATGTTGATAATTTCTTAATAATAAAATTTCTTAACTTTCGTTTAAGCTTCGTTTTTTAGGTGTTTATACTTGTTAAAAACTGTTTAAAATTGATATACAATGTACATTTTTCTAAACATTTGAAATTTTTCATAAAGATGGAACTTATAATTTTTTCCTTAAAAAAATGTAAATCATATATTTATCAGAAACAATTAGAAACTTAGTATCTGTATGTTTTTTACAATAATTAATGTATAGTTTTATTATAATCTCTATTCTGAATTAAGAAAAAATTAAGTTATAAACAAAGTTTAACAATTTTATTATTGCCAATTAGCGCCCGACCAGCTATCCTCTTAGCTTTCGATCATAAGAGTTGCTTGATCTGAGCCCAGTCAGTCCCCGAATGGGGTTTTGACATAACCCAGGTCATTTCCACACGGGTATCAAACGAATTTTATTCCTAACATCAAAATCTCAAAAAGTTACGAGGGTAGTTCAATAAGTCCTTAGAATGACCAACATATGGCGCGCGAATCGCTCCAAATCATCTGTTTTCAGTCAGCACCACTCCCGACTAGAT